>NW_027327704.1:0-305180 GCF_047675955.1 Chlorocebus sabaeus | reverse complement strand
CCTTAGCGAAAGGCTACTTGAAGGGAAAGATGTAACTCTGTGAGATGAATTAACAGAACACAGAGCAGTTTCTCAGAAAGCTTCTTTCCAGTTTTGAACGGAAGATATTTCCTTTTTCACCATAGCTCCTCTATGGGCTTCCAAATATCCCTTTGCCAATTCCACATGAACAGCCTTATCGAAAGGCTTATTGAAGGGAAAGATGTAACTCTTTGAGATGAATTAACAGAACACAGAGCAGTTTCTCAGAAAGCTTCTTTCCAGTTTTGAACGGAAGATATTTCCTTTTTCACCGTAGCCCTCTATGGGCTTCCAAATATCCCTTTGCCAATTCCACAAGAACAGCCTTAGCGAAAGGCTTCTTGAAGGGAAAGATGTAACTCTGTGAGATGAATTAACAGAACACAGAGCAGTTTCTCAGACAGCTACGTTCCAGTTTTGAACGGAAGATATTTCCTTTTTCACCATAGCCCTCTATGGGCTTCCAAATATCCCTTTGCCAATTCCACAAGAACAGCGTTAGCGAAAGGCTTCTTGAAGGGAAAGATGTAACTCTGTGAGATGAATTAACAGAACACAGAGCAGTTTCTCAGAAAGCTTCTTTCCAGTTTTGAACGGAAGATATTTCCTTTTTCACCATAGCCCTCTATGGGCTTCCAAATATCCCTTTGCCAATTCCACAAGAACAGCCTTAGCGAAAGGCTACTTGAAGGGAAAGATGTAACTCTGTGACATGAATTAACAGAACACAGAGCAGTTTCTCAGAAAGCTTCTTTCCAGTTTTGAACGGAAGATATTTCCTTTTTCACCATAGCCCTCTATGGGCTTCCAAATATCCCTTTGCCAATTCCACAAGAACAGCCTTAGCGAAAGGCTTCTTGAAGGGAAAGATGTAACTCTGTGAGATGAATTAACAGAACACAGAGCAGTTTCTCAGAAAGCTTCTTTCCAGTTTTGAACGGAAGATATTTCCTTTTTCACCATAGCCCTCTATGGGCTTCCAAATATCCCTTTGCCAATTCCACAAGAACATCCTTAGCGAAAGGCTTCTTGAAGGGAAAGATGTAACTCTGTGAGATGAATTAACAGAACACAGAGCAGTTTCTCAGAAAGCTTCTTTCCAGTTTTGAACGGAAGATATTTCCTTTTTCACCATAGCCCTCTATGGGCTTCCAAATATCCCTTTGCCAATTCCACATGAACAGCCTTATCGAAAGGCTTCATGAAGGGAAATATGTAACTCTGTGAGATGAATTAACAGAACATAGAGCCGTTTCTCAGAAAGTTTCTTTCCAGTTTTGAACGGACGATATTTCCTTTTTCACCATAGCCCTCTATGGGCTTCCAAATATCCCTTTGCCAATTCCACAAGAACAGAATTAGCGAAAGGCTTCTTGAAGGGAAAGATGTAACTCTGTGAGATGAATTAACAGAACACAGAGCAGTTTCTCAGACAGCTACGTTCCAGTTTTGAACGGAAGATATTTCCTTTTTCACCATAGCCCTCTATGGGCTTCCAAATATCCCTTTGCCAATTCCACAAGAACAGCGTTAGCGAAAGGCTTCTTGAAGGGAAAGATGTAACTCTGTGAGATGAATTAACAGAACACAGAGCAGTTTCTCAGAAAGCTTCTTTCCAGTTTTGAACGGAAGATATTTCCTTTTTCACCATAGCCCTCTATGGGCTTCCAAATATCCCTTTGCCAATTCCACAAGAACAGCCTTAGCGAAAGGCTACTTGAAGGGAAAGATGTAACTCTGTGACATGAATTAACAGAACACAGAGCAGTTTCTCAGAAAGCTTCTTTCCAGTTTTGAACGGAAGATATTTCCTTTTTCACCATAGCCCTCTATGGGCTTCCAAATATCCCTTTGCCAATTCCACAAGAACAGCCTTAGCGAAAGGCTTCTTGAAGGGAAAGATGTAACTCTGTGAGATGAATTAACAGAACACAGAGCAGTTTCTCAGAAAGCTTCTTTCCAGTTTTGAACGGAAGATATTTCCTTTTTCACCATAGCCCTCTATGGGCTTCCAAATATCCCTTTGCCAATTCCACAAGAACATCCTTAGCGAAAGGCTTCTTGAAGGGAAAGATGTAACTCTGTGAGATGAATTAACAGAACACAGAGCAGTTTCTCAGAAAGCTTCTTTCCAGTTTTGAACGGAAGATATTTCCTTTTTCACCATAGCCCTCTATGGGCTTCCAAATATCCCTTTGCCAATTCCACAAGAACAGCCTTAGCGAAAGGCTTCTTGAAGGGAAAGCTGTAACTCTGTGAGATGAATTAACAGAACACAGAGCAGTTTCTCAGAAAGCTTCTTTCCAGTTTTGAACGGAAGATATTTCCTTTTTCACCATAGCCCTCTATGGGCTTCCAAATATCCCTTTGCCAATTCCACAAGAACAGCCTTAGCGAAAGGCTTCTTGAAGGGAAAGATGTAACTCTGTGAGATGAATTAACAGAACACAGAGCAGTTTCTCAGAAAGCTTCTTTCCAGTTTTGAACGGAAGATATTTCCTTTTTCACCATAGCCCTCTATGGGCTTCCAAATATCCCTTTGCCAATTCCACAAGAACAGCCTTAGCGAAAGGCTTCTTGAAGGGAAAGATGTAACTCTGTGAGATGAATTAACAGAACACAGAGCAGTTTCTCAGAAAGCTTCTTTCCAGTTTTGAACGGAAGATATTTCCTTTTTCACCATAGCCCTCTATGGGCTTCCAAATATCCCTTTGCCAATTCCACAAGAACAGCCTTAGCGAAAGGCTTCTTGAAGGGAAAGATGTAACTCTGTGAGATGAATTAATAGAACACAGAGCAGTTTCTCAGAAAGCTTCTTTCCAGTTTTGAACGGAAGATATTTCCTTTTTCACCATAGCCCTCTATGGGCTTCCAAATATCCCTTTTCCAATTCCACAAGAACAGAATTAGCGAAAGGCTTCTTGAAGGGAAAGATGTAACTCTGTGAGATGAATTAACAGAACACAGAGCAGTTTCTCAGAAAGCTTCTTTCCAGTTTTGAACGGAAGATATTTCCTTTTTCACCATAGCCCTCTATGGGCTTCCAAATATCCCTTTGCCAATTCCACAAGAACAGCCTTAGCGAAAGGCTTCTTGAAGGGAAAGATGTAACTCTGTGAGATGAATTAACAGAACACAGAGCAGTTTCTCAGACAGCTACGTTCCAGTTTTGAACGGAAGATATTTCCTTTTTCACCATAGACCTTTATGGGCTTCCAAATATCCCTTTGCCAATTCCACAAGAACAGCCTTAGCGAAAGGCTTCTTGAAGGGAAAGATGTAACTCTGTGAGATGAATTAACAGAACACAGAGCAGTTTCTCAGAAAGCTTCTTTCCAGTTTTGAACGGAAGATATTTCCTTTTTCACCATAGCCCTCTATGGGCTTCCAAATATCCCTTTGCCAATTCCACAAGAACAGCCTTAGCGAAAGGCTACTTGAAGGGAAAGACGTAACTCTGTGACATGAATTAACAGAACGCAGAGCAGTTTCTCAGAAAGCTTCTTTCCAGTTTTGAACGGAAGATATTTACTTTTTCACCATAGCCCTCTATGGGCTTCCAAATATCCCTTTGCCAATTCCACAAGAACAGCCTTAGCGAAAGGCTTCTTGAAGGGAAAGATGTATCTCTGTGAGATGAATTAACAGAACACAGAGCAGTTTCTCAGAAAGCTTCTTTCCAGTTTTGAACGGAAGATATTTCCTTTTTCACCATAGCCCTCTATGGGCTTCCAAATATCCCTTTTCCAATTCCACAAGAACAGAATTAGCGAAAGGCTTCTTGAAGGGAAAGATGTAACTCTGTGAGATGAATTAACAGAACACAGAGCAGTTTGTCAGAAAGCTGCTTTCCAGTTTTGAACGGAAGATATTTCCTTTTTCACCATAGCCCTCTATGGGCTTCCAAATATCCCTTTGCCAATTCCACAAGAACAGCCTTAGCGAAAGGCTTCTTGAAGGGAAAGATGTAACTCTGTGAGATGAATTAACAGAACACAGAGCAGTTTCTCAGAAAGCTTCTTTCCAGTTTTGAACGGAAGATATTTCCTTTTTCACCATAGCCCTCTATGGGCTTCCAAATATCCCTTTGCCAATTCCACAAGAACAGCCTTAGCGAAAGGCTACTTGAAGGGAAAGATGTAACTCTGTGAGATGAATTAACAGAACACAGAGCAGTTTCTCAGAAAGCTTCTTTCCAGTTTTGAACGGAAGATATTTACTTTTTCACCATAGCCCTCTATGGGCTTCCAAATATCCCTTTGCCAATTCCACAAGAACAGCCTTGGCGAAAGGCTTCTTGAAGGGAAAGATGTAACTCTGTGAGATGAATTAACAGAACACAGAGCAGTTTCTCAGAAAGCTTCTTTCCAGTTTTGAACGGAAGATATTTCCTTTTTCACCATAGCCCTCTATGGGCTTCCAAATATCCCTTTTCCAATTCCACAAGAACAGAATTAGCGAAAGGCTTCTTGAAGGGAAAGATGTAACTCTGTGAGATGAATTAACAGAACACAGAGCAGTTTATCAGAAAGCTTCTTTCCAGTTTTGAACGGAAGATATTTCCTTTTTCAGCATAGCCCTCTATGGGCTTCCAAATATCCCTTTGCCAATTCCACAAGAACAGCCTTAGCGAAAGGCTTCTTGAAGGGAAAGATGTAACTCTGTGAGATGAATTAACAGAACACAGAGCAGTTTCTCAGAAAGCTTCTTTCCAGTTTTGAACGGAAGATATTTCCTTTTTCACCATAGCCCTCTATGGGCTTCCAAATATCCCTTTGCCAATTCCACAAGAACAGCCTTAGCGAAAGGCTTCTTGAAGGGAAAGATGTAACTCTGTGAGATGAATTAACAGAACACAGAGCAGTTTCTCAGAAAGCTTCTTTCCAGTTTTGAACGGAAGATATTTCCTTTTTCACCATAGCCCTCTATGGGCTTCCAAATATCCCTTTGCCAATTCCACATGAACAGCCTTATCGAAAGGCTTATTGAAGGGAAAGATGTAACTCTGTGAGATGAATTAACAGAACACAGAGCAGTTTCTCAGAAAGCTTCTTTCCAGTTTTGAACGGAAGATATTTCCTTTTTCACCATAGCCCTCTATGGGCTTCCAAATATCCCTTTGCCAATTCCACAAGAACAGCCTTAGCGAAAGGCTTCTTGAAGGGAAAGATGTAACTCTGTGAGATGAATTAACAGAACACAGAGAAGTTTCTCAGAATGCTTCTTTCCAGTTTTGAACGGAAGATATTTCCTTTTTCACCATAGCCCTCTATGGGCTTCCAAATATCCCTTTGCCAATTCCACAAGAACAGCCTTAGCGAAAGGCTTCTTGAAGGGAAAGATGTAACTCTGTGAGATGAATTAACAGAACACAGAGCAGTTTCTCAGAAAGCTTCTTTCCAGTTTTGAACGGAAGATATTTCCTTTTTCACCATAGCCCTCTATGGGCTTCCAAATATCCCTTTGCCAATTCCACAAGAACAGCCTTAGCGAAAGGCTTCTTGAAGGGAAAGATGTAACTCTGTGAGATGAATTAATAGAACACAGAGCAGTTTCTCAGAAAGCCTTCTTTCCAGTTTTGAACGGAAGATATTTCCTTTTTCACCATAGCCCTCTATGGGCTTCCAATATCCCTTTTCCAATTCCACAAGAACAGAATTAGCGAAAGGCTTCTTGAAGGGAAAGATGTAACTCTGTGAGATGAATTAACAGAACACAGAGCAGTTTCTCAGAAAGCTTCTTTCCAATTTTTGAACGGAAGATATTCCTTTTTCACCATAGCCCTCTATGGGCTTCCAAATATCCCTTTGCCAATTCCACAAGAACAGCCTTAGCGAAAGCTTCTTGAAGGGAAAGATGTATACTCTGTGAGATGAATTAACAGAACACAGAGCAGTTTGTCAGAAAGCTTCTTTCCAGTTTTGAACGGAAGATATTTCCTTTTTCACCATAGCCCTCTATGGGCTTCCAAATATCCCTTTTCCAATTCCACAAGAACAGCCTTAGCGAAAGGCTTCTTGAAGGGAAAGATGTAACTCTGTGAGATGAATTAACAGAACACAGAGCAGTTTCTCAGAAAGCTTCTTTCCAGTTTTGAACGGAAGATATTTCCTTTTTCACCATAGCCCTCTATGGGCTTCCAAATATCCCTTTGCCAATTCCACAAGAACAGCCTTAGCGAAAGGCTACTTGAAGGGAAAGATGTAACTCTGTGAGATGAATTAACAGAACACAGAGCAGTTTCTCAGAAAGCTTCTTTCCAGTTTTGAACGGAAGATATTTCCTTTTTCACCATAGCTCCTCTATGGGCTTCCAAATATCCCTTTGCCAATTCCACATGAACAGCCTTATCGAAAGGCTTATTGAAGGGAAAGATGTAACTCTGTGAGATGAATTAACAGAACACAGAGCAGTTTCTCAGAAAGCTTCTTTCCAGTTTTGAACGGAAGATATTTCCTTTTTCACCATAGCCCTCTATGGGCTTCCAAATATCCCTTTGCCAATTCCACAAGAACAGCCTTAGCGAAAGGCTTCTTGAAGGGAAAGATGTAACTCTGTGAGATGAATTAACAGAACACAGAGCAGTTTCTCAGAAAGCTTCTTTCCAGTTTTGAACGGAAGATATTTCCTTTTTCACCATAGCCCTCTATGGGCTTCCAAATATCCCTTTGCCAATTCCACAAGAACAGCCTTAGCGAAAGGCTTCTTGAAGGGAAAGATGTAACTCTGTGAGATGAATTAACAGAACACAGAGCAGTTTCTCAGAAAGCTTCTTTCCAGTTTTGAACGGAAGATATTTCCTTTTTCACCATAGCCCTATATGGGCTTCCAAATATCCCTTTGCCAATTCCACATGAACAGCCTTATCGAAAGGCTTATTGAAGGGAAAGATGTAACTCTGTGAGATGAATTAACAGAACACAGAGCAGTTTCTCAGAAAGCTTCTTTCCAGTTTTGAACGGAAGATATTTCCTTTTTCACCATAGCCCTCTATGGGCTTCCAAATATCCCTTTGCCAATTCCACAAGAACAGCCTTAGCGAAAGGCTTCTTGAAGGGAAAGATGTAACTCTGTGAGATGAATTAACAGAACACAGAGCAGTTTCTCAGAAAGCTTCTTTCCAGTTTTGAACGGAAGATATTTCCTTTTTCACCATAGCCCTCTATGGGCTTCCAAATATCCCTTTGCCAATTCCACAAGAACAGCCTTAGCGAAAGGCTTCTTGAAGGGAAAGATGTAACTCTGTGAGATGAATTAACAGAACACAGAGCAGTTTCTCAGAAAGCTTCTTTCCAGTTTTGAACGGAAGATATTTCCTTTTTCACCATAGCCCTCTATGGGCTTCCAAATATCCCTTTGCCAATTCCACAAGAACAGCCTTAGCGAAAGGCTTCTTGAAGGGAAAGATGTAACTCTGTGAGATGAATTAATAGAACACAGAGCAGTTTCTCAGAAAGCTTCTTTCCAGTTTTGAACGGAAGATATTTCCTTTTTCACCATAGCCCTCTATGGGCTTCCAAATATCCCTTTTCCAATTCCACAAGAACAGAATTAGCGAAAGGCTTCTTGAAGGGAAAGATGTAACTCTGTGAGATGAATTAACAGAACACAGAGCAGTTTCTCAGAAAGCTTCTTTCCAATTTTGAACGGAAGATATTTCCTTTTTCACCATAGCCCTCTATGGGCTTCCAAATATCCCTTTGCCAATTCCACAAGAACAGCCTTAGCGAAAGGCTTCTTGAAGGGAAAGATGTAACTCTGTGAGATGAATTAACAGAACACAGAGCAGTTTCTCAGAAAGCTTCTTTCCAGTTTTGAACGGAAGATATTTCCTTTTTCACCATAGCCCTCTATGGGCTTCCAAATATCCCTTTGCCAATTCCACAAGAACAGCCTTAGCGAAAGGCTTCTTGAAGGGAAAGATGTAACTCTGTGAGATGAATTAACAGAACACAGAGCAGTTTCTCAGAAAGCTTCTTTCCAGTTTTGAACGGAAGATATTTCCTTTTTCACCATAGCCTTCTATGGGCTTCCAAATATCCCTTTGCCAATTCCACAAGAACAGCCTTAGCGAAAGGCTTTTTGAAGGGAAAGATGTAACTCTGTGAGATGAATTAACAGAACACAGAGCAGTTTCTCAGAAAGCTTCTTTCCAGTTTTGAACGGAAGATATTTCCTTTTTCACCATAGCCCTCTATGGGCTTCCAAATATCCCTTTGCCAATTCCACATGAACAGCCTTATCGAAAGGCTTATTGAAGGGAAAGATGTAACTCTGTGAGATGAATTAACAGAACACAGAGCAGTTTCTCAGAAAGCTTCTTTCCAGTTTTGAACGGAAGATATTTCCTTTTTCACCATAGCCCTCTATGGGCTTCCAAATATCCCTTTGCCAATTCCACAAGAACAGCCTTAGCGAAAGGCTTCTTGAAGGGAAAGATGTAACTCTGTGAGATGAATTAACAGAACACAGAGCAGTTTCTCAGAAAGCTTCTTTCCAGTTTTGAACGGAAGATATTTCCTTTTTCACCATAGCCCTCTATGGGCTTCCAAATATCCCTTTGCCAATTCCACAAGAACAGCCTTAGCGAAAGGCTTCTTGAAGGGAAAGATGTAACTCTGTGAGATGAATTAACAGAACACAGAGCAGTTTCTCAGAAAGCTTCTTTCCAGTTTTGAACGGAAGATATTTCCTTTTTCACCATAGCCCTCTATGGGCTTCCAAATATCCCTTTGCCAATTCCACATGAACAGCCTTATCGAAAGGCTTCATGAAGGGAAATATGTAACTCTGTGAGATGAATTAACAGAACATAGAGCCGTTTCTCAGAAAGTTTCTTTCCAGTTTTGAACGGACGATATTTCCTTTTTCACCATAGCCCTCTATGGGCTTCCAAATATCCCTTTGCCAATTCCACAAGAACAGAATTAGCGAAAGGCTACTTGAAGGGAAAGATGTAACTCTGTGAGATGAATTAACAGAACACAGAGCAGTTTCTCAGAAAGCTTCTTTCCAGTTTTGAACGGAAGATATTTCCTTTTTCACCATAGCCCTCTATGGGCTTCCAAATATCCCTTTGCCAATTCCACAAGAACAGCCTTAGCGAAAGGCTTCTTGAAGGGAAAGATGTAACTCTGTGAGATGAATTAACAGAACACAGAGCAGTTTCTCAGAAAGCTTCTTTCCAGTTTTGAACGGAAGATATTTCCTTTTTCACCATAGCCCTCTATGGGCTTCCAAATATCCCTTTTCCAATTCCACAAGAACAGAATTAGCGAAAGGCTTCTTGAAGGGAAAGATGTAACTCTGTGAGATGAATTAACAGAACACAGAGCAGTTTCTCAGAAAGCTTCTTTCCAGTTTTGAACGGAAGATATTTCCTTTTTCACCATAGCCCTCTATGGGCTTCCAAATATCCCTTTGCCAATTCCACAAGAACAGCCTTAGCGAAAGGCTTCTTGAAGGGAAAGCTGTAACTCTGTGAGATGAATTAACAGAACACAGAGCAGTTTCTCAGAAAGCTTCTTTCCAGTTTTGAACGGAAGATATTTCCTTTTTCACCATAGCCCTCTATGGGCTTCCAAATATCCCTTTGCCAATTCCACAAGAACAGCCTTAGCGAAAGGCTTCTTGAAGGGAAAGATGTAACTCTGTGAGATGAATTAACAGAACACAGAGCAGTTTCTCAGAAAGCTTCTTTCCAGTTTTGAACGGAAGATATTTCCTTTTTCACCATAGCCCTCTATGGGCTTCCAAATATCCCTTTGCCAATTCCACAAGAACAGCCTTATCGAAAGGCTTCTTGAAGGGAAAGATGTAACTCTGTGAGATGAATTAACAGAACACACAGCAGTTTCTCAGAAAGCTTCTTTCCAGTTTTGAACGGAAGATATTTCCTTTTTCACCATCGCCCTCTATGGGCTTCCAAATATCCCTTTTCCAATTCCACAAGAACAGAATTAGCGAAAGGCTTCTTGAAGGGAAAGATGTAACTCTGTGAGATGAATTAACAGAACACAGAGCAGTTTGTCAGAAAGCTTCTTTCCAGTTTTGAACGGAAGATATTTCCTTTTTCACCATAGCCCTCTATGGGCTTCCAAATATCCCTTTGCCAATTCCACAAGAACAGCCTTAGCGAAAGGCTTCTTGAAGGGAAAGATGTAAATCTGTGAGATGAATTAACAGAACACAGAGCAGTTTCTCAGAAAGCTTCTTTCCAGTTTTGAACGGAAGATATTTCCTTTTTCACCATAGCCCTCTATGGGCTTCCAAATATCCCTTTGCCAATTCCACAAGAACAGCCTTAGCGAAAGGCTACTTGAAGGGAAAGATGTAACTCTGTGAGATGAATTAACAGAACACAGAGCAGTTTCTCAGAAAGCTTCTTTCCAGTTTTGAACGGAAGATATTTACTTTTTCACCATGGCCCTCTATGGGCTTCCCAATATCCCTTTGCCAATTCCACAAGAACAGCCTTAGCGAAAGGCTTCTTGAAGGGAAAGATGTAACTCTGTGAGATGAATTAACAGAACACAGAGCAGTTTCTCAGAAAGCTTCTTTCCAGTTTTGAACGGAAGATATTTCCTTTTTCACCATAGCCCTCTATGGGCTTCCAAATATCCCTTTTCCAATTCCACAAGAACAGAATTAGCGAAAGGCTTCTTGAAGGGAAAGATGTAACTCTGTGAGATGAATTAACAGAACACAGAGCAGTTTATCAGAAAGCTTCTTTCCAGTTTTGAACGGAAGATATTTCCTTTTTCACCATAGCCCTCTATGGGCTTCCAAATATCCCTTTGCCAATTCCACAAGAACAGCCTTAGCGAAAGGCTTCTTGAAGGGAAAGATGTAACTCTGTGAGATGAATTAACAGAACACAGAGCAGTTTCTCAGAAAGCTTCTTTCCAGTTTTGAACGGAAGATATTTCCTTTTTCACCATAGCCCTCTATGGGCTTCCAAATATCCCTTTGCCAATTCCACAAGAACAGCCTTAGCGAAAGGCTTCTTGAAGGGAAAGATGTAACTCTGTGAGATGAATTAACAGAACACAGAGCAGTTTCTCAGAAAGCTTCTTTCCAGTTTTGAACGGAAGATATTTCCTTTTTCACCATAGCCCTCTATATGCTTCCAAATATCCCTTTGCCAATTCCACAAGAACAGCCTTAGCGAAAGGCTTCTTGAAGGGAAAGATGTAACTCTGTGAGATGAATTAACAGAACACAGAGCAGTTTCTCAGAAAGCTTCTTTCCAGTTTTGAACGGAAGATATTTCCTTTTTCACCATAGCCCTATATGGGCTTCCAAATATCCCTTTGCCAATTCCACATGAACAGCCTTATCGAAAGGCTTATTGAAGGGAAAGATGTAACTCTGTGAGATGAATTAACAGAACACAGAGCAGTTTCTCAGAAAGCTTCTTTCCAGTTTTGAACGGAAGATATTTCCTTTTTCACCATAGCCCTCTATGGGCTTCCAAATATCCCTTTGCCAATTCCACAAGAACAGCCTTAGCGAAAGGCTTCTTGAAGGGAAAGATGTAACTCTGTGAGATGAATTAACAGAACACAGAGCAGTTTCTCAGAAAGCTTCTTTCCAGTTTTGAACGGAAGATATTTCCTTTTTCACCATAGCCCTCTATGGGCTTCCAAATATCCCTTTGCCAATTCCACAAGAACAGCCTTAGCGAAAGGCTTCTTGAAGGGAAAGATGTAACTCTGTGAGATGAATTAACAGAACACAGAGCAGTTTCTCAGAAAGCTTCTTTCCAGTTTTGAACGGAAGATATTTCCTTTTTCACCATAGCCCTCTATGGGCTTCCAAATATCCCTTTGCCAATTCCACAAGAACAGCCTTAGCGAAAGGCTTCTTGAAGGGAAAGATGTAACTCTGTGAGATGAATTAATAGAACACAGAGCAGTTTCTCAGAAAGCTTCTTTCCAGTTTTGAACGGAAGATATTTCCTTTTTCACCATAGCCCTCTATGGGCTTCCAAATATCCCTTTTCCAATTCCACAAGAACAGAATTAGCGAAAGGCTTCTTGAAGGGAAAGATGTAACTCTGTGAGATGAATTAACAGAACACAGAGCAGTTTCTCAGAAAGCTTCTTTCCAATTTTGAACGGAAGATATTTCCTTTTTCACCATAGCCCTCTATGGGCTTCCAAATATCCCTTTGCCAATTCCACAAGAACAGCCTTAGCGAAAGGCTTCTTGAAGGGAAAGATGTAACTCTGTGAGATGAATTAACAGAACACAGAGCAGTTTCTCAGAAAGCTTCTTTCCAGTTTTGAACGGAAGATATTTCCTTTTTCACCATAGCCCTCTATGGGCTTCCAAATATCCCTTTGCCAATTCCACAAGAACAGCCTTAGCGAAAGGCTTCTTGAAGGGAAAGATGTAACTCTGTGAGATGAATTAACAGAACACAGAGCAGTTTCTCAGAAAGCTTCTTTCCAGTTTTGAACGGAAGATATTTCCTTTTTCACCATAGCCTTCTATGGGCTTCCAAATATCCCTTTGCCAATTCCACAAGAACAGCCTTAGCGAAAGGCTTCTTGAAGGGAAAGATGTAACTCTGTGAGATGAATTAACAGAACACAGAGCAGTTTCTCAGAAAGCTTCTTTCCAGTTTTGAACGGAAGATATTTCCTTTTTCACCATAGCCCTCTATGGGCTTCCAAATATCCCTTTGCCAATTCCACATGAACAGCCTTATCGAAAGGCTTATTGAAGGGAAAGATGTAACTCTGTGAGATGAATTAACAGAACACAGAGCAGTTTCTCAGAAAGCTTCTTTCCAGTTTTGAACGGAAGATATTTCCTTTTTCACCATAGCCCTCTAAGGGCTTCCAAATATCCCTTTGCCAATTCCACAAGAACAGCCTTAGCGAAAGGCTTCTTGAAGGGAAAGATGTAACTCTGTGAGATGAATTAACAGAACACAGAGCAGTTTCTCAGAAAGCTTCTTTCCAGTTTTGAACGGAAGATATTTCCTTTTTCACCATAGCCCTCTATGGGCTTCCAAATATCCCTTTGCCAATTCCACAAGAACAGCCTTAGCGAAAGGCTTCTTGAAGGGAAAGATGTAACTCTGTGAGATGAATTAACAGAACACAGAGCAGTTTCTCAGAAAGCTTCTTTCCAGTTTTGAACGGAAGATATTTCCTTTTTCACCATAGCCCTCTATGGGCTTCCAAATATCCCTTTGCCAATTCCACATGAACAGCCTTATCGAAAGGCTTCATGAAGGGAAATATGTAACTCTGTGAGATGAATTAACAGAACATAGAGCCGTTTCTCAGAAAGTTTCTTTCCAGTTTTGAACGGACGATATTTCCTTTTTCACCATAGCCCTCTATGGGCTTCCAAATATCCCTTTGCCAATTCCACAAGAACAGAATTAGCGAAAGGCTACTTGAAGGGAAAGATGTAACTCTGTGAGATGAATTAACAGAACACAGAGCAGTTTCTCAGAAAGCTTCTTTCCAGTTTTGAACGGAAGATATTTCCTTTTTCACCATAGCCCTCTATGGGCTTCCAAATATCCCTTTTCCAATTCCACAAGAACAGCCTTAGCGAAAGGCTTCTTGAAGGGAAAGATGTAACTCTGTGAGATGAATTAACAGAACACAGAGCAGTTTCTCAGAAAGCTTCTTTCCAGTTTTGAACGGAAGATATTTCCTTTTTCACCATAGCCCTCTATGGGCTTCCAAATATCCCTTTGCCAATTCCACAAGAACAGAATTAGCGAAAGGCTTCTTGAAGGGAAAGATGTAACTCTGTGAGATGAATTAACAGAACACAGAGCAGTTTCTCAGAAAGCTTCTTTCCAGTTTTGAACGGAAGATATTTCCTTTTTCACCATAGCCCTCTATGGGCTTCCAAATATCCCTTTGCCAATTCCACAAGAACAGCCTTAGCGAAAGGCTTCTTGAAGGGAAAGCTGTAACTCTGTGAGATGAATTAACAGAACACAGAGCAGTTTCTCAGAAAGCTTCTTTCCAGTTTTGAACGGAAGATATTTCCTTTTTCACCATAGCCCTCTATGGGCTTCCAAATATCCCTTTGCCAATTCCACAAGAACAGCCTTAGCGAAAGGCTTCTTGAAGGGAAAGATGTAACTCTGTGAGATGAATTAACAGAACACAGAGCAGTTTCTCAGAAAGCTTCTTTCCAGTTTTGAACGGAAGATATTTCCTTTTTCACCATAGCCCTCTATGGGCTTCCAAATATCCCTTTGCCAATTCCACAAGAACAGCCTTATCGAAAGGCTTCTTGAAGGGAAAGATGTAACTCTGTGAGATGAATTAACAGAACACACAGCAGTTTCTCAGAAAGCTTCTTTCCAGTTTTGAACGGAAGATATTTCCTTTTTCACCATCGCCCTCTATGGGCTTCCAAATATCCCTTTGCCAATTCCACAAGAACAGCCTTAGCGAAAGGCTTCTTGAAGGGAAAGATGAAACTCTGTGAGATGAATTAACAGAACACAGAGCGGTTTCTCAGAAAGCTTCTTTCCAGTTTTGAACGGAAGATATTTCCTTTTTCACCATAGCCCTCTATGGGCTTCCAAATATCCCTTTGCCAATTCCAGAAGAACAGACTTAGCGAAAGTCTTCATGAAGGGAAAGATGTAACTCTGTGAGATGAATTAACAGAGCACAGAGCGGTTTCTCAGAAAGTTTCTTTCCAGTTTTGAACGGAAGATATTTCCTTTTTCACCATAGCCCTCTATGGGCTTCCAAATATCCCTTTGCGAATTCCACAAGAACAGCCTTAGCGAAAGGCTACTTGAAGGGAATGATGTAACTCTGTGAGATGAATTAACAGAACACAGAACAGTTTCTCAGAAAGCTTCTTTCCAGTTTTGAACGGAAGATATTTACTTTTTCACCATAGCCCTCTATGGGCTTCCAAATATCCCTTTGCCAATTCCACAAGAACAGCCTTAGCGAAAGGCTTCTTGAAGGGAAAGATGTAACTCTGTGAGATGAATTAACAGAACACAGAGCAGTTTCTCAGAAAGCTTCTTTCCAGTTTTGAACGGAAGATATTTCCTTTTTCACCATAGCCCTCTATGGGCTTCCAAATATCCCTTTGCCAATTCCACAAGAACAGCCTTATCGAAAGGCTTCTTGAAGGGAAAGATGTAACTCTGTGAGATGAATTAACAGAACACACAGCAGTTTCTCAGAAAGCTTCTTTCCAGTTTTGAACGGAAGATATTTCCTTTTTCACCATAGCCCTCTATGGGCTTCCAAATATCCCTTTGCCAATTCCACAAGAACAGCCTTAGCGAAAGGCTTCTTGAAGGGAAAGATGTAACTCTGTGAGATGAATTAACAGAACACAGAGCGGTTTCTCAGAAAGCTTCTTTCCAGTTTTGAACGGAAGATATTTCCTTTTTCACCATAGCCCTCTATGGGCTTCCAAATATCCCTTTGCCAATTCCAGAAGAACAGACTTAGCGAAAGTCTTCATGAAGGGAAAGATGTAACTCTGTGAGATGAATTAACAGAGCACAGAGCGGTTTCTCAGAAAGTTTCTTTCCAGTTTTGAAGGGAAGATATTTCCTTTTTCACCATAGCCCTCTATGGGCTTCCAAATATCCCTTTGCGAATTCCACAAGAACAGCCTTAGCGAAAGGCTACTTGAAGGGAAAGATGTAACTCTGTGAGATGAATTAACAGAACACAGAACAGTTTCTCAGAAAGCTTCTTTCCAGTTTTGAACGGAAGATATTTACTTTTTCACCATAGCCCTCTATGGGCTTCCAAATATCCCTTTGCCAATTCCACAAGAACAGCCTTAGCGAAAGGCTTCTTGAAGGGAAAGATGTAACTCTGTGAGATGAATTAACAGAACACAGAGCAGTTTCTCAGAAAGCTTCTTTCCAATTTTGAACGGAAGATATTTCCTTTTTCACCATAGCCCTCTATGGGCTTCCAAATATCCCTTTGCCAATTCCACAAGAACAGCCTTAGCGAAAGGCTTCTTGAAGGGAAAGATGTAACTCTGTGAGATGAATTAACAGAACACAGAGCTGTTTCTTAGAAAGCTTCTTTCCAGTTTTGAACGGAAGATATTTCCTTTTTAACCATAGCCCTCTATGGGCTTCCAAATATCCCTTTGCCAATTCCACAAGAACAGCCTTAGCGAAAGGCTTCTTGAAGGGAAAGATGTAACTCTGTGAGATGAATTAACAGAACACAGAGCAGTTTCTCAGAAAGCTATTTTCCAGTTTTGAACGGAAGATATTTCCTTTTTCACCATAGCCCTCTAGGGGCTTCCAAATATCCCTTTGCCAATTCCACAAGAACAGCCTTAGCGAAAGGCTTCTTCAAGGGAAAGATGTAACTCTGTGAGATGAATTAACGGAACACAGAGCGGTTTCTCAGAAAGCTTCTTTACAGTTTTGAACGGAAGATATTTCCTTTTTCACCATAGCCCTCTATGGGCTTCCAAATATCCCTTTGCCAATTCCACAAGAACAGCCTTAGCGAAAGGCTTCTTCAAGGGAAAGATGTAACTCTGTGAAATGAATTAACAGAACACAGAGCGGTTTCTCAGAAAGCTTCTTTCCAGTTTTGAACGGAAGATATTTCCTTTTTCACCATAGCCCTCTATGGGCTTCCAAATATCCCTTTGCCAATTCCACAAGAACAGCCTTAGCGAAAGGCTTCTTGAAGGGAAAGATGTAACTCTGTGAGATGAATTAACAGAACACAGAGCGGTTTCTCAGAAAGCTTCTTTCCAGTTTTGAACGGAAGATATTTCCATTTTCACCATAGCCCTCTATGGGCTTCCAAATATCCCTTTGCCAATTCCACAAGAACAGCCTTAGCGAAAGGCTACTTGAAGGGAAAGATGTAACTCTGTGAGATGAATTAACAGAACACAGAGCGGTTTCTCAGAATGCTTCTTTCCAGTTTTGAACGGAAGATATTTCCTTTTTCACCATAGCCCTCTATGGGCTTCCAAATATCCCTTTGCCAATTCCACAAGAACAGCCTTACCGAAAGGCTTCATGAAGGGAAAGATGTAACTCTGTGAGATGAATTAACAGAACACAGAGCCGTTTCTCAGAAAGCTTCTTTCCAGTTTTGAACGGAAGATATTTACTTTTTCACCATAGCCCTCTATGGGCTTCCAAATATCCCTTTGCCAATTCCACAAGAACAGCCTTAGCGAAAGGCTTCTTGAAGGGAAATATGTAACTCTGTGAGATGAATTAACAGAACACAGAGCAGTTTCTCAGAAAGCTTCTTTCCAGTTTTGAACGGAAGATATTTCCTTTTTCACCATAGCCCTGTATGAGCTTCCAAATATCCCTTTGCCAATTCCACAAGAACAGCCTTAGCGAAAGGCTACTTGAAGGGAAAGATGTAACTCTGTGAGATGAATTAACAGAACACAGAGCAGTTTCTCAGAAAGCTTCTTTCCAGTTTTGAAAGGAAGATATTTCCTTTTTCACCATAGCCCTCTATGGGCTTCCAAATATCCCTTTGCCAATTCCACAAGAACAGCCTTAGCGAAAGGCTTCTTGAAGGGAAAGATGTAACTCTGTGAGATGAATTAACAGAACACAGAACAGTTTCTCAGACAGCTACGTTCCAGTTTTGAACGGAAGATATTTCCTTTTTCACCATAGCCCTCTATGGGCTTCCAAATATCCCTTTGCCAATTCCACAAGAACAGCCTTAGCGAAAGGCTTCTTGAAGGGAAAGATGTAACTCTGTGAGATGAATTAACAGAACACATAGCAGTTTCTCAGAAAGCTTCTTTCCAGTTTTGAACGGAAGATATTTCCTTTTTCACCATAGCCCTCTATGGGCTTCCAAATATCCCTTTGCCAATTCCACAAGAACAGCCTTAGCGAAAGGCTACTTGAAGGGAAAGATGTAACTCTGTGACATGAATTAACAGAACACAGAGCAGTTTCTCAGAAAGCTTCTTTCCAGTTTTGAACGGAAGATATTTCCTTTTTCACCATAGCCCTCTATGGGCTTCCAAATATCCCTTTGCCAATTCCACAAGAACAGCCTTAGCGAAAGGCTTCTTGAAGGGAAAGATGTATCTCTGTGAGATGAATTAACAGAACACAGAGCAGTTTCTCAGAAAGCTTCTTTCCAGTTTTGAACGGAAGATATTTCCTTTTTCACCATAGCCCTCTATGGGCTTCCAAATATCCCTTTTCCAATTCCACAAGAACAGAATTAGCGAAAGGCTTCTTGAAGGGAAAGATGTAACTCTGTGAGATGAATTAACAGAACACAGAGCAGTTTGTCAGAAAGCTGCTTTCCAGTTTTGAACGGAAGATATTTCCTTTTTCACCATAGCCCTCTATGGGCTTCCAAATATCCCTTTGCCAATTCCACAAGAACAGCCTTAGCGAAAGGCTTCTTGAAGGGAAAGATGTAACTCTGTGAGATGAATTAACAGAACACAGAGCAGTTTCTCAGAAAGCTCCTTTCCAGTTTTGAACGGAAGATATTTCCTTTTTCACCATAGCCCTCTATGGGCTTCCAAATATCCCTTTGCCAATACCACAAGAACAGCCTTAGCGAAAGGCTTCTTGAAGGGAAAGATGTAACTCTGTGAGATGAATTAACAGAACACAGAGCGGTTTCTCAGAAAGCTTCTTTCCAGTTTTGAACGGAAGATATTTCCTTTTTCACCATAGCCCTCTATGGGCTTCCAAATATCCCTTTGCCAATTCCAGAAGAATAGCCTTAGCGAAAGGCTTCATGAAGGGAAAGATGTAACTCTGTGAGATGAATTAACAGAACACAGAGCCGTTTCTCAGAAAGCTTCTTTCCAGTTTTGAACGGAAGATACTTCCTTTTTCACCATAGCCCTCTATGGGCTTCCAAATATCCCTTTGCCAATTCCACAAGAACAGCCTTAGCGAAAGGCTGCTTGAAGGGAAAGATGTAACTCTGTGAGATGAATTAACAGAACACAGAGCAGTTTCTCAGAAAGTTTCTTTCCAGTTTTGAACGGAAGATATTTCCTTTTTCACCATAGCCCTGTATGAGCTTCCAAATATCCCTTTGCCAATTCCACAAGAACAGCCTTAGCGAAAGGCTACTTGAAGGGAAAGATGTAACTCTGTGAGATGAATTAACAGAACACAGAGCAGTTTCTCAGAAAGCTTCTTTCCAGTTTTGAAAGGAAGATATTTCCTTTTTCACCATAGCCCTCTATGGGCTTCCAAATATCCCTTTGCCAATTCCACAAGAACAGCCTTAGCGAAAGGCTTCTTGAAGGGAAAGATGTAACTCTGTGAGATGAATTAACAGAACACAGAACAGTTTCTCAGACAGCTACGTTCCAGTTTTGAACGGAAGATATTTCCTTTTTCACCATAGCCCTCTATGGGCTTCCAAATATCCCTTTGCCAATTCCACAAGAACAGCCTTAGCGAAAGGCTTCTTGAAGGGAAAGATGTAACTCTGTGAGATGAATTAACAGAACACAGAGCAGTTTCTCAGAAAGCTTCTTTCCAGTTTTGAACGGAAGATATTTCCTTTTTCACCATAGCCCTCTATGGGCTTCCAAATATCCCTTTGCCAATTCCACAAGAACAGCCTTAGCGAAAGGCTACTTGAAGGGAAAGATGTAACTCTGTGACATGAATTAACAGAACACAGAGCAGTTTCTCAGAAAGCTTCTTTCCAGTTTTGAACGGAAGATATTTCCTTTTTCACCATAGCCCTCTATGGGCTTCCAAATATCCCTTTGCCAATTCCACAAGAACAGCATTAGAGAAAGGCTACTTGAAGGGAAAGATGTAACTCTGTGAGATGAATTAACAGAACACAGAGCAGTTTCTCAGAAAGCTTCTTTCCAGTTTTGAACGGAAGATATTTCCTTTTTCACCATAGCCCTCTATGGGCTTCCAAATATCCCTTTGCCAATTCCACAAGAACAGCCTTAGCGAAAGGCTTCTTGAAGGGAAAGATGTAACTCTGTGAGATGAATTAACAGAACACAGAGCAGTTTCTCAGAAAGCTTCTTTCCAGTTTTGAACGGAAGATATTTCCTTTTTCACCATAGCCCTCTATGGGCTTCCAAATATCCCTTTGCCAATTCCACAAGAACAGCCTTAGCGAAAGGCTACTTGAAGGGAAAGATGTAACTCTGTGAGATGAATTAACAGAACACAGAGCAGTTTCTCAGAAAGCTTCTTTCCAGTTTTGAACGGAAGATATTTCCTTTTTCACCATAGCCCTCTATGGGCTTCCAAATATCCCTTTGCCAATTCCACAAGAACAGCCTTAGCGAAAGGCTTCTTGAAGGGAAAGATGTAACTCTGTGAGATGAATTAACAGAACACAGAGCAGTTTCTCAGAAAGCTTCTTTCCAGTATTGAACGGAAGATATTTCCTTTTTCACCATAGCCCTCTATGGGCTTCCAAATATCCCTTTGCCAATTCCACAAGAACAGCCTTAGCAAAAGGCTTCTTGAAGGGAAAGATGTAACTCTGTGAGATTAATTAACAGAACACAGAACAGTTTCTCAGACAGCTACGTTCCAGTTTTGAACGGAAGATATTTCCTTTTTCACCATAGCCCTCTATGGGCTTCCAAATATCCCTTTGCCAATTCCACAAGAACAGCCTTAGCGAAAGGCTTCTTGAAGGGAAAGATGTAACTCTGTGAGATGAATTAACAGAACACAGAGCAGTTTCTCAGAAAGCTTCTTTCCAGTTTTGAACGGAAGATATTTCCTTTTTCACCATAGCCCTCTATGGGCTTCCAAATATCCCTTTGCCAATTCCACAAGAACAGCCTTAGCGAAAGGCTACTTGAAGGGAAAGATGTAACTCTGTGACATGAATTAACAGAACACAGAGCAGTTTCTCAGAAAGCTTCTTTCCAGTTTTGAACGGAAGATATTTCCTTTTTCACCATAGCCCTCTATGGGCTTCCAAATATCCCTTTGCCAATTCCACAAGAACAGCCTTAGCGAAAGGCTTCTTGAAGGGAAAGATGTAACTCTGTGAGATGAATTAACAGAACACAGAGCAGTTTCTCAGAAAGTTTCTTTCCAGTTTTGAAAGGAAGATATTTCCTTTTTCACCATAGCCCTGTATGAGCTTCCAAATATCCCTTTGCCAATTCCACAAGAACAGCCTTAGCGAAAGGCTACTTGAAGGGAAAGATGTAACTCTGTGAGATGAATTAACAGAACACAGAGCAGTTTCTCAGAAAGCTTCTTTCCAGTTTTGAAAGGAAGATATTTCCTTTTTCACCATAGCCCTCTATGGGCTTCCAAATATCCCTTTGCCAATTCCAGAAGAACAGCCTTAGCGAAAGGCTTCTTGAAGGGAAAGATGTAACTCTGTGAGATGAATTAACAGAACACAGAACAGTTTCTCAGACAGCTACGTTCCAGTTTTGAACGGAAGATATTTCCTTTTTCACCATAGCCCTCTATGGGCTTCCAAATATCCCTTTGCCAATTCCACAAGAACAGCCTTAGCGAAAGGCTTCTTGAAGGGAAAGATGTAACTCTGTGAGATGAATTAACAGAACACAGAGCAGTTTCTCAGAAAGCTTCTTTCCAGTTTTGAACGGAAGATATTTCCTTTTTCACCATAGCCCTCTATGGGCTTCCAAATATCCCTTTGCCAATTCCACAAGAACAGCCTTAGCGAAAGGCTACTTGAAGGGAAAGATGTAACTCTGTGACATGAATTAACAGAACACAGAGCAGTTTCTCAGAAAGCTTCTTTCCAGTTTTGAACGGAAGATATTTCCTTTTTCACCATAGCCCTCTATGGGCTTCCAAATATCCCTTTGCCAATTCCACAAGAACAGCCTTAGCGAAAGGCTTCTTGAAGGGAAAGATGTATCTCTGTGAGATGAATTAACAGAACACAGAGCAGTTTCTCAGAAAGCTTCTTTCCAGTTTTGAACGGAAGATATTTCCTTTTTCACCATAGCCCTCTATGGGCTTCCAAATATCCCTTTTCCAATTCCACAAGAACAGAATTAGCGAAAGGCTTCTTGAAGGGAAAGATGTAACTCTGTGAGATGAATTAACAGAACACAGAGCAGTTTGTCAGAAAGCTGCTTTCCAGTTTTGAACGGAAGATATTTCCTTTTTCACCATAGCCCTCTATGGGCTTCCAAATATCCCTTTGCCAATTCCACAAGAACAGCCTTAGCGAAAGGCTTCTTGAAGGGAAAGATGTAACTCTGTGAGATGAATTAACAGAACACAGAGCAGTTTCTCAGAAAGCTTCTTTCCAGTTTTGAACGGAAGATATTTCCTTTTTCACCATAGCCCTCTATGGGCTTCCAAATATCCCTTTGCCAATTCCACAAGAACAGCCTTAGCGAAAGGCTACTTGAAGGGAAAGATGTAACTCTGTGAGGTGAATTAACAGAACACAGAGCAGTTTCTCAGAAAGCTTCTTTCCAGTTTTGAACGGAAGATATTTCCTTTTTCACCATAGCCCTCTATGGGCTTCCAAATATCCCTTTTCCAATTCCACAAGAAAAGAATTAGCGAAAGGCTTCTTGAAGGGAAAGATGTAACTCTGTGAGATGAATTAACAGAACACAGAGCAGTTTATCAGAAAGCTTCTTTCCAGTTTTGAACGGAAGATATTTCCTTTTTCACCATAGCCCTCTATGGGCTTCCAAATATCCCTTTGCCAATTCCACAAGAACAGCCTTAGCGAAAGGCTTCTTGAAGGGAAAGATGTAACTCTGTGAGATGAATTAACAGAACACAGAGCAGTTTCTCAGAAAGCTTCTTTCCAGTTTTGAACGGAAGATATTTCCTTTTTCACCATAGCCCTCTATGGGCTTCCAAATATCCCTTTGCCAATACCACAAGAACAGCCTTAGCGAAAGGCTTCTTGAAGGGAAAGATGTAACTCTGTGAGATGAATTAATAGAACACAGAGCGGTTTCTCAGAAAGCTTCCTTCCAGTTTTGAACGGAAGATATTTCCTTTTTCACCATAGCCCTCTATGGGCTTCCAAATATCCCTTTTCCAATTCCACAAGAACAGAATTAGCGAAAGGCTTCTTGAAGGGAAAGATGTAACTCTGTGAGATGAATTAACAGAACACAGAGCAGTTTCTCAGAAAGCTTCTTTCCAGTTTTGAACGGAAGATATTTCCTTTTTCACCATAGCCCTCTATGGGCTTCCAAATATCCCTTTGCCAATTCCACAAGAACAGCCTTAGAGAAAGGCTACTTGAAGGGAAAGATGTAACTCTGTGAGATGAATTAACAGAACACAGAGCAGTTTCTCAGAAAGCTTCTTTCCAGTTTTGAACGGAAGATATTTCCTTTTTCACCATAGCCCTCTATGGGCTTCCAAATATCCCTTTGCCAATTCCACAAGAACAGCCTTAGCGAAAGGCTTCTTGAAGGGAAAGATGTAACTCTGTGAGATGAATTAACAGAACACAGAGCAGTTTCTCAGAAAGCTTCTTTCCAGTTTTGAACGGAAGATATTTCCTTTTTCACCATAGCCCTCTATGGGCTTCCAAATATCCCTTTGCCAATTCCACAAGAACAGCCTTAGCGAAAGGCTACTTGAAGGGAAAGATGTAACTCTGTGAGATGAATTAACAGAACACAGAGCAGTTTCTCAGAAAGCTTCTTTCCAGTTTTGAACGGAAGATATTTCCTTTTTCACCATAGCCCTCTATGGGCTTCCAAATATCCCTTTGCCAATTCCACAAGAACAGCCTTAGCGAAAGGCTTCTTGAAGGGAAAGATGTAACTCTGTGAGATGAATTAACAGAACACAGAGCAGTTTCTCAGAAAGCTTCTTTCCAGTATTGAACGGAAGATAGTTCCTTTTTCACCATAGCCCTCTATGGGCTTCCAAATATCCCTTTGCCAATTCCACAAGAACAGCCTTAGCGAAAGGCTACTTGAAGGGAAAGATGTAACTCTGCGAGATTAATTAACAGAACACAGAGCAGTTTCTCAGAAAGCTTCTTTCCAGTTTTGAACGGAAGATATTTACTTTTTCACCATAGCCCTCTATGGGCTTCCAAATATCCCTTTGCCAATTCCACAAGAACAGCCTTAGCGAAAGGCTTCTTGAAGGGAAAGATGTAACTCTGTGAGATGAATTAACAGAACACAGAGCAGTTTCTCAGAAAGCTTCTTTCCAGTTTTGAACGGAAGATATTTCCTTTTTCACCATAGCCCTCTATGGGCTTCCAAATATCCCTTTTCCAATTCCACAAGAACAGTATTAGCGAAAGGCTTCTTGAAGGGAAAGATGTAACTCTGTGAGATGAATTAACAGAACACAGAGCAGTTTCTCAGAAAGCTTCTTTCCAGTTTTGAACGGAAGATATTTCCTTTTTCACCATAGCCCTCTATGGGCTTCCAAATATCCCTTTGCCAATTCCACAAGAACAGCCTTAGCGAAAGGCTTCTTGAAGGGAAAGATGTAACTCGGTGAGATGAATTAACAGAACACAGAGCAGTTTCTCAGAAAGCTTCTTTCCAGTTTTGAACGGAAGATATTTCCTTTTTCACCATAGCCCTCTATGGGCTTCCAAATATCCCTTTGCCAATTCCACATGAACAGCCTTATCGAAAGGCTTCTTGAAGGGAAAGATGTAACTCTGTGAGATGAATTAACAGAACACAGAGCAGTTTCTCAGAAAGCTTCTTTCCAGTTTTGAACGGAAGATATTTCCTTTTTCACCATAGCCCTCTATGGGCTTCCAAATATCCCTTTGCCAATTCCACAAGAACAGCCTTAGCGAAAGGCTTCTTGAAGGGAAATATGTAACTCTCTGAGATGAATTAATAGAACACAGAGCAGTTTCTCAGAAAGCTTCTTTCCAGTTTTGAACGGAAGATATTTCCTTTTTCACCATAGCCCTCTATGGGCTTCCAAATATCCCTTTGCCAATTCCACAAGAACAGAATTAGCGAAAGGCTTCTTGAAGGGAAAGATGTAACTCTGTGAGATGAATTAACAGAACACAGAGCAGTTTCTCAGAAAGCTTCTTTCCAGTTTTGAACGGAAGATATTTCCTTTTTCACCATAGCCCTCTATGGGCTTCCAAATATCCCTTTGCCAATTCCACAAGAACAGCCTTAGCGAAAGGCTTCTTGAAGGGAAATATGTAACTCTCTGAGATGAATTAATAGAACACAGAGCAGTTTCTCAGAAAGCTTCTTTCCAGTTTTGAACGGAAGATATTTCCTTTTTCACCATAGCCCTCTATGGGCTTCCAAATATCCCTTTGCCAATTCCACAAGAACAGAATTAGCGAAAGGCTTCTTGAAGGGAAAGATGTAACTCTGTGAGATGAATTAACAGAACACAGAGCAGTTTCTCAGAAAGCTTCTTTCCAGTTTTGAACGGAAGATATTTCCTTTTTCACCATAGCCCTCTATGGGCTTCCAAATATCCCTTTGCCAATTCCACAAGAACAGCCTTAGCGAAAGGCTTCTTGAAGGGAAAGATGTAACTCTGTGAGATGAATTAACAGAACACAGAGCAGTTTCTCCGAAAGCTTCTTTCCAGTTTTGAACGGAAGATATTTCCTTTTTCACCATAGCCCTCTATGGGCTTCCAAATATCCCTTTACCAATTCCACAAGAACAGCCTTAGCGAAAGGCTTCTTGAAGGGAAAGATGTAACTCTGTGAGATGAATTAGCAGAACACAGAGCAGTTTCTAAGAAAGCTTCTTTCCAGTTTTGAACGGAAGATATTTCCTTTTTCACCATAGCCCTCTATGGGCTTCCAAATATCCCTTTGCCAATTCCACATGAACAGCCTTAGCGAAAGGCTTCTTGAAGGGAAAGATGTAACTCTGTGAGATGAATTAACAGAACACAGAGCAGTTTCTCAGAAAGATTCTTTCCAGTTTTGAACGGAAGATATTTCCTTTTTCACCATAGCCCTCTATGGGCTTCCAAATATCCCTTTGCCAATTCCACAAGAACAGCCTTAGCGAAAGGCTTCTTGAAGGGAAAGATGTAACTCTGTGAGATGAATTAACAGAACACAGAGCAGTTTCTCAGAAAGCTTCTTTCCAGTTTTGAACGGAAGATATTTCCTTTTTCACCATAGCCCTCTATGGGCTTCCAAATATCCCTTTGCCAATTCCACAAGAACAGCCTTAGCGAAAGGCTTCTTCAAGGGAAAGATGTAACTCTGTGAGATGAATTAACAGAACACAGAGCAGTTTCTCAGAAAGCTTCTTTCCAGTTTTGAACGGAAGATATTTCCTTTTTCACCATAGCCCTCTATGGGCTTCCAAATATCCCTTTGCCAATTCCACAAGAACAGCCTTAGCGAAAGCCTTTTGAAGGGAAAGATGTAACTCTGTGAGATGAATTAATAGAACACAGAGCAGTTTCTCAGAAAGCTTCTTTCCAGTTTTGAACGGAAGATATTTCCTTTTTCACCATAGCCCTCTATGGGCTTCCAAATATCCCTTTTCCAATTCCACAAGAACAGAATTAGCGAAAGGCTTCTTGAAGGGAAAGATGTAACTCTGTGAGATGAATTAACAGAACACAGAGCAGTTTCTCAGAAAGCTTCTTTCCAGTTTTGAACGGAAGATATTTCCTTTTTCACCATAGCCCTCTATGGGCTTCCAAATATCCCTTTGCCAATTCCAGAAGAACAGCCTTAGCGAAAGGCTTCTTGAAGGGAAAGATGTAACTCTGTGAGATGAATTAACAGAACACAGAGCAGTTTCTCAGAAAGCTTCTTTCCAGTTTTGAACGGAAGATATTTCCTTTTTCACCATAGCCCTCTAAGGGCTTCCAAATATCCCTTTGCCAATTCCACAAGAACAGCCTTAGCGAAAGGCTTCTTGAAGGGAAAGATGTAACTCTGTGAGATGAATTAACAGAACACAGAGCAGTTTCTCAGAAAGCTTCTTTCCAGTTTTGAACGGAAGATATTTCCTTTTTCACCATAGCCCTCTATGGGCTTCCAAATATCCCTTTGCCAATTCCACAAGAACAGCCTTATCGAAAGGCTTCTTGAAGGGAAAGATGTAACTCTGTGAGATGAATTAACCGAACACAGAGCAGTTTCTCAGAAAGCTTCTTTCCAGTTTTGAACGGAAGATATTTCCTTTTTCACCATAGCCCTCTATGGGCTTCCAAATATCCCTTTGCCAATTCCACAAGAACAGCCTTAGCGAAAGGCTTCTTGAAGGGAAAGATGTAACTCTGTGAGATGAATTAACAGAACACAGAGCGGTTTCTCAGAAAGCTTCTTTCCAGTTTTGAACGGAAGATATTTCCTTTTTCACCATAGCCCTCTATGGGCTTCCAAATATCCCTTTGCCAATTCCAGAAGAACAGACTTAGGGAAAGGCTTCATGAAGGGAAAGATGTAACTCTGTGAGATGAATTAACAGAACATAGAGCCGTTTCTCAGAAAGCTTCTTTCCAGTTTTGAACGGACGATATTTCCTTTTTCACCATAGCCCTCTATGGGCTTCCAAATATCCCTTTGCCAATTCCACAAGAACAGCCTTAGCGAAAGGCTTCTTGAAGGGAAAGATGTAACTCTGTGAGATGAATTAACAGAACACAGAGTAGTTTCTTAGAAAGCTTCTTTCGAGTTTTGAACGGAAGATATTTCCTTTTTCACCATAGCCCTCTATGGGCTTCCAAATATCCCTTTGCCAATTCCACAAGAACAGCCTTAGCGAAAGGCTTCTTGAAGGGAAAGATGTAACTCTGTGAGATGAATTAACAGAACACAGAGCAGTTTCTCAGAAAGCTTCTTTCCAGTTTTGAACGGAAGATATTTCCTTTTTCACCATAGCCCTCTATGGGCTTCCAAATATCCCTTTGCCAATTCCACAAGAACAGCCTTAGCGAAAGGCTTCTTGAAGGGAAAGATGTAACTCTGTGAGATGAATTAACAGAACACAGAGCAGTTTCTCAGAAAGCTTCTTTCCAGTTTTGAACGGAAGATATTTCCTTTTTCACCATAGCCCTCTATGGGCTTCCAAATATCCCTTTGCCAATTCCACAAGAACAGCCTTAGCAAAAGGCTTCTTGAAGGGAAAGATGTAACTCTGTGAGATGAATTAACAGAACACAGAGCGGTTTCTCAGAAAGCTTCTTTCCAGTTTTGAACGGAAGATATTTCCTTTTTCACCATAGCCCTCTATGGGCTTCCAAATATCCCTCTGCGAATTCCACAAGAACAGCCTTAGCGAAAGGCTTCTTGAAGGGAAAGATGTAACTCTGTGAGATGAATTAACAGAACACAGAGCGGTTTCTCAGAAAGATTCTTTCCAGTTTTGAAGGGAAGATATTTCCTTTTTCACCATAGCCGTCTATGGGCTTTCAAATATCCCTTTGCGAATTCCACAAGAACAGCCTTAGCGAAAGGCTACTTGAAGGGAAAGATGTAACCCTGTGAGATGAATTAACAGAACACAGAGCAGTTTCTCAGAAAGCTTCTTTCCACTTTTGAACGGAAGATATTTACTTTTTCACCATAGCCCTCTATGGGCTTCCAAATATCCCTTTGCCAATTCCACAAGAACAGCCTTAGCGAAAGGCTTCTTGAAGGGAAAGATGTAACTCTGTGAGATGAATTAACAGAACACAGAGCAGTTTCTCAGAAAGCTTCTTTCCAGTTTTGAACGGAAGATATTTCCTTTTTCACCATAGCCCTCTATGGGCTTCCAAATATCCCTTTTCCAATTCCACAAGAACAGAATTAGCGAAAGGCTTCTTGAAGGGAAAGATGTAACTCTGTGAGATGAATTAACAGAACACAGAGAAGTTTCTCAGAAAGCTTCTTTCCAGTTTTGAACGGAAGATATTTCCTTTTTCACCATAGCCCTCTATGGGCTTCCAAATATCCCTTTGCCAATTCCACAAGAACAGCCTTAGCGAAAGGCTTCTTGAAGGGAAAGATGTAACTCTGTGAGATGAATTAACAGAACACAGAGCAGTTTCTCAGAAAGCTTCTTTCCAGTTTTGAACGGAAGATATTTCCTTTTTCACCATAGCCCTCTATGGGCTTCCAAATATCCCTTTGCCAATTCCACAAGAACAGTCTTAGCGAAAGGCTTCTTGAAGGGAAAGATGTAACTCTGTGAGATGAATTAACAGAACACAGAGCAGTTTCTCAGAAAGCTTCTTTCCAGTTTTGAACGGAAGATATTTCCTTTTTCACCATAGCCCTCTATGGGCTTCCAAATATCCCTTTGCCAATTCCACAAGAACAGTCTTAGCGAAAGGCTTCTTGAAGGGAAAGATGTAACTCTTTGAGATGAATTAACAGAACACAGAGCAGTTTCTCAGAAAGCTTCTTTCCAGTTTTGAACGGAAGATATTTCCTTTTTCACCATAGCCCTCTATGGGCTTCCAAATATCCCTTTGCCAATTCCAGAAGAACAGAATTAGCGAAAGGCTTCTTGAAGGGAAAGATGTAACTCTGTGAGATGAATTAACAGAACACAGAGAAGTTTCTCAGAAAGCTTCTTTCCAGTTTTGAACGGAAGATATTTCCTTTTTCACCATAGCCCTCTATGGGCTTCCAAATATCCCTTTGCCAATTCCACAAGAACAGCCTTAGCGAAAGGCTTCTTGAAGGGAAAGATGTAACTCTGTGAGATGAATTAACAGAACACAGAGCAGTTTCTCAGAAAGCTTCTTTCCAGTTTTGAACGGAAGATATTTCCTTTTTCACCATAGCCCTCTATGGGCTTCCAAATATCCCTTTGCCAATTCCACAAGAACAGTCTTAGCGAAAGGCTTCTTGAAGGGAAAGATGTAACTCTGTGAGATGAATTAACAGAACACAGAGCAGTTTCTCAGAAAGCTTCTTTCCAGTTTTGAACGGAAGATATTTCCTTTTTCACCATAGCCCTCTATGGGCTTCCAAATATCCCTTTGCCAATTCCACAAGAACAGTCTTAGCGAAAGGCTTCTTGAAGGGAAAGATGTAACTCTTTGAGATGAATTAACAGAACACAGAGCAGTTTCTCAGAAAGCTTCTTTCCAGTTTTGAACGGAAGATATTTCCTTTTTCACCATAGCCCTCTATGGGCTTCCAAATATCCCTTTGCCAATTCCACAAGAACAGCCTTAGCGAAAGGCTTCTTGAAGGGAAAGATGTAACTCTGTGAGATGAATTAACAGAACACAGAGCAGTTTCTCAGAAAGCTTCTTTCCAGTTTTGAACGGAAGATATTTCCTTTTTCACCATAGCCCTCTATGGGCTTCCAAATATCCCTTTGCCAATACCACAAGAACAGCCTTAGCAAAAGGCTTCTTGAAGGGAAAGATGTAACTCTGTGAGATGAATTAACAGAACACAGAGCGGTTTCTCAGAAAGCTTCTTTCCAGTTTTGAACGGAAGATATTTCCTTTTTCACCATAGCCCTCTATGGGCTTCCAAATATCCCTTTGCCAATTCCAGAAGAATAGCCTTAGCGAAAGGCTTCATGAAGGGAAAGATGTAACTCTGTGAGATGAATTAACAGAACACAGAGCCGTTTCTCAGAAAGCTTCTTTCCAGTTTTGAACGGAAGATACTTCCTTTTTCACCATAGCCCTCTATGGGCTTCCAAATATCCCTTTGCCAATTCCACAAGAACAGCCTTAGCGAAAGGCTTCTTGAAGGGAAAGATGTAACTCTGTGAGATGAATTAACAGAACACAGAGCAGTTTCTCAGAAAGTTTCTTTCCAGTTTTGAACGGAAGATATTTCCTTTTTCACCATAGCCCTGTATGAGCTTCCAAATATCCCTTTGCCAATTCCACAAGAACAGCCTTAGCGAAAGGCTACTTGAAGGGAAAGATGTAACTCTGTGAGATGAATTAACAGAACACAGAGCAGTTTCTCAGAAAGCTTCTTTCCAGTTTTGAAAGGAAGATATTTCCTTTTTCACCATAGCCCTCTATGGGCTTCCAAATATCCCTTTGCCAATTCCACAAGAACAGCCTTAGCGAAAGGCTTCTTGAAGGGAAAGATGTAACTCTGTGAGATGAATTAACAGAACACAGAACAGTTTCTCAGACAGCTACGTTCCAGTTTTGAACGGAAGATATTTCCTTTTTCACCATAGCCCTCTATGGGCTTCCAAATATCCCTTTGCCAATTCCACAAGAACAGCCTTAGCGAAAGGCTTCTTGAAGGGAAAGATGTAACTCTGTGAGATGAATTAACAGAACACAGAGCAGTTTCTCAGAAAGCTTCTTTCCAGTTTTGAACGGAAGATATTTCCTTTTTCACCATAGCCCTCTATGGGCTTCCAAATATCCCTTTGCCAATTCCACAAGAACAGCCTTAGCGAAAGGCTACTTGAAGGGAAAGATGTAACTCTGTGACATGAATTAACAGAACACAGAGCAGTTTCTCAGAAAGCTTCTTTCCAGTTTTGAACGGAAGATATTTCCTTTTTCACCATAGCCCTCTATGGGCTTCCAAATATCCCTTTGCCAATTCCACAAGAACAGCCTTAGCGAAAGGCTTCTTGAAGGGAAAGATGTATCTCTGTGAGATGAATTAACAGAACACAGAGCAGTTTCTCAGAAAGCTTCTTTCCAGTTTTGAACGGAAGATATTTCCTTTTTCACCATAGCCCTCTATGGGCTTCCAAATATCCCTTTTCCAATTCCACAAGAACAGAATTAGCGAAAGGCTTCTTGAAGGGAAAGATGTAACTCTGTGAGATGAATTAACAGAACACAGAGCAGTTTGTCAGAAAGCTGCTTTCCAGTTTTGAACGGAAGATATTTCCTTTTTCACCATAGCCCTCTATGGGCTTCCAAATATCCCTTTGCCAATTCCACAAGAACAGCCTTAGCGAAAGGCTTCTTGAAGGGAAAGATGTAACTCTGTGAGATGAATTAACAGAACACAGAGCAGTTTCTCAGAAAGCTCCTTTCCAGTTTTGAACGGAAGATATTTCCTTTTTCACCATAGCCCTCTATGGGCTTCCAAATATCCCTTTGCCAATACCACAAGAACAGCCTTAGCGAAAGGCTTCTTGAAGGGAAAGATGTAACTCTGTGAGATGAATTAACAGAACACAGAGCCGTTTCTCAGAAAGCTTCTTTCCAGTTTTGAACGGAAGATACTTCCTTTTTCACCATAGCCCTCTATGGGCTTCCAAATATCCCTTTGCCAATTCCACAAGAACAGCCTTAGCGAAAGGCTTCTTGAAGGGAAAGATGTAACTCTGTGAGATGAATTAACAGAACACAGAGCAGTTTCTCAGAAAGTTTCTTTCCAGTTTTGAACGGAAGATATTTCCTTTTTCACCATAGCCCTGTATGAGCTTCCAAATATCCCTTTGCCAATTCCACAAGAACAGCCTTAGCGAAAGGCTACTTGAAGGGAAAGATGTAACTCTGTGAGATGAATTAACAGAACACAGAGCAGTTTCTCAGAAAGCTTCTTTCCAGTTTTGAAAGGAAGATATTTCCTTTTTCACCATAGCCCTCTATGGGCTTCCAAATATCCCTTTGCCAATTCCACAAGAACAGCCTTAGCGAAAGGCTTCTTGAAGGGAAAGATGTAACTCTGTGAGGTGAATTAACAGAACACAGAACAGTTTCTCAGACAGCTACGTTCCAGTTTTGAACGGAAGATATTTCCTTTTTCACCATAGCCCTCTATGGGCTTCCAAATATCCCTTTGCCAATTCCACAAGAACAGCCTTAGCGAAAGGCTTCTTGAAGGGAAAGATGTAACTCTGTGAAATGAATTAACAGAACACAGAGCAGTTTCTCAGAAAGCTTCTTTCCAGTTTTGAACGGAAGATATTTCCTTTTTCACCATAGCCCTCTATGGGCTTCCAAATATCCCTTTGCCAATTCCACAAGAACAGCCTTAGCGAAAGGCTACTTGAAGGGAAAGATGTAACTCTGTGACATGAATTAACAGAACACAGAGCAGTTTCTCAGAAAGCTTCTTTCCAGTTTTGAACGGAAGATATTTCCTTTTTCACCATAGCCCTCTATGGGCTTCCAAATATCCCTTTGCCAATTCCACAAGAACAGCCTTAGCGAAAGGCTTCTTGAAGGGAAAGATGTATCTCTGTGAGATGAATTAACAGAACACAGAGCAGTTTCTCAGAAAGCTTCTTTCCAGTTTTGAACAGAAGATATTTCCTTTTTCACCATAGCCCTCTATGGGCTTCCAAATATCCCTTTTCCAATTCCACAAGAACAGCCTTAGCGAAAGGCTTCTTGAAGGGAAAGATGTAACTCTGTGAGATGAATTAACAGAACACAGAGCAGTTTGTCAGAAAGCTGCTTTCCAGTTTTGAACGGAAGATATTTCCTTTTTCACCATAGCCCTCTATGGGCTTCCAAATATCCCTTTGCCAATTCCACAAGAACAGCCTTAGCGAAAGGCTTCTTGAAGGGAAAGATGTAACTCTGTGAGATGAATTAACAGAACACAGAGCAGTTTCTCAGAAAGCTTCTTTCCTGTTTTGAACGGAAGATATTTCCTTTTTCACCATAGCCCTCTATGGGCTTCCAAATATCCCTTTGCCAATTCCACAAGAACAGCCTTAGCGAAAGGCTACTTGAAGGGAAAGATGTAACTCTGTGAGATGAATTAACAGAACACAGAGCAGTTTCTCAGAAAGCTTCTTTCCAGTTTTGAACGGAAGATATTTCCTTTTTCACCATAGCCCTCTATGGGCTTCCAAATATCCCTTTTCCAATTCCACAAGAAAAGAATTAGCGAAAGGCTTCTTGAAGGGAAAGATGTAACTCTGTGAGATGAATTAACAGAACACAGAGCAGTTTATCAGAAAGCTTCTTTCCAGTTTTGAACGGAAGATATTTCCTTTTTCACCATAGCCCTCTATGGGCTTCCAAATATCCCTTTGCCAATTCCACAAGAACAGCCTTAGCGAAAGGCTTCTTGAAGGGAAAGATGTAACTCTGTGAGATGAATTAACAGAACACAGAGCAGTTTCTCAGAAAGCTTCTTTCCAGTTTTGAACGGAAGATATTTCCTTTTTCACCATAGCCCTCTATGGGCTTCCAAATATCCCTTTGCCAATACCACAAGAACAGCCTTAGCGAAAGGCTTCTTGAAGGGAAAGATGTAACTCTGTGAGATGAATTAATAGAACACAGAGCAGTTTCTCAGAAAGCTTCTTTCCAGTTTTGAACGGAAGATATTTCCTTTTTCACCATAGCCCTCTATGGGCTTCCAAATATCCCTTTTCCAATTCCACAAGAACAGAATTAGCGAAAGGCTTCTTGAAGGGAAAGATGTAACTCTGTGAGATGAATTAACAGAACACAAAGCAGTTTCTCAGAAAGCTTCTTTCCAGTTTTGAACGGAAGATATTTCCTTTTTCACCATAGCCCTCTATGGGCTTCCAAATATCCCTTTGCCAATTCCACAAGAACAGCCTTAGAGAAAGGCTACTTGAAGGGAAAGATGTAACTCTGTGAGATGAATTAACAGAACACAGAGCAGTTTCTCAGAAAGCTTCTTTCCAGTTTTGAACGGAAGATATTTCCTTTTTCACCATAGCCCTCTATGGGCTTCCAAATATCCCTTTGCCAATTCCACAAGAACAGCCTTAGCGAAAGGCTTCTTGAAGGGAAAGATGTAACTCTGTGAGATGAATTAACAGAACACAGAGCAGTTTCTCAGAAAGCTTCTTTCCAGTTTTGAACGGAAGATATTTCCTTTTTCACCATAGCCCTCTATGGGCTTCCAAATATCCCTTTGCCAATTCCACAAGAACAGCCTTAGCGAAAGGCTACTTGAAGGGAAAGATGTAACTCTGTGAGATGAATTAACAGAACACAGAGCAGTTTCTCAGAAAGCTTCTTTCCAGTTTTGAACGGAAGATATTTCCTTTTTCACCATAGCCCTCTATGGGCTTCCAAATATCCCTTTGCCAATTCCACAAGAACAGCCTTAGCGAAAGGCTTCTTGAAGGGAAAGATGTAACTCTGTGAGATGAATTAACAGAACACAGAGCAGTTTCTCAGAAAGCTTCTTTCCAGTATTGAACGGAAGATATTTCCTTTTTCACCATAGCCCTCTATGGGCTTCCAAATATCCCTTTGCCAATTCCACAAGAACAGAGTTAGCGAAAGGCTACTTGAAGGGAAAGATGTAACTCTGTGAGATTAATTAACAGAACACAGAGCAGTTTCTCAGAAAGCTTCTTTCCAGTTTTGAACGGAAGATATTTACTTTTTCACCATAGCCCTCTATGGGCTTCCAAATATCCCTTTGCCAATTCCACAAGAACAGCCTTAGCGAAAGGCTTCTTGAAGGGAAAGATGTAACTCTGTGAGATGAATTAACAGAACACAGAGCAGTTTCTCAGAAAGCTTCTTTCCAGTTTTGAACGGAAGATATTTCCTTTTTCACCATAGCCCTCTATGGGCTTCCAACTATCCCTTTGCCAATTCCACAAGAACAGTATTAGCGAAAGGCTTCTTGAAGGGAAAGATGTAACTCTGTGAGATGAATTAACAGAACACAGAGCAGTTTCTCAGAAAGCTTCTTTCCAGTTTTGAACGGAAGATATTTCCTTTTTCACCATAGCCCTCTATGGGCTTCCAAATATCCCTTTGCCAATTCCACAAGAACAGCCTTAGCGAAAGGCTTCTTGAAGGGAAAGATGTAACTCTGTGAGATGAATTAACAGAACACAGAGCAGTTTCTCAGAAAGCTTCTTTCCAGTTTTGAACGGAAGATATTTCCTTTTTCACCATAGCCCTCTATGGGCTTCCAAATATCCCTTTGCCAATTCCACATGAACAGCCTTATCGAAAGGCTTCTTGAAGGGAAAGATGTAACTCTGTGAGATGAATTAACAGAACACAGAGCAGTTTCTCAGAAAGCTTCTTTCCAGTTTTGAACGGAAGATATTTCCTTTTTCACCATAGCCCTCTATGGGCTTCCAAATATCCCTTTGCCAATTCCACAAGAACAGCCTTAGCGAAAGGCTTCTTGAAGGGAAAGATGTAACTCTGTGAGATGAATTAACAGAACACAGAGCAGTTTCTCAGAAAGCTTCTTTCCAGTTTTGAACGGAAGATATTTCCTTTTTCACCATAGCCCTCTATGGGCTTCCAAATATCCCTTTGCCAATACCACAAGAACAGCCTTAGCAAAAGGCTTCTTGAAGGGAAAGATGTAACTCTGTGAGATGAATTAACAGAACACAGAGCGGTTTCTCAGAAAGCTTCTTTCCAGTTTTGAACGGAAGATATTTCCTTTTTCACCATAGCCCTCTATGGGCTTCCAAATATCCCTTTGCCAATTCCAGAAGAATAGCCTTAGCGAAAGGCTTCATGAAGGGAAAGATGTAACTCTGTGAGATGAATTAACAGAACACAGAGCCGTTTCTCAGAAAGCTTCTTTCCAGTTTTGAACGGAAGATACTTCCTTTTTCACCATAGCCCTCTATGGGCTTCCAAATATCCCTTTGCCAATTCCACAAGAACAGCCTTAGCGAAAGGCTTCTTGAAGGGAAAGATGTAACTCTGTGAGATGAATTAACAGAACACAGAGCAGTTTCTCAGAAAGTTTCTTTCCAGTTTTGAACGGAAGATATTTCCTTTTTCACCATAGCCCTGTATGAGCTTCCAAATATCCCTTTGCCAATTCCACAAGAACAGCCTTAGCGAAAGGCTACTTGAAGGGAAAGATGTAACTCTGTGAGATGAATTAACAGAACACAGAGCAGTTTCTCAGAAAGCTTCTTTCCAGTTTTGAAAGGAAGATATTTCCTTTTTCACCATAGCCCTCTATGGGCTTCCAAATATCCCTTTGCCAATTCCACAAGAACAGCCTTAGCGAAAGGCTTCTTGAAGGGAAAGATGTAACTCTGTGAGATGAATTAACAGAACACAGAACAGTTTCTCAGACAGCTACGTTCCAGTTTTGAACGGAAGATATTTCCTTTTTCACCATAGCCCTCTATGGGCTTCCAAATATCCCTTTGCCAATTCCACAAGAACAGCCTTAGCGAAAGGCTTCTTGAAGGGAAAGATGTAACTCTGTGAGATGAATTAACAGAACACAGAGCAGTTTCTCAGAAAGCTTCTTTCCAGTTTTGAACGGAAGATATTTCCTTTTTCACCATAGCCCTCTATGGGCTTCCAAATATCCCTTTGCCAATTCCACAAGAACAGCCTTAGCGAAAGGCTACTTGAAGGGAAAGATGTAACTCTGTGACATGAATTAACAGAACACAGAGCAGTTTCTCAGAAAGCTTCTTTCCAGTTTTGAACGGAAGATATTTCCTTTTTCACCATAGCCCTCTATGGGCTTCCAAATATCCCTTTGCCAATTCCACAAGAACAGCCTTAGCGAAAGGCTTCTTGAAGGGAAAGATGTATCTCTTTGAGATGAATTAACAGAACACAGAGCAGTTTCTCAGAAAGCTTCTTTCCAGTTTTGAACGGAAGATATTTCCTTTTTCACCATAGCCCTCTATGGGCTTCCAAATATCCCTTTTCCAATTCCACAAGAACAGAATTAGCGAAAGGCTTCTTGAAGGGAAAGATGTAACTCTGTGAGATGAATTAACAGAACACAGAGCAGTTTGTCAGAAAGCTGCTTTCCAGTTTTGAACGGAAGATATTTCCTTTTTCACCATAGCCCTCTATGGGCTTCCAAATATCCCTTTGCCAATTCCACAAGAACAGCCTTAGCGAAAGGCTTCTTGAAGGGAAAGATGTAACTCTGTGAGATGAATTAACAGAACACAGAGCAGTTTCTCAGAAAGCTTCTTTCCAGTTTTGAACGGAAGATATTTCCTTTTTCACCATAGCCCTCTAGGGGCTTCCAAATATCCCTTTGCCAATTCCACAAGAACAGCCTTAGCGAAAGGCTACTTGAAGGGAAAGATGTAACTCTGTGAGGTGAATTAACAGAACACAGAGCAGTTTCTCAGAAAGCTTCTTTCCAGTTTTGAACGGAAGATATTTCCTTTTTCACCATAGCCCTCTATGGGCTTCCAAATATCCCTTTTCCAATTCCACAAGAAAAGAATTAGCGAAAGGCTTCTTGAAGGGAAAGATGTAACTCTGTGAGATGAATTAACAGAACACAGAGCAGTTTATCAGAAAGCTTCTTTCCAGTTTTGAACGGAAGATATTTCCTTTTTCACCATAGCCCTCTATGGGCTTCCAAATATCCCTTTGCCAATTCCACAAGAACAGCCTTAGCGAAAGGCTTCTTGAAGGGAAAGATGTAACTCTGTGAGATGAATTAACAGAACACAGAGCAGTTTCTCAGAAAGCTTCTTTCCAGTTTTGAACGGAAGATATTTCCTTTTTCACCATAGCCCTCTATGGGCTTCCAAATATCCCTTTGCCAATACCACAAGAACAGCCTTAGCGAAAGGCTTCTTGAAGGGAAAGATGTAACTCTGTGAGATGAATTAATAGAACACAGAGCGGTTTCTCAGAAAGCTTCTTTCCAGTTTTGAACGGAAGATATTTCCTTTTTCACCATAGCCCTCTATGGGCTTCCAAATATCCCTTTTCCAATTCCACAAGAACAGAATTAGCGAAAGGCTTCTTGAAGGGAAAGATGTAACTCTGTGAGATGAATTAACAGAACACAAAGCAGTTTCTCAGAAAGCTTCTTTCCAGTTTTGAACGGAAGATATTTCCTTTTTCACCATAGCCCTCTATGGGCTTCCAAATATCCCTTTGCCAATTCCACAAGAACAGCCTTAGAGAAAGGCTACTTGAAGGGAAAGATGTAACTCTGTGAGATGAATTAACAGAACACAGAGCAGTTTCTCAGAAAGCTTCTTTCCAGTTTTGAACGGAAGATATTTCCTTTTTCACCATAGCCCTCTATGGGCTTCCAAATATCCCTTTGCCAATTCCACAAGAACAGCCTTAGCGAAAGGCTTCTTGAAGGGAAAGATGTAACTCTGTGAGATGAATTAACAGAACACAGAGCAGTTTCTCAGAAAGCTTCTTTCCAGTTTTGAACGGAAGATATTTCCTTTTTCACCATAGCCCTCTATGGGCTTCCAAATATCCCTTTGCCAATTCCACAAGAACAGCCTTAGCGAAAGGCTACTTGAAGGGAAAGATGTAACTCTGTGAGATGAATTAACAGAACACAGAGCAGTTTCTCAGAAAGCTTCTTTCCAGTTTTGAACGGAAGATATTTCCTTTTTCACCATAGCCCTCTATGGGCTTCCAAATATCCCTTTGCCAATTCCACAAGAACAGCCTTAGCGAAAGGCTTCTTGAAGGGAAAGATGTAACTCTGTGAGATGAATTAACAGAACACAGAGCAGTTTCTCAGAAAGCTTCTTTCCAGTATTGAACGGAAGATATTTCCTTTTTCACCATAGCCCTCTATGGGCTTCCAAATATCCCTTTGCCAATTCCACAAGAACAGCCTTAGCGAAAGGCTACTTGAAGGGAAAGATGTAACTCTGCGAGATTAATTAACAGAACACAGAGCAGTTTCTCAGAAAGCTTCTTTCCAGTTTTGAACGGAAGATATTTACTTTTTCACCATAGCCCTCTATGGGCTTCCAAATATCCCTTTTCCAATTCCACAAGAACAGCCTTAGCGAAAGGCTTCTTGAAGGGAAAGATGTAACTCTGTGAGATGAATTAACAGAACACAGAGCAGTTTCTCAGAAAGCTTCTTTCCAGTTTTGAACGGAAGATATTTCCTTTTTCACCATAGCCCTCTATGGGCTTCCAAATATCCCTTTTCCAATTCCACAAGAACAGTATTAGCGAAAGGCTTCTTGAAGGGAAAGATGTAACTCTGTGAGATGAATTAACAGAACACAGAGCAGTTTCTCAGAAAGATTCTTTCCAGTTTTGAACGGAAGATATTTCCTTTTTCACCATAGCCCTCTATGGGCTTCCAAATATCCCTTTGCCAATTCCACAAGAACAGCCTTAGCGAAAGGCTTCTTGAAGGGAAAGATGTAACTCGGTGAGATGAATTAACAGAACACAGAGCAGTTTCTCAGAAAGCTTCTTTCCAGTTTTGAACGGAAGATATTTCCTTTTTCACCATAGCCCTCTATGGGCTTCCAAATATCCCTTTGCCAATTCCACATGAACAGCCTTATCGAAAGGCTTCTTGAAGGGAAAGATGTAACTCTGTGAGATGAATTAACAGAACACAGAGCAGTTTCTCAGAAAGCTTCTTTCCAATTTTGAACGGAAGATATTTCCTTTTTCACCATAGCCCTCTATGGGCTTCCAAATATCCCTTTGCCAATTCCACAAGAACAGCCTTAGCGAAAGGCTTCTTGAAGGGAAAGATGTAACTCTGTGAGATGAATTAACAGAACACAGAGCGGTTTCTCAGAAAGCTTCTTTCCAGTTTTGAACGGAAGATATTTCCTTTTTCACCATAGCCATCTATGGGCTTCCAAATATCCCTTTGCCAATTCCAGAAGAACAGACTTAGCGAAAGGCTTCATGAAGGGAAAGATGTAACTCTGTGAGATGAATTAACAGAACATAGAGCCGTTTCTCAGAAAGCTTCCTTCCAGTTTTGAACGGACGATATTTCCTTTTTCACCATAGCCCTCTAAGGGCTTCCAAATATCCCTTTGCCAATTCCACAATAACAGCCTTAGCGAAAGGCTTCTTGAAGGGAAAGATGTAACTCTGTGAGATGAATTAACAGAACACAGAGCAGTTTCTCAGAAAGCTTCTTTCCAGTTTTGAACGGAAGATATTTCCTTTTTCACCATAGCCCTCTATGGGCTTCCAAATATCCCTTTGCCAATTCCACAAGAACAGCCTTAGCGAAAGGCTTCTTGAAGGGAAAGATGTAACTCTGTGAGATGAATTAACAGAACACAGAGCAGTTTCTCAGAAAGCTTCTTTCCAGTTTTGAACGGAAGATATTTCCTTTTTCACCCTAGCCCTGTATGGGCTTCCAAATATCCCTTTGCCAATTCCACAAGAACAGCCTTAGCGAAAGGCTACTTGAAGGGAAAGATGTAACTCTGTGAGATGAATTAACAGAACACAGAGCAGTTTCTCAGAAAGCTTCTTTCCAATTTTGAACGGAATATATTTACTTTTTCACCATAGCCCTCTATGGGCTTCCAAATATCCCTTTGCCAATTCCACAAGAACAGAATTAGCGAAAGGCTTCTTGAAGGGAAAGATGTAACTCTGTGAGATGAATTAACAGAACACAGAGCAGTTTCTCAGAAAGCTTCTTTCCAGTTTTGAACGGAAGATATTTCCTTTTTCACCATAGCCCTCTATGGGCTTCCAAATATCCCTTTGCCAATTCCACAAGAACAGCCTTAGCGAAAGGCTTCTTGAAGGGAAATATGTAACTCTCTGAGATGAATTAATAGAACACAGAGCAGTTTCTCAGAAAGCTTCTTTCCAGTTTTGAACGGAAGATATTTCCTTTTTCACCATAGCCCTCTATGGGCTTCCAAATATCCCTTTGCCAATTCCACAAGAACAGAATTAGCGAAAGGCTTCTTGAAGGGAAAGATGTAACTCTGTGAGATGAATTAACAGAACACAGAGCAGTTTCTCAGAAAGCTTCTTTCCAGTTTTGAACGGAAGATATTTCCTTTTTCACCATAGCCCTCTATGGGCTTCCAAATATCCCTTTGCCAATTCCACAAGAACAGCCTTAGCGAAAGGCTTCTTGAAGGGAAAGATGTAACTCTGTGAGATGAATTAACAGAACACAGAGCAGTTTCTCAGAAAGCTTCTTTCCAGTTTTGAACGGAAGATATTTCCTTTTTCACCATAGCCCTCTATGGGCTTCCAAATATCCCTTTACCAATTCCACAAGAACAGCCTTAGCGAAAGGCTTCTTGAAGGGAAAGATGTAACTCTGTGAGATGAATTAGCAGAACACAGAGCAGTTTCTAAGAAAGCTTCTTTCCAGTTTTGAACGGAAGATATTTCCTTTTTCACCATAGCCCTCTATGGGCTTCCAAATATCCCTTTGCCAATTCCACATGAACAGCCTTAGCGAAAGGCTTCTTGAAGGGAAAGATGTAACTCTGTGAGATGAATTAACAGAACACAGAGCAGTTTCTCAGAAAGATTCTTTCCAGTTTTGAACGGAAGATATTTCCTTTTTCACCATAGCCCTCTATGGGCTTCCAAATATCCCTTTGCCAATTCCACAAGAACAGCCTTAGCGAAAGGCTTCTTGAAGGGAAAGATGTAACTCTGTGAGATGAATTAACAGAACACAGAGCAGTTTCTCAGAAAGCTTCTTTCCAGTTTTGAACGGAAGATATTTCCTTTTTCACCATAGCCCTCTATGGGCTTCCAAATATCCCTTTGCCAATTCCACAAGAACAGCCTTAGCGAAAGGCTTCTTCAAGGGAAAGATGTAACTCTGTGAGATGAATTAACAGAACACAGAGCAGTTTCTCAGAAAGCTTCTTTCCAGTTTTGAACGGAAGATATTTCCTTTTTCACCATAGCCCTCTATGGGCTTCCAAATATCCCTTTGCCAATTCCACAAGAACAGCCTTAGCGAAAGGCTTCTTGAAGGGAAAGATGTAACTCTGTGAGATGAATTAATAGAACACAGAGCAGTTTCTCAGAAAGCTTCTTTCCAGTTTTGAACGGAAGATATTTCCTTTTTCACCATAGCCCTCTATGGGCTTCCAAATATCCCTTTTCCAATTCCACAAGAACAGAATTAGCGAAAGGCTTCTTGAAGGGAAAGATGTAACTCTGTGAGATGAATTAACAGAACACAGAGCAGTTTCTCAGAAAGCTTCTTTCCAGTTTTGAACGGAAGATATTTCCTTTTTCACCATAGCCCTCTATGGGCTTCCAAATATCCCTTTGCCAATTCCAGAAGAACAGCCTTAGCGAAAGGCTTCTTGAAGGGAAAGATGTAACTCTGTGAGATGAATTAACAGAACACAGAGCAGTTTCTCAGAAAGCTTCTTTCCAGTTTTGAACGGAAGATATTTCCTTTTTCACCATAGCCCTCTAAGGGCTTCCAAATATCCCTTTGCCAATTCCACAAGAACAGCCTTAGCGAAAGGCTTCTTGAAGGGAAAGATGTAACTCTGTGAGATGAATTAACAGAACACAGAGCAGTTTCTCAGAAAGCTTCTTTCCAGTTTTGAACGGAAGATATTTCCTTTTTCACCATAGCCCTCTATGGGCTTCCAAATATCCCTTTGCCAATTCCACAAGAACAGCCTTATCGAAAGGCTTCTTGAAGGGAAAGATGTAACTCTGTGAGATGAATTAACCGAACACAGAGCAGTTTCTCAGAAAGCTTCTTTCCAGTTTTGAACGGAAGATATTTCCTTTTTCACCATAGCCCTCTATGGGCTTCCAAATATCCCTTTGCCAATTCCACAAGAACAGCCTTAGCGAAAGGCTTCTTGAAGGGAAAGATGTAACTCTGTGAGATGAATTAACAGAACACAGAGCGGTTTCTCAGAAAGCTTCTTTCCAGTTTTGAACGGAAGATATTTCCTTTTTCACCATAGCCCTCTATGGGCTTCCAAATATCCCTTTGCCAATTCCAGAAGAACAGACTTAGGGAAAGGCTTCATGAAGGGAAAGATGTAACTCTGTGAGATGAATTAACAGAACATAGAGCCGTTTCTCAGAAAGCTTCTTTCCAGTTTTGAACGGACGATATTTCCTTTTTCACCATAGCCCTCTATGGGCTTCCAAATATCCCTTTGCCAATTCCACAAGAACAGCCTTAGCGAAAGGCTTCTTGAAGGGAAAGATGTAACTCTGTGAGATGAATTAACAGAACACAGAGTAGTTTCTTCGAAAGCTTCTTTCCAGTTTTGAACGGAAGATATTTCCTTTTTCACCATAGCCCTCTATGGGCTTCCAAATATCCCTTTGCCAATTCCACAAGAACAGCCTTAGCGAAAGGCTTCTTGAAGGGAAAGATGTAACTCTGTGAGATGAATTAACAGAACACACAGCAGTTTCTCAGAAAGCTTCTTTCCAGTTTTGAACGGAAGATATTTCCTTTTTCACCATAGCCCTCTATGGGCTTCCAAATATCCCTTTGCCAATTCCACAAGAACAGCCTTAGCGAAAGGCTTCTTGAAGGGAAAGATGTAACTCTGTGAGATGAATTAACAGAACACAGAGCAGTTTCTCAGAAAGCTTCTTTCCAGTTTTGAACGGAAGATATTTCCTTTTTCACCATAGCCCTCTATGGGCTTCCAAATATCCCTTTGCCAATTCCACAAGAACAGCCTTAGCAAAAGGCTTCTTGAAGGGAAAGATGTAACTCTGTGAGATGAATTAACAGAACACAGAGCGGTTTCTCAGAAAGCTTCTTTCCAGTTTTGAACGGAAGATATTTCCTTTTTCACCATAGCCCTCTATGGGCTTCCAAATATCCCTCTGCGAATTCCACAAGAACAGCCTTAGCGAAAGGCTTCTTGAAGGGAAAGATGTAACTCTGTGAGATGAATTAACAGAACACAGAGCGGTTTCTCAGAAAGTTTCTTTCCAGTTTTGAAGGGAAGATATTTCCTTTTTCACCATAGCCGTCTATGGGCTTTCAAATATCCCTTTGCGAATTCCACAAGAACAGCCTTAGCGAAAGGCTACTTGAAGGGAAAGATGTAACCCTGTGAGATGAATTAACAGAACACAGAGCAGTTTCTCAGAAAGCTTCTTTCCACTTTTGAACGGAAGATATTTACTTTTTCACCATAGCCCTCTATGGGCTTCCAAATATCCCTTTGCCAATTCCACAAGAACAGCCTTAGCGAAAGGCTTCTTGAAGGGAAAGATGTAACTCTGTGAGATGAATTAACAGAACACAGAGCAGTTTCTCAGAAAGCTTCTTTCCAGTTTTGAACGGAAGATATTTCCTTTTTCACCATAGCCCTCTATGGGCTTCCAAATATCCCTTTTCCAATTCCACAAGAACAGAATTAGCGAAAGGCTTCTTGAAGGGAAAGATGTAACTCTGTGAGATGAATTAACAGAACACAGAGAAGTTTCTCAGAAAGCTTCTTTCCAGTTTTGAACGGAAGATATTTCCTTTTTCACCATAGCCCTCTATGGGCTTCCAAATATCCCTTTGCCAATTCCACAAGAACAGCCTTAGCGAAAGGCTTCTTGAAGGGAAAGATGTAACTCTGTGAGATGAATTAACAGAACACAGAGCAGTTTCTCAGAAAGCTTCTTTCCAGTTTTGAACGGAAGATATTTCCTTTTTCACCATAGCCCTCTATGGGCTTCCAAATATCCCTTTGCCAATTCCACAAGAACAGTCTTAGCGAAAGGCTTCTTGAAGGGAAAGATGTAACTCTTTGAGATGAATTAACAGAACACAGAGCAGTTTCTCAGAAAGCTTCTTTCCAGTTTTGAACGGAAGATATTTCCTTTTTCACCATAGCCCTCTATGGGCTTCCAAATATCCCTTTGCCAATTCCACAAGAACAGCCTTAGCGAAAGGCTTCTTGAAGGGAAAGATGTAACTCTGTGAGATGAATTAACAGAACACAGAGCAGTTTCTCAGAAAGCTTCTTTCCAGTTTTGAACGGAAGATATTTCCTTTTTCACCATAGCCCTCTATGGGCTTCCAAATATCCCTTTGCCAATTCCACTTGAACAGCCTTATCGAAAGGCTTCTTGAAGGGAAAGATGTAACTCTGTGAGATGAATTAACAGAACACAGAGCAGTTCATCAGAAAGCTTCTTTCCAGTTTTGAACGGAAGATATTTCCTTTTTCACCATAGCCCTCTATGGGCTTCCAAATATCCCTTTGCCAATTCCACAAGAACAGCCTTAGCGAAAGGCTTCTTGAAGGGAAAGATGTAACTCTGTGAGATGAATTAACAGAACACAGAGCGGTTTCTCAGAAAGCTTCTTTCCAGTTTTGAACGGAAGATATTTCCTTTTTCACCATAGCCCTCTATGGGCTTCCAAATATCCCTTTGCCAATTCCACAAGAACAGCCTTCGCGAAAGGCTTCTTGAAGGGAAAGATGTAACTCTGTGAGATGAATTAACAGAACACAGAGCCGTTTCTCAGAAAGCTTCTTTCCAGTTTTGAACGGAAGATATTTCCTTTTTCACCATAGCCCTCTATGGGCTTCCAAATATCCCTTTGCCAATTCCACAAGAACAGCCTTAGCGAAAGGCTTCTTGAAGGGAGATGTAACTCTGTGAGATGAATTAACAGAACACAGAGCAGTTTCTCAGAAAGCTTCTTTCCAGTTTTGAACGGAAGGTATTTCCTTTTTCACCATAGCCCTCTATGGGCTTCCAAATATCCCTTTGCCAATTCCACAAGAACAGCCTTAGCGAAAGGCTTCTTGAAGGGAAAGATGTAACTCTGTGAGATGAATTAACAGAACACAGAGCAGTTTCTCAGAAAGCTTCTTTCCAGTTTTGAACGGAAGATATTTCCTTTTTCACCATAGCCCTCTATGGGCTTCCAAATATCCCTTTGCCAATTCCACAAGAACAGCCTTAGTAAAAGGCTTCTTGAAGGGAAAGATGTAACTCTGTGAGATGAATTAACAGAACACAGAGCGGTTTCTCAGAAAGCTTCTTTCCAGTTTTGCACGGAAGATATTTCCTTTTTCACCATAGCCCTCTATGGGCTTCCAAATATCCCTTTGCCAATTCCACATGAACAGCCTTAGCGAAAGGCTTCTTGAAGGGAAAGATGTAACTCTGTGAGATGAATTAACAGAACACAGAGCAGTTTCTCAGAAAGATTCTTTCCAGTTTTGAACGGAAGATATTTCCTTTTTCACCATAGCCCTCTATGGGCTTCCAAATATCCCTTTGCCAATTCCACAAGAACAGCCTTAGCGAAAGGCTTCTTGAAGGGAAAGATGTAACTCTGTGAGATGAATTAACAGAACACAGAGCAGTTTCTCAGAAAGCTTCTTTCCAGTTTTGAACGGAAGATATTTCCTTTTTCACCATAGCCCTCTATGGGCTTCCAAATATTCCTTTGCCAATTCCACAAGAACAGCCTTAGCGAAAGGCTTCTTCAAGGGAAAGATGTAACTCTGTGAGATGAATTAACAGAACACAGAGCAGTTTCTCAGAAAGCTTCTTTCCAGTTTTGAACGGAAGATATTTCCTTTTTCACCATAGCCCTCTATGGGCTTCCAAATATCCCTTTGCCAATTCCACAAGAACAGCCTTAGCGAAAGGCTTCTTGAAGGGAAAGATGTAACTCTGTGAGATGAATTAATAGAACACAGAGCAGTTTCTCAGAAAGCTTCTTTCCAGTTTTGAACGGAAGATATTTCCTTTTTCACCATAGCCCTCTATGGGCTTCCAAATATCCCTTTTCCAATTCCACAAGAACAGAATTAGCGAAAGGCTTCTTGAAGGGAAAGATGTAACTCTGTGAGATGAATTAACAGAACACAGAGCAGTTTCTCAGAAAGCTTCTTTCCAGTTTTGAACGGAAGATATTTCCTTTTTCACCATAGCCCTCTATGGGCTTCCAAATATCCCTTTGCCAATTCCAGAAGAACAGCCTTAGCGAAAGGCTTCTTGAAGGGAAAGATGTAACTCTGTGAGATGAATTAACAGAACACAGAGCAGTTTCTCAGAAAGCTTCTTTCCAGTTTTGAACGGAAGATATTTCCTTTTTCACCATAGCCCTCTAAGGGCTTCCAAATATCCCTTTGCCAATTCCACAAGAACAGCCTTAGCGAAAGGCTTCTTGAAGGGAAAGATGTAACTCTGTGAGATGAATTAACAGAACACAGAGCAGTTTCTCAGAAAGCTTCTTTCCAGTTTTGAACGGAAGATATTTCCTTTTTCACCATAGCCCTCTATGGGCTTCCAAATATCCCTTTGCCAATTCCACAAGAACAGCCTTAGCGAAAGGCTTCTTGAAGGGAAAGATGTAACTCTGTGAGATGAATTAACCGAACACAGAGCAGTTTCTCAGAAAGCTTCTTTCCAGTTTTGAACGGAAGATATTTCCTTTTTCACCATAGCCCTCTATGGGCTTCCAAATATCCCTTTGCCAATTCCACAAGAACAGCCTTAGCGAAAGGCTTCTTGAAGGGAAAGATGTAACTCTGTGAGATGAATTAACAGAACACAGAGCGGTTTCTCAGAAAGCTTCTTTCCAGTTTTGAACGGAAGATATTTCCTTTTTCACCATAGCCCTCTATGGGCTTCCAAATATCCCTTTGCCAATTCCAGAAGAACAGACTTAGGGAAAGGCTTCATGAAGGGAAAGATGTAACTCTGTGAGATGAATTAACAGAACATAGAGCCGTTTCTCAGAAAGCTTCTTTCCAGTTTTGAACGGACGATATTTCCTTTTTCACCATAGCCCTCTATGGGCTTCCAAATATCCCTTTGCCAATTCCACAAGAACAGCCTTAGCGAAAGGCTTCTTGAAAGGAAAGATGTAACTCTGTGAGATGAATTAACAGAACACAGAGTAGTTTCTTAGAAAGCTTCTTTCCAGTTTTGAACGGAAGATATTTCCTTTTTCACCATAGCCCTCTATGGGCTTCCAAATATCCCTTTGCCAATTCCACAAGAACAGCCTTAGCGAAAGGCTTCTTGAAGGGAAAGATGTAACTCTGTGAGATGAATTAACAGAACACAGAGCAGTTTCTCAGAAAGCTTCTTTCCAGTTTTGAACGGAAGATATTTCCTTTTTCACCATAGCCCTCTATGGGCTTCCAAATATCCCTTTGCCAATTCCACAAGAACAGCCTTAGCGAAAGGCTTCTTGAAGGGAAAGATGTAACTCTGTGAGATGAATTAACAGAACACAGAGCAGTTTCTCAGAAAGCTTCTTTCCAGTTTTGAACGGAAGATATTTCCTTTTTCACCATAGCCCTCTATGGGCTTCCAAATATCCCTTTGCCAATTCCACAAGAACAGCCTTAGCAAAAGGCTTCTTGAAGGGAAAGATGTAACTCTGTGAGATGAATTAACAGAACACAGAGCGGTTTCTCAGAAAGCTTCTTTCCAGTTTTGAACGGAAGATATTTCCTTTTTCACCATAGCCCTCTATGGGCTTCCAAATATCCCTCTGCGAATTCCACAAGAACAGCCTTAGCGAAAGGCTTCTTGAAGGGAAAGATGTAACTCTGTGAGATGAATTAACAGAACACAGAGCGGTTTCTCAGAAAGTTTCTTTCCAGTTTTGAAGGGAAGATATTTCCTTTTTCACCATAGCCGTCTATGGGCTTTCAAATATCCCTTTGCGAATTCCACAAGAACAGCCTTAGCGAAAGGCTACTTGAAGGGAAAGATGTAACCCTGTGAGATGAATTAACAGAACACAGAGCAGTTTCTCAGAAAGCTTCTTTCCAGTTTTGAACGGAAGATATTTACTTTTTCACCATAGCCCTCTATGGGCTTCCAAATATCCCTTTGCCAATTCCACAAGAACAGCCTTAGCGAAAGGCTTCTTGAAGGGAAAGATGTAACTCTGTGAGATGAATTAACAGAACACAGAGCAGTTTCTCAGAAAGCTTCTTTCCAGTTTTGAACGGAAGATATTTCCTTTTTCACCATAGCCCTCTATGGGCTTCCAAATATCCCTTTTCCAATTCCACAAGAACAGAATTAGCGAAAGGCTTCTTGAAGGGAAAGATGTAACTCTGTGAGATGAATTAACAGAACACAGAGAAGTTTCTCAGAAAGCTTCTTTCCAGTTTTGAACGGAAGATATTTCCTTTTTCACCATAGCCCTCTATGGGCTTCCAAATATCCCTTTGCCAATTCCACAAGAACAGCCTTAGCGAAAGGCTTCTTGAAGGGAAAGATGTAACTCTGTGAGATGAATTAACAGAACACAGAGCAGTTTCTCAGAAAGCTTCTTTCCAGTTTTGAACGGAAGATATTTCCTTTTTCACCATAGCCCTCTAAGGGCTTCCAAATATCCCTTTGCCAATTCCACAAGAACAGCCTTAGCGAAAGGCTTCTTGAAGGGAAAGATGTAACTCTGTGAGATGAATTAACAGAACACAGAGCAGTTTCTCAGAAAGCTTCTTTCCAGTTTTGAACGGAAGATATTTCCTTTTTCACCATAGCCCTCTATGGGCTTCCAAATATCCCTTTGCCAATTCCACAAGAACAGCCTTAGCGAAAGGCTTCTTGAAGGGAAAGATGTAACTCTGTGAGATGAATTAACCGAACACAGAGCAGTTTCTCAGAAAGCTTCTTTCCAGTTTTGAACGGAAGATATTTCCTTTTTCACCATAGCCCTCTATGGGCTTCCAAATATCCCTTTGCCAATTCCACAAGAACAGCCTTAGCGAAAGGCTTCTTGAAGGGAAAGATGTAACTCTGTGAGATGAATTAACAGAACACAGAGCGGTTTCTCAGAAAGCTTCTTTCCAGTTTTGAACGGAAGATATTTCCTTTTTCACCATAGCCCTCTATGGGCTTCCAAATATCCCTTTGCCAATTCCAGAAGAACAGACTTAGGGAAAGGCTTCATGAAGGGAAAGATGTAACTCTGTGAGATGAATTAACAGAACATAGAGCCGTTTCTCAGAAAGCTTCTTTCCAGTTTTGAACGGACGATATTTCCTTTTTCACCATAGCCCTCTATGGGCTTCCAAATATCCCTTTGCCAATTCCACAAGAACAGCCTTAGCGAAAGGCTTCTTGAAAGGAAAGATGTAACTCTGTGAGATGAATTAACAGAACACAGAGTAGTTTCTTAGAAAGCTTCTTTCCAGTTTTGAACGGAAGATATTTCCTTTTTCACCATAGCCCTCTATGGGCTTCCAAATATCCCTTTGCCAATTCCACAAGAACAGCCTTAGCGAAAGGCTTCTTGAAGGGAAAGATGTAACTCTGTGAGATGAATTAACAGAACACAGAGCAGTTTCTCAGAAAGCTTCTTTCCAGTTTTGAACGGAAGATATTTCCTTTTTCACCATAGCCCTCTATGGGCTTCCAAATATCCCTTTGCCAATTCCACAAGAACAGCCTTAGCGAAAGGCTTCTTGAAGGGAAAGATGTAACTCTGTGAGATGAATTAACAGAACACAGAGCAGTTTCTCAGAAAGCTTCTTTCCAGTTTTGAACGGAAGATATTTCCTTTTTCACCATAGCCCTCTATGGGCTTCCAAATATCCCTTTGCCAATTCCACAAGAACAGCCTTAGCAAAAGGCTTCTTGAAGGGAAAGATGTAACTCTGTGAGATGAATTAACAGAACACAGAGCGGTTTCTCAGAAAGCTTCTTTCCAGTTTTGAACGGAAGATATTTCCTTTTTCACCATAGCCCTCTATGGGCTTCCAAATATCCCTCTGCGAATTCCACAAGAACAGCCTTAGCGAAAGGCTTCTTGAAGGGAAAGATGTAACTCTGTGAGATGAATTAACAGAACACAGAGCGGTTTCTCAGAAAGTTTCTTTCCAGTTTTGAAGGGAAGATATTTCCTTTTTCACCATAGCCGTCTATGGGCTTTCAAATATCCCTTTGCGAATTCCACAAGAACAGCCTTAGCGAAAGGCTACTTGAAGGGAAAGATGTAACCCTGTGAGATGAATTAACAGAACACAGAGCAGTTTCTCAGAAAGCTTCTTTCCACTTTTGAACGGAAGATATTTACTTTTTCACCATAGCCCTCTATGGGCTTCCAAATATCCCTTTGCCAATTCCACAAGAACAGCCTTAGCGAAAGGCTTCTTGAAGGGAAAGATGTAACTCTGTGAGATGAATTAACAGAACACAGAGCAGTTTCTCAGAAAGCTTCTTTCCAGTTTTGAACGGAAGATATTTCCTTTTTCACCATAGCCCTCTATGGGCTTCCAAATATCCCTTTTCCAATTCCACAAGAACAGAATTAGCGAAAGGCTTCTTGAAGGGAAAGATGTAACTCTGTGAGATGAATTAACAGAACACAGAGAAGTTTCTCAGAAAGCTTCTTTCCAGTTTTGAACGGAAGATATTTCCTTTTTCACCATAGCCCTCTATGGGCTTCCAAATATCCCTTTGCCAATTCCACAAGAACAGCCTTAGCGAAAGGCTTCTTGAAGGGAAAGATGTAACTCTGTGAGATGAATTAACAGAACACAGAGCAGTTTCTCAGAAAGCTTCTTTCCAGTTTTGAACGGAAGATATTTCCTTTTTCACCATAGCCCTCTAAGGGCTTCCAAATATCCCTTTGCCAATTCCACAAGAACAGCCTTAGCGAAAGGCTTCTTGAAGGGAAAGATGTAACTCTGTGAGATGAATTAACAGAACACAGAGCAGTTTCTCAGAAAGCTTCTTTCCAGTTTTGAACGGAAGATATTTCCTTTTTCACCATAGCCCTCTATGGGCTTCCAAATATCCCTTTGCCAATTCCACAAGAACAGCCTTAGCGAAAGGCTTCTTGAAGGGAAAGATGTAACTCTGTGAGATGAATTAACCGAACACAGAGCAGTTTCTCAGAAAGCTTCTTTCCAGTTTTGAACGGAAGATATTTCCTTTTTCACCATAGCCCTCTATGGGCTTCCAAATATCCCTTTGCCAATTCCACAAGAACAGCCTTAGCGAAAGGCTTCTTGAAGGGAAAGATGTAACTCTGTGAGATGAATTAACAGAACACAGAGCGGTTTCTCAGAAAGCTTCTTTCCAGTTTTGAACGGAAGATATTTCCTTTTTCACCATAGCCCTCTATGGGCTTCCAAATATCCCTTTGCCAATTCCAGAAGAACAGACTTAGGGAAAGGCTTCATGAAGGGAAAGATGTAACTCTGTGAGATGAATTAACAGAACATAGAGCCGTTTCTCAGAAAGCTTCTTTCCAGTTTTGAACGGACGATATTTCCTTTTTCACCATAGCCCTCTATGGGCTTCCAAATATCCCTTTGCCAATTCCACAAGAACAGCCTTAGCGAAAGGCTTCTTGAAAGGAAAGATGTAACTCTGTGAGATGAATTAACAGAACACAGAGTAGTTTCTTAGAAAGCTTCTTTCCAGTTTTGAACGGAAGATATTTCCTTTTTCACCATAGCCCTCTATGGGCTTCCAAATATCCCTTTGCCAATTCCACAAGAACAGCCTTAGCGAAAGGCTTCTTGAAGGGAAAGATGTAACTCTGTGAGATGAATTAACAGAACACAGAGCAGTTTCTCAGAAAGCTTCTTTCCAGTTTTGAACGGAAGATATTTCCTTTTTCACCATAGCCCTCTATGGGCTTCCAAATATCCCTTTGCCAATTCCACAAGAACAGCCTTAGCGAAAGGCTTCTTGAAGGGAAAGATGTAACTCTGTGAGATGAATTAACAGAACACAGAGCAGTTTCTCAGAAAGCTTCTTTCCAGTTTTGAACGGAAGATATTTCCTTTTTCACCATAGCCCTCTATGGGCTTCCAAATATCCCTTTGCCAATTCCACAAGAACAGCCTTAGCAAAAGGCTTCTTGAAGGGAAAGATGTAACTCTGTGAGATGAATTAACAGAACACAGAGCGGTTTCTCAGAAAGCTTCTTTCCAGTTTTGAACGGAAGATATTTCCTTTTTCACCATAGCCCTCTATGGGCTTCCAAATATCCCTCTGCGAATTCCACAAGAACAGCCTTAGCGAAAGGCTTCTTGAAGGGAAAGATGTAACTCTGTGAGATGAATTAACAGAACACAGAGCGGTTTCTCAGAAAGTTTCTTTCCAGTTTTGAAGGGAAGATATTTCCTTTTTCACCATAGCCGTCTATGGGCTTTCAAATATCCCTTTGCGAATTCCACAAGAACAGCCTTAGCGAAAGGCTACTTGAAGGGAAAGATGTAACCCTGTGAGATGAATTAACAGAACACAGAGCAGTTTCTCAGAAAGCTTCTTTCCACTTTTGAACGGAAGATATTTACTTTTTCACCATAGCCCTCTATGGGCTTCCAAATATCCCTTTGCCAATTCCACAAGAACAGCCTTAGCGAAAGGCTTCTTGAAGGGAAAGATGTAACTCTGTGAGATGAATTAACAGAACACAGAGCAGTTTCTCAGAAAGCTTCTTTCCAGTTTTGAACGGAAGATATTTCCTTTTTCACCATAGCCCTCTATGGGCTTCCAAATATCCCTTTTCCAATTCCACAAGAACAGAATTAGCGAAAGGCTTCTTGAAGGGAAAGATGTAACTCTGTGAGATGAATTAACAGAACACAGAGAAGTTTCTCAGAAAGCTTCTTTCCAGTTTTGAACGGAAGATATTTCCTTTTTCACCATAGCCCTCTATGGGCTTCCAAATATCCCTTTGCCAATTCCACAAGAACAGCCTTAGCGAAAGGCTTCTTGAAGGGAAAGATGTAACTCTGTGAGATGAATTAACAGAACACAGAGCAGTTTCTCAGAAAGCTTCTTTCCAGTTTTGAACGGAAGATATTTCCTTTTTCACCATAGCCCTCTATGGGCTTCCAAATATCCCTTTGCCAATTCCACAAGAACAGTCTTAGCGAAAGGCTTCTTGAAGGGAAAGATGTAACTCTTTGAGATGAATTAACAGAACACAGAGCAGTTTCTCAGAAAGCTTCTTTCCAGTTTTGAACGGAAGATATTTCCTTTTTCACCATAGCCCTCTATGGGCTTCCAAATATCCCTTTGCCAATTCCACAAGAACAGCCTTAGCGAAAGGCTTCTTGAAGGGAAAGATGTAACTCTGTGAGATGAATTAACAGAACACAGAGCTGTTTCTCACAAAGCTTCTTTCCAGTTTTGAACGGAAGATATTTCCTTTTTCACCATAGCCCTCTATGGGCTTCCAAATATCCCTTTGCCAATTCCACTTGAACAGCCTTATCGAAAGGCTTCTTGAAGGGAAAGATGTAACTCTGTGAGATGAATTAACAGAACACAGAGCAGTTCATCAGAAAGCTTCTTTCCAGTTTTGAACGGAAGATATTTCCTTTTTCACCATAGCCCTCTATGGGCTTCCAAATATCCCTTTGCCAATTCCACAAGAACAGCCTTAGCGAAAGGCTTCTTGAAGGGAAAGATGTAACTCTGTGAGATGAATTAACAGAACACAGAGCGGTTTCTCAGAAAGCTTCTTTCCAGTTTTGAACGGAAGATATTTCCTTTTTCACCATAGCCCTCTATGGGCTTCCAAATATCCCTTTGCAAATTCCAGAAGAACAGCCTTCGCGAAAGGCTTCATGAAGGGAAAGATGTAACTCTGTGAGATGAATTAACAGAACACAGAGCCGTTTCTCAGAAAGCTTCTTTCCAGTTTTGAACGGAAGATATTTCCTTTTTCACCATAGCCCTCTATGGGCTTCCAAATATCCCTTTGCCAATTCCACAAGAACAGCCTTAGCGAAAGGCTTCTTGAAGGGAAAGATGTAACTCTGTGAGATGAATTAACAGAACACAGAGCAGTTTCTCAGAAAGCTTCTTTCCAGTTTTGAACGGAAGGTATTTCCTTTTTCACCATAGCCCTCTATGGGCTTCCAAATATCCCTTTGCCAATTCCACAAGAACAGCCTTAGCGAAAGGCTTCTTGAAGGGAAAGATGTAACTCTGTGAGATGAATTAACAGAACACAGAGCAGTTTCTCAGAAAGCTTCTTTCCAGTTTTGAACGGAAGATATTTCCTTTTTCACCATAGCCCTCTATGGGCTTCCAAATATCCCTTTGCCAATTCCACAAGAACAGCCTTAGTAAAAGGCTTCTTGAAGGGAAAGATGTAACTCTGTGAGATGAATTAACAGAACACAGAGCGGTTTCTCAGAAAGCTTCTTTCCAGTTTTGCACGGAAGATATTTCCTTTTTCACCATAGCCCTCTATGGGCTTCCAAATATCCCTTTGCGAATTCCAAAAGAACAGCCTTAGCGAAAGGCTTCTTGAAGGGAAAGATGTAACTCTGTGAGATGAATTAACAGAACACAGAGCGGTTTCTCAGAAAGTTTCTTTCCAGTTTTGAAGGGAAGATATTTCCTTTTTCACCATAGCCGTCTATGGGCTTCCAAATATCCCTTTGCGAATTCCACAAGAACAGCCTTAGCGAAAGGCTACTTGAAGGGAAAGATGTAACCCTGTGAGATGAATTAACAGAACACAGAGCAGTTTCTCAGAAAGCTTCTTTCAAGTTTTGAACGGAAGATATTTACTTTTTCACCATAGCCCTCTATGGGCTTCCAAATATCCCTTTGCCAATTCCACAAGAACAGCCTTAGCGAAAGGCTTCTTGAAGGGAAAGATGTAACTCTGTGAGATGAATTAACAGAACACAGAGCAGTTTCTCAGAAAGCTTCTTTCCAGTTTTGAACGGAAGATATTTCCTTTTTCACCATAGCCCTCTATGGGCTTCCAAATATCCCTTTTCCAATTCCACAAGAACAGAATTAGCGAAAGGCTTCTTGAAGGGAAAGATGTAACTCTGTGAGATGAATTAACAGAACACAGAGCAGTTTCTCAGAAAGCTTCTTTCCAGTTTTGAACGGAAGATATTTCCTTTTTCACCATAGCCCTCTATGGGCTTCCAAATATCCCTTTGCCAATTCCACAAGAACAGCCTTAGCGAAAGGCTTCTTGAAGGGAAAGATGTAACTCTGTGAGATGAATTAACAGAACACAGAGCAGTTTCTCAGAAAGCTTCTTTCCAGTTTTGAACGGAAGATATTTCCTTTTTCACCATAGCCCTCTATGGGCTTCCAAATATCCCTTTGCCAATTCCACAAGAACAGTCTTAGCGAAAGGCTTCTTGAAGGGAAAGATGTAACTCTTTGAGATGAATTAACAGAACACAGAGCAGTTTCTCAGAAAGCTTCTTTCCAGTTTTGAAAGGAAGATATTTCCTTTTTCACCATAGCCCTCTATGGGCTTCCAAATATCCCTTTGCCAATTCCACAAGAACAGCCTTAGCGAAAGGCTTCTTGAAGGGAAAGATGTAACTCTGTGAGATGAATTAACAGAACACAGAGCAGTTTCTCAGAAAGCTTCTTTCCAGTTTTGAACGGAAGATATTTCCTTTTTCACCATAGCCCTCTATGGGCTTCCAAATATCCCTTTGCCAATTCCACATGAACAGCCTTATCGAAAGGCTTCTTGAAGGGAAAGATGTAACTCTGTGAGATGAATTAACAGAACACAGAGCAGTTCATCAGAAAGCTTCTTTCCAGTTTTGAACGGAAGATATTTCCTTTTTCACCATAGCCCTCTATGGGCTTCCAAATATCCCTTTGCCAATTCCACAAGAACAGCCTTAGCGAAAGGCTTCTTGAAGGGAAAGATGTAACTCTGTGAGATGAATTAACAGAACACAGAGCGGTTTCTCAGAAAGCTTCTTTCCAGTTTTGAACGGAAGATATTTCCTTTTTCACCATAGCCCTCTATGGGCTTCCAAATATCCCTTTGCCAATTCCAGAAGAACAGCCTTAGCGAAAGGCTTCATGAAGGGAAAGATGTAACTCTGTGAGATGAATTAACAGAACACAGAGCCGTTTCTCAGAAAGCTTCTTTCCAGTTTTGAACGGAAGATATTTCCTTTTTCACCATAGCCCTCTATGGGCTTCCAAATATCCCTTTGCCAATTCCACAAGAACAGCCTTAGCGAAAGGCTTCTTGAAGGGAACGATGTAACTCTGTGAGATGAATTAACAGAACACAGAGCAGTTTCTCAGAATGTTTCTTTCCAGTTTTGAACGGAAGATATTTCCTTTTTCACCATAGCCCTCTATGGGCTTCCAAATATCCCTTTGCCAATTCCACAAGAACAGCCTTAGCGAAAGGCTACTTGAAGGGAAAGATGTAACTCTGTGAGATGAATTAACAGAACACAGAGCAGTTTCTCAGAAAGCTTCTTTCCAGTTTTGAACGGAAGATATTTCCTTTTTCACCATAGCCCTCTATGGGCTTCCAAATATCCCTTTGCCAATTCCACAAGAACAGCCTTAGCGAAAGGCTTCTTGAAGGGAAAGATGTAACTCTGTGAGATGAATTAATAGAACACAGAGCAGTTTCTCATAAAGCTTCTTTCCAGTTTTGAACGGAAGATATTTCCTTTTTCACCATAGCCCTCTATGGGCTTCCAAATATCCCTTTGCCAATTCCACAAGAACAGAATTAGCGAAAGGCTTCTTGAAGGGAAAGATGTAACTCTGTGAGATGAATTAACAGAACACAGAGCAGTTTCTCAGAAAGCTTCTTTCCAGTTTTGAACGGAAGATATTTCCTTTTTCACCATAGCCCTCTATGGGCTTCCAAATATCCCTTTGCCAATTCCACAAGAACAGCCTTAGCGAAAGGCTTCTTGAAGGGAAAGATGTAACTCTGTGAGATGAATTAACAGAACACAGAGCAGTTTCTCAGAAAGCTTCTTTCCAGTTTTGAACGGAAGATATTTCCTTTTTCACCATAGCCCTCTATGGGCTTCCAAATATCCCTTTGCCAATTCCACAAGAACAGCCTTAGCGAAAGGCTTCTTGAAGGGAAAGATGTAACTCTGTGAGATGAATTAACAGAACACAGAGCAGTTTCTCAGAAAGTTTCTTTCCAGTTTTGAACGGAAGATATTTCCTTTTTGACCATAGCCCTCTATGGGCTTCCAAATATCCCTTTGCCAATTCCACAAGAACAGCCTTAGCGAAAGGCTACTTGAAGGGAAAGATGTAACTCTGTGAGATGAATTAACAGAACACAGAGCAGTTTCTCAGAAAGCTTCTTTCCAGTTTTGAACGGAAGATATTTCCTTTTTCACCATAGCCCTCTATGGGCTTCCAAATATCCCTTTGCCAATTCCACAAGAACAGCCTTAGCGAAAGGCTTCTTGAAGGGAAAGATGTAACTCTGTGAGATGAATTAACAGAACACAGAGCAGTTTCTCAGAAAGTTTCTTTCCAGTTTTGAACGGAAGATATTTCCTTTTTGACCATAGCCCTCTATGGGCTTCCAAATATCCCTTTGCCAATTCCACAAGAACAGCCTTAGCGAAAGGCTACTTGAAGGGAAAGATGTAACTCTGTGAGATGAATTAACAGAACACAGAGCAGTTTCTCAGAAAGCTTCTTTCCAGTTTTGAACGGAAGATATTTCCTTTTTCACCATAGCCCTCTATGGGCTTCCAAATATCCCTTTGCCAATTCCACATGAACAGCCTTATCGAAAGGCTTCTTGAAGGGAAAGATGTAACTCTGTGAGATGAATTAACAGAACACAGAGCAGTTTCTCAGAAAGCTTCTTTCCAGTTTTGAACGGAAGATATTTCCTTTTTCACCATAGCCCTCTATGGGCTTCCAAATATCCCTTTTCCAATTCCACAAGAACAGAATTAGCGAAAGGCTTCTTGAAGGGAAAGATGTAACTCTGTGAGATGAATTAACAGAACACAGAGAAGTTTCTCAGAAAGCTTCTTTCCAGTTTTGAACGGAAGATATTTCCTTTTTCACCATAGCCCTCTATGGGCTTCCAAATATCCCTTTGCCAATTCCACAAGAACAGCCTTAGCGAAAGGCTTCTTGAAGGGAAAGATGTAACTCTGTGAGATGAATTAACAGAACACAGAGCAGTTTCTCAGAAAGCTTCTTTCCAGTTTTGAACGGAAGATATTTCCTTTTTCACCATAGCCCTCTATGGGCTTCCAAATATCCCTTTGCCAATTCCACAAGAACAGTCTTAGCGAAAGGCTTCTTGAAGGGAAAGATGTAACTCTGTGAGATGAATTAACAGAACACAGAGCAGTTTCTCAGAAAGCTTCTTTCCAGTTTTGAACGGAAGATATTTCCTTTTTCACCATAGCCCTCTATGGGCTTCCAAATATCCCTTTGCCAATTCCACAAGAACAGTCTTAGCGAAAGGCTTCTTGAAGGGAAAGATGTAACTCTTTGAGATGAATTAACAGAACACAGAGCAGTTTCTCAGAAAGCTTCTTTCCAGTTTTGAACGGAAGATATTTCCTTTTTCACCATAGCCCTCTATGGGCTTCCAAATATCCCTTTGCCAATTCCACAAGAACAGCCTTAGCGAAAGGCTTCTTGAAGGGAAAGATGTAACTCTGTGAGATGAATTAACAGAACACAGAGCAGTTTCTCAGAAAGCTTCTTTCCAGTTTTGAACGGAAGATATTTCCTTTTTCACCATAGCCCTCTATGGGCTTCCAAATATCCCTTTGCCAATTCCACTTGAACAGCCTTATCGAAAGGCTTCTTGAAGGGAAAGATGTAACTCTGTGAGATGAATTAACAGAACACAGAGCAGTTCATCAGAAAGCTTCTTTCCAGTTTTGAACGGAAGATATTTCCTTTTTCACCATAGCCCTCTATGGGCTTCCAAATATCCCTTTGCCAATTCCACAAGAACAGAATTAGCGAAAGGCTTCTTGAAGGGAAAGATGTAACTCTGTGAGATGAATTAACAGAACACAGAGAAGTTTCTCAGAAAGCTTCTTTCCAGTTTTGAACGGAAGATATTTCCTTTTTCACCATAGCCCTCTATGGGCTTCCAAATATCCCTTTGCCAATTCCACAAGAACAGCCTTAGCGAAAGGCTTCTTGAAGGGAAAGATGTAACTCTGTGAGATGAATTAACAGAAGACAGAGCAGTTTCTCAGAAAGCTTCTTTCCAGTTTTGAACGGAAGATATTTCCTTTTTCACCATAGCCCTCTATGGGCTTCCAAATATCCCTTTGCCAATTCCACAAGAACAGTCTTAGCGAAAGGCTTCTTGAAGGGAAAGATGTAACTCTGTGAGATGAATTAACAGAACACAGAGCAGTTTCTCAGAAAGCTTCTTTCCAGTTTTGAACGGAAGATATTTCCTTTTTCACCATAGCCCTCTATGGGCTTCCAAATATCCCTTTGCCAATTCCACAAGAACAGTCTTAGCGAAAGGCTTCTTGAAGGGAAAGATGTAACTCTTTGAGATGAATTAACAGAACACAGAGCAGTTTCTCAGAAAGCTTCTTTCCAGTTTTGAACGGAAGATATTTCCTTTTTCACCATAGCCCTCTATGGGCTTCCAAATATCCCTTTGCCAATTCCACAAGAACAGCCTTAGCGAAAGGCTTCTTGAAGGGAAAGATGTAACTCTGTGAGATGAATTAACAGAACACAGAGCAGTTTCTCAGAAAGCTTCTTTCCAGTTTTGAACGGAAGATATTTCCTTTTTCACCATAGCCCTCTATGGGCTTCCAAATATCCCTTTGCCAATTCCACTTGAACAGCCTTATCGAAAGGCTTCTTGAAGGGAAAGATGTAACTCTGTGAGATGAATTAACAGAACACAGAGCAGTTCATCAGAAAGCTTCTTTCCAGTTTTGAACGGAAGATATTTCCTTTTTCACCATAGCCCTCTATGGGCTTCCAAATATCCCTTTGCCAATTCCACAAGAACAGCCTTAGCGAAAGGCTTCTTGAAGGGAAAGATGTAACTCTGTGAGATGAATTAACAGAACACAGAGCGGTTTCTCAGAAAGCTTCTTTCCAGTTTTGAACGGAAGATATTTCCTTTTTCACCATAGCCCTCTTTGGGCTTCCAAATATCCCTTTGCAAATTCCAGAAGAACAGCCTTCGCGAAAGGCTTCATGAAGGGAAAGATGTAACTCTGTGAGATGAATTAACAGAACACAGAGCCGTTTCTCAGAAAGCTTCTTTCCAGTTTTGAACGGAAGATATTTCCTTTTTCACCATAGCCCTCTATGGGCTTCCAAATATCCCTTTGCCAATTCCACAAGAACAGCCTTAGCGAAAGGCTTCTTGAAGGGAAAGATGTAACTCTGTGAGATGAATTAACAGAACACAGAGCAGTTTCTCAGAAAGCTTCTTTCCAGTTTTGAACGGAAGATATTTCCTTTTTCACCATAGCCCTCTATGGGCTTCCAAATATCCCTTTGCCAATACCACAAGAACAGCCTTAGCAAAAGGCTTCTTGAAGGGAAAGATGTAACTCTGTGAGATGAATTAACAGAACACAGAGCGGTTTCTCAGAAAGCTTCTTTCCAGTTTTGAACGGAAGATATTTCCTTTTTCACCATAGCCCTCTATGGGCTTCCAAATATCCCTTTGCCAATTCCAGAAGAATAGCCTTAGCGAAAGGCTTCATGAAGGGAAAGATGTAACTCTGTGAGATGAATTAACAGAACACAGAGCCGTTTCTCAGAAAGCTTCTTTCCAGTTTTGAACGGAAGATACTTCCTTTTTCACCATAGCCCTCTATGGGCTTCCAAATATCCCTTTGCCAATTCCACAAGAACAGCCTTAGCGAAAGGCTTCTTGAAGGGAAAGATGTAACTCTGTGAGATGAATTAACAGAACACAGAGCAGTTTCTCAGAAAGTTTCTTTCCAGTTTTGAACGGAAGATATTTCCTTTTTCACCATAGCCCTGTATGAGCTTCCAAATATCCCTTTGCCAATTCCACAAGAACAGCCTTAGCGAAAGGCTACTTGAAGGGAAAGATGTAACTCTGTGAGATGAATTAACAGAACACAGAGCAGTTTCTCAGAAAGCTTCTTTCCAGTTTTGAAAGGAAGATATTTCCTTTTTCACCATAGCCCTCTATGGGCTTCCAAATATCCCTTTGCCAATTCCACAAGAACAGCCTTAGCGAAAGGCTTCTTGAAGGGAAAGATGTAACTCTGTGAGATGAATTAACAGAACACAGAACAGTTTCTCAGACAGCTACGTTCCAGTTTTGAACGGAAGATATTTCCTTTTTCACCATAGCCCTCTATGGGCTTCCAAATATCCCTTTGCCAATTCCACAAGAACAGCCTTAGCGAAAGGCTTCTTGAAGGGAAAGATGTAACTCTGTGAGATGAATTAACAGAACACAGAGCAGTTTCTCAGAAAGCTTCTTTCCAGTTTTGAACGGAAGATATTTCCTTTTTCACCATAGCCCTCTATGGGCTTCCAAATATCCCTTTGCCAATTCCACAAGAACAGCCTTAGCGAAAGGCTACTTGAAGGGAAAGATGTAACTCTGTGACATGAATTAACAGAACACAGAGCAGTTTCTCAGAAAGCTTCTTTCCAGTTTTGAACGGAAGATATTTCCTTTTTCACCATAGCCCTCTATGGGCTTCCAAATATCCCTTTGCCAATTCCACAAGAACAGCCTTAGCGAAAGGCTTCTTGAAGGGAAAGATGTATCTCTGTGAGATGAATTAACAGAACACAGAGCAGTTTCTCAGAAAGCTTCTTTCCAGTTTTGAACGGAAGATATTTCCTTTTTCACCATAGCCCTCTATGGGCTTCCAAATATCCCTTTTCCAATTCCACAAGAACAGAATTAGCGAAAGGCTTCTTGAAGGGAAAGATGTAACTCTGTGAGATGAATTAACAGAACACAGAGCAGTTTGTCAGAAAGCTGCTTTCCAGTTTTGAACGGAAGATATTTCCTTTTTCACCATAGCCCTCTATGGGCTTCCAAATATCCCTTTGCCAATTCCACAAGAACAGCCTTAGCGAAAGGCTTCTTGAAGGGAAAGATGTAACTCTGTGAGATGAATTAACAGAACACAGAGCAGTTTCTCAGAAAGCTCCTTTCCAGTTTTGAACGGAAGATATTTCCTTTTTCACCATAGCCCTCTATGGGCTTCCAAATATCCCTTTGCCAATACCACAAGAACAGCCTTAGCGAAAGGCTTCTTGAAGGGAAAGATGTAACTCTGTGAGATGAATTAACAGAACACAGAGCCGTTTCTCAGAAAGCTTCTTTCCAGTTTTGAACGGAAGATACTTCCTTTTTCACCATAGCCCTCTATGGGCTTCCAAATATCCCTTTGCCAATTCCACAAGAACAGCCTTAGCGAAAGGCTTCTTGAAGGGAAAGATGTAACTCTGTGAGATGAATTAACAGAACACAGAGCAGTTTCTCAGAAAGTTTCTTTCCAGTTTTGAACGGAAGATATTTCCTTTTTCACCATAGCCCTGTATGAGCTTCCAAATATCCCTTTGCCAATTCCACAAGAACAGCCTTAGCGAAAGGCTACTTGAAGGGAAAGATGTAACTCTGTGAGATGAATTAACAGAACACAGAGCAGTTTCTCAGAAAGCTTCTTTCCAGTTTTGAAAGGAAGATATTTCCTTTTTCACCATAGCCCTCTATGGGCTTCCAAATATCCCTTTGCCAATTCCACAAGAACAGCCTTAGCGAAAGGCTTCTTGAAGGGAAAGATGTAACTCTGTGAGGTGAATTAACAGAACACAGAACAGTTTCTCAGACAGCTACGTTCCAGTTTTGAACGGAAGATATTTCCTTTTTCACCATAGCCCTCTATGGGCTTCCAAATATCCCTTTGCCAATTCCACAAGAACAGCCTTAGCGAAAGGCTTCTTGAAGGGAAAGATGTAACTCTGTGAGATGAATTAACAGAACACAGAGCAGTTTCTCAGAAAGCTTCTTTCCAGTTTTGAACGGAAGATATTTCCTTTTTCACCATAGCCCTCTATGGGCTTCCAAATATCCCTTTGCCAATTCCACAAGAACAGCCTTAGCGAAAGGCTACTTGAAGGGAAAGATGTAACTCTGTGACATGAATTAACAGAACACAGAGCAGTTTCTCAGAAAGCTTCTTTCCAGTTTTGAACGGAAGATATTTCCTTTTTCACCATAGCCCTCTATGGGCTTCCAAATATCCCTTTGCCAATTCCACAAGAACAGCCTTAGCGAAAGGCTTCTTGAAGGGAAAGATGTATCTCTGTGAGATGAATTAACAGAACACAGAGCAGTTTCTCAGAAAGCTTCTTTCCAGTTTTGAACGGAAGATATTTCCTTTTTCACCATAGCCCTCTATGGGCTTCCAAATATCCCTTTTCCAATTCCACAAGAACAGAATTAGCGAAAGGCTTCTTGAAGGGAAAGATGTAACTCTGTGAGATGAATTAACAGAACACAGAGCAGTTTGTCAGAAAGCTGCTTTCCAGTTTTGAACGGAAGATATTTCCTTTTTCACCATAGCCCTCTATGGGCTTCCAAATATCCCTTTGCCAATTCCACAAGAACAGCCTTAGCGAAAGGCTTCTTGAAGGGAAAGATGTAACTCTGTGAGATGAATTAACAGAACACAGAGCAGTTTCTCAGAAAGCTTCTTTCCTGTTTTGAACGGAAGATATTTCCTTTTTCACCATAGCCCTCTATGGGCTTCCAAATATCCCTTTGCCAATTCCACAAGAACAGCCTTAGCGAAAGGCTACTTGAAGGGAAAGATGTAACTCTGTGAGATGAATTAACAGAACACAGAGCAGTTTCTCAGAAAGCTTCTTTCCAGTTTTGAACGGAAGATATTTCCTTTTTCACCATAGCCCTCTATGGGCTTCCAAATATCCCTTTTCCAATTCCACAAGAAAAGAATTAGCGAAAGGCTTCTTGAAGGGAAAGATGTAACTCTGTGAGATGAATTAACAGAACACAGAGCAGTTTATCAGAAAGCTTCTTTCCAGTTTTGAACGGAAGATATTTCCTTTTTCACCATAGCCCTCTATGGGCTTCCAAATATCCCTTTGCCAATTCCACAAGAACAGCCTTAGCGAAAGGCTTCTTGAAGGGAAAGATGTAACTCTGTGAGATGAATTAACAGAACACAGAGCAGTTTCTCAGAAAGCTTCTTTCCAGTTTTGAACGGAAGATATTTCCTTTTTCACCATAGCCCTCTATGGGCTTCCAAATATCCCTTTGCCAATACCACAAGAACAGCCTTAGCGAAAGGCTTCTTGAAGGGAAAGATGTAACTCTGTGAGATGAATTAATAGAACACAGAGCAGTTTCTCAGAAAGCTTCTTTCCAGTTTTGAACGGAAGATATTTCCTTTTTCACCATAGCCCTCTATGGGCTTCCAAATATCCCTTTTCCAATTCCACAAGAACAGAATTAGCGAAAGGCTTCTTGAAGGGAAAGATGTAACTCTGTGAGATGAATTAACAGAACACAAAGCAGTTTCTCAGAAAGCTTCTTTCCAGTTTTGAACGGAAGATATTTCCTTTTTCACCATAGCCCTCTATGGGCTTCCAAATATCCCTTTGCCAATTCCACAAGAACAGCCTTAGAGAAAGGCTACTTGAAGGGAAAGATGTAACTCTGTGAGATGAATTAACAGAACACAGAGCAGTTTCTCAGAAAGCTTCTTTCCAGTTTTGAACGGAAGATATTTCCTTTTTCACCATAGCCCTCTATGGGCTTCCAAATATCCCTTTGCCAATTCCACAAGAACAGCCTTAGCGAAAGGCTTCTTGAAGGGAAAGATGTAACTCTGTGAGATGAATTAACAGAACACAGAGCAGTTTCTCAGAAAGCTTCTTTCCAGTTTTGAACGGAAGATATTTCCTTTTTCACCATAGCCCTCTATGGGCTTCCAAATATCCCTTTGCCAATTCCACAAGAACAGCCTTAGCGAAAGGCTACTTGAAGGGAAAGATGTAACTCTGTGAGATGAATTAACAGAACACAGAGCAGTTTCTCAGAAAGCTTCTTTCCAGTTTTGAACGGAAGATATTTCCTTTTTCACCATAGCCCTCTATGGGCTTCCAAATATCCCTTTGCCAATTCCACAAGAACAGCCTTAGCGAAAGGCTTCTTGAAGGGAAAGATGTAACTCTGTGAGATGAATTAACAGAACACAGAGCAGTTTCTCAGAAAGCTTCTTTCCAGTATTGAACGGAAGATATTTCCTTTTTCACCATAGCCCTCTATGGGCTTCCAAATATCCCTTTGCCAATTCCACAAGAACAGAGTTAGCGAAAGGCTACTTGAAGGGAAAGATGTAACTCTGTGAGATTAATTAACAGAACACAGAGCAGTTTCTCAGAAAGCTTCTTTCCAGTTTTGAACGGAAGATATTTACTTTTTCACCATAGCCCTCTATGGGCTTCCAAATATCCCTTTGCCAATTCCACAAGAACAGCCTTAGCGAAAGGCTTCTTGAAGGGAAAGATGTAACTCTGTGAGATGAATTAACAGAACACAGAGCAGTTTCTCAGAAAGCTTCTTTCCAGTTTTGAACGGAAGATATTTCCTTTTTCACCATAGCCCTCTATGGGCTTCCAACTATCCCTTTGCCAATTCCACAAGAACAGTATTAGCGAAAGGCTTCTTGAAGGGAAAGATGTAACTCTGTGAGATGAACTAACAGAACACAGAGCAGTTTCTCAGAAAGCTTCTTTCCAGTTTTGAACGGAAGATATTTCCTTTTTCACCATAGCCCTCTATGGGCTTCCAAATATCCCTTTGCCAATTCCACAAGAACAGCCTTAGCGAAAGGCTTCTTGAAGGGAAAGATGTAACTCTGTGAGATGAATTAACAGAACACAGAGCAGTTTCTCAGAAAGCTTCTTTCCAGTTTTGAACGGAAGATATTTCCTTTTTCACCATAGCCCTCTATGGGCTTCCAAATATCCCTTTGCCAATTCCACATGAACAGCCTTATCGAAAGGCTTCTTGAAGGGAAAGATGTAACTCTGTGAGATGAATTAACAGAACACAGAGCAGTTTCTCAGAAAGCTTCTTTCCAGTTTTGAACGGAAGATATTTCCTTTTTCACCATAGCCCTCTATGGGCTTCCAAATATCCCTTTGCCAATTCCACAAGAACAGCCTTAGCGAAAGGCTTCTTGAAGGGAAAGATGTAACTCTGTGAGATGAATTAACAGAACACAGAGCAGTTTCTCAGAAAGCTTCTTTCCAGTTTTGAACGGAAGATATTTCCTTTTTCACCATAGCCCTCTATGGGCTTCCAAATATCCCTTTGCCAATACCACAAGAACAGCCTTAGCAAAAGGCTTCTTGAAGGGAAAGATGTAACTCTGTGAGATGAATTAACAGAACACAGAGCGGTTTCTCAGAAAGCTTCTTTCCAGTTTTGAACGGAAGATATTTCCTTTTTCACCATAGCCCTCTATGGGCTTCCAAATATCCCTTTGCCAATTCCAGAAGAATAGCCTTAGCGAAAGGCTTCATGAAGGGAAAGATGTAACTCTGTGAGATGAATTAACAGAACACAGAGCCGTTTCTCAGAAAGCTTCTTTCCAGTTTTGAACGGAAGATACTTCCTTTTTCACCATAGCCCTCTATGGGCTTCCAAATATCCCTTTGCCAATTCCACAAGAACAGCCTTAGCGAAAGGCTTCTTGAAGGGAAAGATGTAACTCTGTGAGATGAATTAACAGAACACAGAGCAGTTTCTCAGAAAGTTTCTTTCCAGTTTTGAACGGAAGATATTTCCTTTTTCACCATAGCCCTGTATGAGCTTCCAAATATCCCTTTGCCAATTCCACAAGAACAGCCTTAGCGAAAGGCTACTTGAAGGGAAAGATGTAACTCTGTGAGATGAATTAACAGAACACAGAGCAGTTTCTCAGAAAGCTTCTTTCCAGTTTTGAAAGGAAGATATTTCCTTTTTCACCATAGCCCTCTATGGGCTTCCAAATATCCCTTTGCCAATTCCACAAGAACAGCCTTAGCGAAAGGCTTCTTGAAGGGAAAGATGTAACTCTGTGAGATGAATTAACAGAACACAGAACAGTTTCTCAGACAGCTACGTTCCAGTTTTGAACGGAAGATATTTCCTTTTTCACCATAGCCCTCTATGGGCTTCCAAATATCCCTTTGCCAATTCCACAAGAACAGCCTTAGCGAAAGGCTTCTTGAAGGGAAAGATGTAACTCTGTGAGATGAATTAACAGAACACAGAGCAGTTTCTCAGAAAGCTTCTTTCCAGTTTTGAACGGAAGATATTTCCTTTTTCACCATAGCCCTCTATGGGCTTCCAAATATCCCTTTGCCAATTCCACAAGAACAGCCTTAGCGAAAGGCTACTTGAAGGGAAAGATGTAACTCTGTGACATGAATTAACAGAACACAGAGCAGTTTCTCAGAAAGCTTCTTTCCAGTTTTGAACGGAAGATATTTCCTTTTTCACCATAGCCCTCTATGGGCTTCCAAATATCCCTTTGCCAATTCCACAAGAACAGCCTTAGCGAAAGGCTTCTTGAAGGGAAAGATGTATCTCTGTGAGATGAATTAACAGAACACAGAGCAGTTTCTCAGAAAGCTTCTTTCCAGTTTTGAACGGAAGATATTTCCTTTTTCACCATAGCCCTCTATGGGCTTCCAAATATCCCTTTTCCAATTCCACAAGAACAGAATTAGCGAAAGGCTTCTTGAAGGGAAAGATGTAACTCTGTGAGATGAATTAACAGAACACAGAGCAGTTTGTCAGAAAGCTGCTTTCCAGTTTTGAACGGAAGATATTTCCTTTTTCACCATAGCCCTCTATGGGCTTCCAAATATCCCTTTGCCAATTCCACAAGAACAGCCTTAGCGAAAGGCTTCTTGAAGGGAAATATGTAACTCTGTGAGATGAATTAACAGAACACAGAGCAGTTTCTCAGAAAGCTTCTTTCCAGTTTTGAACGGAAGATATTTCCTTTTTCACCATAGCCCTCTATGGGCTTCCAAATATCCCTTTGCCAATACCACAAGAACAGCCTTAGCGAAAGGCTTCTTGAAGGGAAAGATGTAACTCTGTGAGATGAATTAATAGAACACAGAGCGGTTTCTCAGAAAGCTTCTTTCCAGTTTTGAACGGAAGATATTTCCTTTTTCACCATAGCCCTCTATGGGCTTCCAAATATCCCTTTTCCAATTCCACAAGAACAGAATTAGCGAAAGGCTTCTTGAAGGGAAAGATGTAACTCTGTGAGATGAATTAACAGAACACAAAGCAGTTTCTCAGAAAGCTTCTTTCCAGTTTTGAACGGAAGATATTTCCTTTTTCACCATAGCCCTCTATGGGCTTCCAAATATCCCTTTGCCAATTCCACAAGAACAGCCTTAGAGAAAGGCTACTTGAAGGGAAAGATGTAACTCTGTGAGATGAATTAACAGAACACAGAGCAGTTTCTCAGAAAGCTTCTTTCCAGTTTTGAACGGAAGATATTTCCTTTTTCACCATAGCCCTCTATGGGCTTCCAAATATCCCTTTGCCAATTCCACAAGAACAGAATTAGCGAAAGGCTTCTTGAAGGGAAAGATGTAACTCTGTGAGATGAATTAACAGAACACAGAGCAGTTTCTCAGAAAGCTTCTTTCCAGTTTTGAACGGAAGATATTTCCTTTTTCACCATAGCCCTCTATGGGCTTCCAAATATCCCTTTGCCAATTCCACAAGAACAGCCTTAGCGAAAGGCTACTTGAAGGGAAAGATGTAACTCTGTGAGATGAATTAACAGAACACAGAGCAGTTTCTCAGAAAGCTTCTTTCCAGTTTTGAACGGAAGATATTTCCTTTTTCACCATAGCCCTCTATGGGCTTCCAAATATCCCTTTGCCAATTCCACAAGAACAGCCTTAGCGAAAGGCTTCTTGAAGGGAAAGATGTAACTCTGTGAGATGAATTAACAGAACACAGAGCAGTTTCTCAGAAAGCTTCTTTCCAGTATTGAACGGAAGATATTTCCTTTTTCACCATAGCCCTCTATGGGCTTCCAAATATCCCTTTGCCAATTCCACAAGAACAGCCTTAGCGAAAGGCTACTTGAAGGGAAAGATGTAACTCTGCGAGATTAATTAACAGAACACAGAGCAGTTTCTCAGAAAGCTTCTTTCCAGTTTTGAACGGAAGATATTTACTTTTTCACCATAGCCCTCTATGGGCTTCCAAATATCCCTTTTCCAATTCCACAAGAACAGCCTTAGCGAAAGGCTTCTTGAAGGGAAAGATGTAACTCTGTGAGATGAATTAACAGAACACAGAGCAGTTTCTCAGAAAGCTTCTTTCCAGTTTTGAACGGAAGATATTTCCTTTTTCACCATAGCCCTCTATGGGCTTCCAAATATCCCTTTTCCAATTCCACAAGAACAGTATTAGCGAAAGGCTTCTTGAAGGGAAAGATGTAACTCTGTGAGATGAATTAACAGAACACAGAGCAGTTTCTCAGAAAGCTTCTTTCCAGTTTTGAACGGAAGATATTTCCTTTTTCACCATAGCCCTCTATGGGCTTCCAAATATCCCTTTGCCAATTCCACAAGAACAGCCTTAGCGAAAGGCTTCTTGAAGGGAAAGATGTAACTCTGTGAGATGAATTAACAGAACACAGAGCGGTTTCTCAGAAAGCTTCTTTCCAGTTTTGAACGGAAGATATTTCCTTTTTCACCATAGCCATCTATGGGCTTCCAAATATCCCTTTGCCAATTCCAGAAGAACAGACTTAGCGAAAGGCTTCATGAAGGGAAAGATGTAACTCTGTGAGATGAATTAACAGAACATAGAGCCGTTTCTCAGAAAGCTTCCTTCCAGTTTTGAACGGACGATATTTCCTTTTTCACCATAGCCCTCTAAGGGCTTCCAAATATCCCTTTGCCAATTCCACAATAACAGCCTTAGCGAAAGGCTTCTTGAAGGGAAAGATGTAACTCTGTGAGATGAATTAACAGAACACAGAGCAGTTTCTCAGAAAGCTTCTTTCCAGTTTTGAACGGAAGATATTTCCTTTTTCACCATAGCCCTCTATGGGCTTCCAAATATCCCTTTGCCAATTCCACAAGAACAGCCTTAGCGAAAGGCTTCTTGAAGGGAAAGATGTAACTCTGTGAGATGAATTAACAGAACACAGAGCAGTTTCTCAGAAAGCTTCTTTCCAGTTTTGAACGGAAGATATTTCCTTTTTCACCCTAGCCCTGTATGGGCTTCCAAATATCCCTTTGCCAATTCCACAAGAACAGCCTTAGCGAAAGGCTACTTGAAGGGAAAGATGTAACTCTGTGAGATGAATTAACAGAACACAGAGCAGTTTCTCAGAAAGCTTCTTTCCAATTTTGAACGGAATATATTTACTTTTTCACCATAGCCCTCTATGGGCTTCCAAATATCCCTTTGCCAATTCCACAAGAACAGAATTAGCGAAAGGCTTCTTGAAGGGAAAGATGTAACTCTGTGAGATGAATTAACAGAACACAGAGCAGTTTCTCAGAAAGCTTCTTTCCAGTTTTGAACGGAAGATATTTCCTTTTTCACCATAGCCCTCTATGGGCTTCCAAATATCCCTTTGCCAATTCCACAAGAACAGCCTTAGCGAAAGGCTTCTTGAAGGGAAATATGTAACTCTCTGAGATGAATTAATAGAACACAGAGCAGTTTCTCAGAAAGCTTCTTTCCAGTTTTGAACGGAAGATATTTCCTTTTTCACCATAGCCCTCTATGGGCTTCCAAATATCCCTTTGCCAATTCCACAAGAACAGAATTAGCGAAAGGCTTCTTGAAGGGAAAGATGTAACTCTGTGAGATGAATTAACAGAACACAGAGCAGTTTCTCAGAAAGCTTCTTTCCAGTTTTGAACGGAAGATATTTCCTTTTTCACCATAGCCCTCTATGGGCTTCCAAATATCCCTTTGCCAATTCCACAAGAACAGCCTTAGCGAAAGGCTTCTTGAAGGGAAAGATGTAACTCTGTGAGATGAATTAACAGAACACAGAGCAGTTTCTCAGAAAGCTTCTTTCCAGTTTTGAACGGAAGATATTTCCTTTTTCACCATAGCCCTCTATGGGCTTCCAAATATCCCTTTGCCAATTCCACAAGAACAGCCTTATCGAAAGGCTTCTTGAAGGGAAAGATGTAACTCTGTGAGATGAATTAACCGAACACAGAGCAGTTTCTCAGAAAGCTTCTTTCCAGTTTTGAACGGAAGATATTTCCTTTTTCACCATAGCCCTCTATGGGCTTCCAAATATCCCTTTGCCAATTCCACAAGAACAGCCTTAGCGAAAGGCTTCTTGAAGGGAAAGATGTAACTCTGTGAGATGAATTAACAGAACACAGAGCGGTTTCTCAGAAAGCTTCTTTCCAGTTTTGAACGGAAGATATTTCCTTTTTCACCATAGCCCTCTATGGGCTTCCAAATATCCCTTTGCCAATTCCAGAAGAACAGACTTAGGGAAAGGCTTCATGAAGGGAAAGATGTAACTCTGTGAGATGAATTAACAGAACATAGAGCCGTTTCTCAGAAAGCTTCTTTCCAGTTTTGAACGGACGATATTTCCTTTTTCACCATAGCCCTCTATGGGCTTCCAAATATCCCTTTGCCAATTCCACAAGAACAGCCTTAGCGAAAGGCTTCTTGAAGGGAAAGATGTAACTCTGTGAGATGAATTAACAGAACACAGAGTAGTTTCTTAGAAAGCTTCTTTCCAGTTTTGAACGGAAGATATTTCCTTTTTCACCATAGCCCTCTATGGGCTTCCAAATATCCCTTTGCCAATTCCACAAGAACAGCCTTAGCGAAAGGCTTCTTGAAGGGAAAGATGTAACTCTGTGAGATGAATTAACAGAACACACAGCAGTTTCTCAGAAAGCTTCTTTCCAGTTTTGAACGGAAGATATTTCCTTTTTCACCATAGCCCTCTATGGGCTTCCAAATATCCCTTTGCCAATTCCACAAGAACAGCCTTAGCGAAAGGCTTCTTGAAGGGAAAGATGTAACTCTGTGAGATGAATTAACAGAACACAGAGCAGTTTCTCAGAAAGCTTCTTTCCAGTTTTGAACGGAAGATATTTCCTTTTTCACCATAGCCCTCTATGGGATTCCAAATATCCCTTTGCCAATTCCACAAGAACAGCCTTAGCAAAAGGCTTCTTGAAGGGAAAGATGTAACTCTGTGAGATGAATTAACAGAACACAGAGCGGTTTCTCAGAAAGCTTCTTTCCAGTTTTGAACGGAAGATATTTCCTTTTTCACCATAGCCCTCTATGGGCTTCCAAATATCCCTCTGCGAATTCCACAAGAACAGCCTTAGCGAAAGGCTTCTTGAAGGGAAAGATGTAACTCTGTGAGATGAATTAACAGAACACAGAGCGGTTTCTCAGAAAGTTTCTTTCCAGTTTTGAAGGGAAGATATTTCCTTTTTCACCATAGCCGTCTATGGGCTTTCAAATATCCCTTTGCGAATTCCACAAGAACAGCCTTAGCGAAAGGCTACTTGAAGGGAAAGATGTAACCCTGTGAGATGAATTAACAGAACACAGAGAAGTTTCTCAGAAAGCTTCTTTCCACTTTTGAACGGAAGATATTTACTTTTTCACCATAGCCCTCTATGGGCTTCCAAATATCCCTTTGCCAATTCCACAAGAACAGCCTTAGCGAAAGGCTTCTTGAAGGGAAAGATGTAACTCTGTGAGATGAATTAACAGAACACAGAGCAGTTTCTCAGAAAGCTTCTTTCCAGTTTTGAACGGAAGATATTTCCTTTTTCACCATAGCCCTCTATGGGCTTCCAAATATCCCTTTTCCAATTCCACAAGAACAGAATTAGCGAAAGGCTTCTTGAAGGGAAAGATGTAACTCTGTGAGATGAATTAACAGAACACAGAGAAGTTTCTCAGAAAGCTTCTTTCCAGTTTTGAACGGAAGATATTTCCTTTTTCACCATAGCCCTCTATGGGCTTCCAAATATCCCTTTGCCAATTCCACAAGAACAGCCTTAGCGAAAGGCTTCTTGAAGGGAAAGATGTAACTCTGTGAGATGAATTAACAGAACACAGAGCAGTTTCTCAGAAAGCTTCTTTCCAGTTTTGAACGGAAGATATTTCCTTTTTCACCATAGCCCTCTATGGGCTTCCAAATATCCCTTTGCCAATTCCACAAGAACAGTCTTAGCGAAAGGCTTCTTGAAGGGAAAGATGTAACTCTTTGAGATGAATTAACAGAACACAGAGCAGTTTCTCAGAAAGCTTCTTTCCAGTTTTGAACGGAAGATATTTCCTTTTTCACCATAGCCCTCTATGGGCTTCCAAATATCCCTTTGCCAATTCCACAAGAACAGCCTTAGCGAAAGGCTTCTTGAAGGGAAAGATGTAACTCTGTGAGATGAATTAACAGAACACAGAGCAGTTTCTCAGAAAGCTTCTTTCCAGTTTTGAACGGAAGATATTTCCTTTTTCACCATAGCCCTCTATGGGCTTCCAAATATCCCTTTGCCAATTCCACTTGAACAGCCTTATCGAAAGGCTTCTTGAAGGGAAAGATGTAACTCTGTGAGATGAATTAACAGAACACAGAGCAGTTCATCAGAAAGCTTCTTTCCAGTTTTGAACGGAAGATATTTCCTTTTTCACCATAGCCCTCTATGGGCTTCCAAATATCCCTTTGCCAATTCCACAAGAACAGCCTTAGCGAAAGGCTTCTTGAAGGGAAAGATGTAACTCTGTGAGATGAATTAACAGAACACAGAGCGGTTTCTCAGAAAGCTTCTTTCCAGTTTTGAACGGAAGATATTTCCTTTTTCACCATAGCCCTCTATGGGCTTCCAAATATCCCTTTGCAAATTCCAGAAGAACAGCCTTCGCGAAAGGCTTCATGAAGGGAAAGATGTAACTCTGTGAGATGAATTAACAGAACACAGAGCCGTTTCTCAGAAAGCTTCTTTCCAGTTTTGAACGGAAGATATTTCCTTTTTCACCATAGCCCTCTATGGGCTTCCAAATATCCCTTTGCCAATTCCACAAGAACAGCCTTAGCGAAAGGCTTCTTGAAGGGAAAGATGTAACTCTGTGAGATGAATTAACAGAACACAGAGCAGTTTCTCAGAAAGCTTCTTTCCAGTTTTGAACGGAAGGTATTTCCTTTTTCACCATAGCCCTCTATGGGCTTCCAAATATCCCTTTGCCAATTCCACAAGAACAGCCTTAGCGAAAGGCTTCTTGAAGGGAAAGATGTAACTCTGTGAGATGAATTAACAGAACACAGAGCAGTTTCTCAGAAAGCTTCTTTCCAGTTTTGAACGGAAGATATTTCCTTTTTCACCATAGCCCTCTATGGGCTTCCAAATATCCCTTTGCCAATTCCACAAGAACAGCCTTAGTAAAAGGCTTCTTGAAGGGAAAGATGTAACTCTGTGAGATGAATTAACAGAACACAGAGCGGTTTCTCAGAAAGCTTCTTTCCAGTTTTGCACGGAAGATATTTCCTTTTTCACCATAGCCCTCTATGGGCTTCCAAATATCCCTTTGCCAATTCCACATGAACAGCCTTAGCGAAAGGCTTCTTGAAGGGAAAGATGTAACTCTGTGAGATGAATTAACAGAACACAGAGCAGTTTCTCAGAAAGATTCTTTCCAGTTTTGAACGGAAGATATTTCCTTTTTCACCATAGCCCTCTATGGGCTTCCAAATATCCCTTTGCCAATTCCACAAGAACAGCCTTAGCGAAAGGCTTCTTGAAGGGAAAGATGTAACTCTGTGAGATGAATTAACAGAACACAGAGCAGTTTCTCAGAAAGCTTCTTTCCAGTTTTGAACGGAAGATATTTCCTTTTTCACCATAGCCCTCTATGGGCTTCCAAATATTCCTTTGCCAATTCCACAAGAACAGCCTTAGCGAAAGGCTTCTTCAAGGGAAAGATGTAACTCTGTGAGATGAATTAACAGAACACAGAGCAGTTTCTCAGAAAGCTTCTTTCCAGTTTTGAACGGAAGATATTTCCTTTTTCACCATAGCCCTCTATGGGCTTCCAAATATCCCTTTGCCAATTCCACAAGAACAGCCTTAGCGAAAGGCTTCTTGAAGGGAAAGATGTAACTCTGTGAGATGAATTAATAGAACACAGAGCAGTTTCTCAGAAAGCTTCTTTCCAGTTTTGAACGGAAGATATTTCCTTTTTCACCATAGCCCTCTATGGGCTTCCAAATATCCCTTTTCCAATTCCACAAGAACAGAATTAGCGAAAGGCTTCTTGAAGGGAAAGATGTAACTCTGTGAGATGAATTAACAGAACACAGAGCAGTTTCTCAGAAAGCTTCTTTCCAGTTTTGAACGGAAGATATTTCCTTTTTCACCATAGCCCTCTATGGGCTTCCAAATATCCCTTTGCCAATTCCAGAAGAACAGCCTTAGCGAAAGGCTTCTTGAAGGGAAAGATGTAACTCTGTGAGATGAATTAACAGAACACAGAGCAGTTTCTCAGAAAGCTTCTTTCCAGTTTTGAACGGAAGATATTTCCTTTTTCACCATAGCCCTCTAAGGGCTTCCAAATATCCCTTTGCCAATTCCACAAGAACAGCCTTAGCGAAAGGCTTCTTGAAGGGAAAGATGTAACTCTGTGAGATGAATTAACAGAACACAGAGCAGTTTCTCAGAAAGCTTCTTTCCAGTTTTGAACGGAAGATATTTCCTTTTTCACCATAGCCCTCTATGGGCTTCCAAATATCCCTTTGCCAATTCCACAAGAACAGCCTTAGCAAAAGGCTTCTTGAAGGGAAAGATGTAACTCTGTGAGATGAATTAACAGAACACAGAGCGGTTTCTCAGAAAGCTTCTTTCCAGTTTTGAACGGAAGATATTTCCTTTTTCACCATAGCCCTCTATGGGCTTCCAAATATCCCTCTGCGAATTCCACAAGAACAGCCTTAGCGAAAGGCTTCTTGAAGGGAAAGATGTAACTCTGTGAGATGAATTAACAGAACACAGAGCGGTTTCTCAGAAAGTTTCTTTCCAGTTTTGAAGGGAAGATATTTCCTTTTTCACCATAGCCGTCTATGGGCTTTCAAATATCCCTTTGCGAATTCCACAAGAACAGCCTTAGCGAAAGGCTACTTGAAGGGAAAGATGTAACCCTGTGAGATGAATTAACAGAACACAGAGCAGTTTCTCAGAAAGCTTCTTTCCACTTTTGAACGGAAGATATTTACTTTTTCACCATAGCCCTCTATGGGCTTCCAAATATCCCTTTGCCAATTCCACAAGAACAGCCTTAGCGAAAGGCTTCTTGAAGGGAAAGATGTAACTCTGTGAGATGAATTAACAGAACACAGAGCAGTTTCTCAGAAAGCTTCTTTCCAGTTTTGAACGGAAGATATTTCCTTTTTCACCATAGCCCTCTATGGGCTTCCAAGTATCCCTTTTCCAATTCCACAAGAACAGAATTAGCGAAAGGCTTCTTGAAGGGAAAGATGTAACTCTGTGAGATGAATTAACAGAACACAGAGAAGTTTCTCAGAAAGCTTCTTTCCAGTTTTGAACGGAAGATATTTCCTTTTTCACCATAGCCCTCTATGGGCTTCCAAATATCCCTTTGCCAATTCCACAAGAACAGCCTTAGCGAAAGGCTTCTTGAAGGGAAAGATGTAACTCTGTGAGATGAATTAACAGAACACAGAGCAGTTTCTCAGAAAGCTTCTTTCCAGTTTTGAACGGAAGATATTTCCTTTTTCACCATAGCCCTCTATGGGCTTCCAAATATCCCTTTGCCAATTCCACAAGAACAGTCTTAGCGAAAGGCTTCTTGAAGGGAAAGATGTAACTCTTTGAGATGAATTAACAGAACACAGAGCAGTTTCTCAGAAAGCTTCTTTCCAGTTTTGAACGGAAGATATTTCCTTTTTCACCATAGCCCTCTATGGGCTTCCAAATATCCCTTTGCCAATTCCACAAGAACAGCCTTAGCGAAAGGCTTCTTGAAGGGAAAGATGTAACTCTGTGAGATGAATTAACAGAACACAGAGCTGTTTCTCAGAAAGCTTCTTTCCAGTTTTGAACGGAAGATATTTCCTTTTTCACCATAGCCCTCTATGGGCTTCCAAATATCCCTTTGCCAATTCCACTTGAACAGCCTTATCGAAAGGCTTCTTGAAGGGAAAGATGTAACTCTGTGAGATGAATTAACAGAACACAGAGCAGTTCATCAGAAAGCTTCTTTCCAGTTTTGAACGGAAGATATTTCCTTTTTCACCATAGCCCTCTATGGGCTTCCAAATATCCCTTTGCCAATTCCACAAGAACAGCCTTAGCGAAAGGCTTCTTGAAGGGAAAGATGTAACTCTGTGAGATGAATTAACAGAACACAGAGCGGTTTCTCAGAAAGCTTCTTTCCAGTTTTGAACGGAAGATATTTCCTTTTTCACCATAGCCCTCTATGGGCTTCCAAATATCCCTTTGCAAATTCCAGAAGAACAGCCTTCGCGAAAGGCTTCATGAAGGGAAAGATGTAACTCTGTGAGATGAATTAACAGAACACAGAGCCGTTTCTCAGAAAGCTTCTTTCCAGTTTTGAACGGAAGATATTTCCTTTTTCACCATAGCCCTCTATGGGCTTCCAAATATCCCTTTGCCAATTCCACAAGAACAGCCTTAGCGAAATGCTTCTTGAAGGGAAAGATGTAACTCTGTGAGATGAATTAACAGAACACAGAGCAGTTTCTCAGAAAGCTTCTTTCCAGTTTTGAACGGAAGGTATTTCCTTTTTCACCATAGCCCTCTATGGGCTTCCAAATATCCCTTTGCCAATTCCACAAGAACAGCCTTAGCGAAAGGCTTCTTGAAGGGAAAGATGTAACTCTGTGAGATGAATTAACAGAACACAGAGCAGTTTCTCAGAAAGCTTCTTTCCAGTTTTGAACGGAAGATATTTCCTTTTTCACCATAGCCCTCTATGGGCTTCCAAATATCCCTTTGCCAATTCCACAAGAACAGCCTTAGTAAAAGGCTTCTTGAAGGGAAAGATGTAACTCTGTGAGATGAATTAACAGAACACAGAGCGGTTTCTCAGAAAGCTTCTTTCCAGTTTTGCACGGAAGATATTTCCTTTTTCACCATAGCCCTCTATGGGCTTCCAAATATCCCTTTGCGAATTCCAAAAGAACAGCCTTAGCGAAAGGCTTCTTGAAGGGAAAGATGTAACTCTGTGAGATGAATTAACAGAACACAGAGCGGTATCTCAGAAAGTTTCTTTCCAGTTTTGAAGGGAAGATATTTCCTTTTTCACCATAGCCGTCTATGGGCTTCCAAATATCCCTTTGCGAATTCCACAAGAACAGCCTTAGCGAAAGGCTACTTGAAGGGAAAGATGTAACCCTGTGAGATGAATTAACAGAACACAGAGCAGTTTCTCAGAAAGCTTCTTTCAAGTTTTGAACGGAAGATATTTACTTTTTCACCATAGCCCTCTATGGGCTTCCAAATATCCCTTTGCCAATTCCACAAGAACAGCCTTAGCGAAAGGCTTCTTGAAGGGAAAGATGTAACTCTGTGAGATGAATTAACAGAACACAGAGCAGTTTCTCAGAAAGCTTCTTTCCAGTTTTGAACGGAAGATATTTCCTTTTTCACCATAGCCCTCTATGGGCTTCCAAATATCCCTTTTCCAATTCCACAAGAACAGAATTAGCGAAAGGCTTCTTGAAGGGAAAGATGTAACTCTGTGAGATGAATTAACAGAACACAGAGCAGTTTCTCAGAAAGCTTCTTTCCAGTTTTGAACGGAAGATATTTCCTTTTTCACCATAGCCCTCTATGGGCTTCCAAATATCCCTTTGCCAATTCCACAAGAACAGCCTTAGCGAAAGGCTTCTTGAAGGGAAAGATGTAACTCTGTGAGATGAATTAACAGAACACAGAGCAGTTTCTCAGAAAGCTTCTTTCCAGTTTTGAACGGAAGATATTTCCTTTTTCACCATAGCCCTCTATGGGCTTCCAAATATCCCTTTGCCAATTCCACAAGAACAGTCTTAGCGAAAGGCTTCTTGAAGGGAAAGATGTAACTCTTTGAGATGAATTAACAGAACACAGAGCAGTTTCTCAGAAAGCTTCTTTCCAGTTTTGAAAGGAAGATATTTCCTTTTTCACCATAGCCCTCTATGGGCTTCCAAATATCCCTTTGCCAATTCCACAAGAACAGCCTTAGCGAAAGGCTTCTTGAAGGGAAAGATGTAACTCTGTGAGATGAATTAACAGAACACAGAGCAGTTTCTCAGAAAGCTTCTTTCCAGTTTTGAACGGAAGATATTTCCTTTTTCACCATAGCCCTCTATGGGCTTCCAAATATCCCTTTGCCAATTCCACATGAACAGCCTTATCGAAAGGCTTCTTGAAGGGAAAGATGTAACTCTGTGAGATGAATTAACAGAACACAGAGCAGTTCATCAGAAAGCTTCTTTCCAGTTTTGAACGGAAGATATTTCCTTTTTCACCATAGCCCTCTATGGGCTTCCAAATATCCCTTTGCCAATTCCACAAGAACAGCCTTAGCGAAAGGCTTCTTGAAGGGAAAGATGTAACTCTGTGAGATGAATTAACAGAACACAGAGCGGTTTCTCAGAAAGCTTCTTTCCAGTTTTGAACGGAAGATATTTCCTTTTTCACCATAGCCCTCTATGGGCTTCCAAATATCCCTTTGCCAATTCCAGAAGAACAGCCTTAGCGAAAGGCTTCATGAAGGGAAAGATGTAACTCTGTGAGATGAATTAACAGAACACAGAGCCGTTTCTCAGAAAGCTTCTTTCCAGTTTTGAACGGAAGATATTTCCTTTTTCACCATAGCCCTCTATGGGCTTCCAAATATCCCTTTGCCAATTCCACAAGAACAGCCTTAGCGAAAGGCTTCTTGAAGGGAACGATGTAACTCTGTGAGATGAATTAACAGAACACAGAGCAGTTTCTCAGAATGTTTCTTTCCAGTTTTGAACGGAAGATATTTCCTTTTTCACCATAGCCCTCTATGGGCTTCCAAATATCCCTTTGCCAATTCCACAAGATCAGCCTTAGCGAAAGGCTACTTGAAGGGAAAGATGTAACTCTGTGAGATGAATTAACAGAACACAGAGCAGTTTCTCAGAAAGCTTCTTTCCAGTTTTGAACGGAAGATATTTCCTTTTTCACCATAGCCCTCTATGGGCTTCCAAATATCCCTTTGCCAATTCCACAAGAACAGCCTTAGCGAAAGGCTTCTTGAAGGGAAAGATGTAACTCTGTGAGATGAATTAACAGAACACAGAGCAGTTTCTCAGAAAGCTTCTTTCCAGTTTTGAACGGAAGATATTTCCTTTTTCACCATAGCCCTCTATGGGCTTCCAAATATCCCTTTGCCAATTCCACAAGAACAGCCTTAGCGAAAGGCTTCTTGAAGGGAAAGATGTAACTCTGTGAGATGAATTAACAGAACACAGAGCAGTTTCTCAGTAAGCTTCTTTCCAGTTTTGAACGGAAGATATTTCCTTTTTCAACATAGCCCTCTATGGGCTTCCAAATATCCCTTTGCCAATTCCACAAGAACAGCCTTAGCGAAAGGCTTCTTGAAGGGAAAGATGTAACTCTGTGAGATGAATTAACAGAACACAGAGCGGTTTCTCAGAAAGCTTCTTTCCAGTTTTGAACGGAAGATATTTCCTTTTTCACCATAGCCCTCTATGGGCTTCCAAATATCCCTTTGCCAATTCCAGAAGAACAGCCTTAGCGAAAGGCTTCATGAAGGGAAAGATGTAACTCTGTGAGATGAATTAACAGAACACAGAGCCGTTTCTCAGAAAGCTTCTTTCCAGTTTTGAACGGAAGATATTTCCTTTTTCACCATAGCCCTCTATGGGCTTCCAAATATCCCTTTGCGAATTCCACAAGAACAGCCTTAGCGAAAGGCTTCTTGAAGGGAAAGATGTAACTCTGTGAGATGAATTAACAGAACACAGAGCAGTTTCTCAGAAAGTTTCTTTCCAGTTTTGAACGGAAGATATTTCCTTTTTCACCATAGCCCTCTATGGGCTTCCAAATATCCCTTTGCCAATTCCACAAGAACAGCCTTAGCGAAAGGCTACTTGAAGGGAAAGATGTAACTCTGTGAGATGAATTAACAGAACACAGAGCAGTTTCTCAGAAAGCTTCTTTCCAGTTTTGAACGGAAGATATTTGCTTTTTCACCATAGCCCTCTATGGGCTTCCAAATATCCCTTTGCCAATTCCACAAGAACAGCCTTAGCGAAAGGCTTCTTGAAGGGAAAGATGTAACTCTGTGAGATGAATTAACAGAACACAGAGCAGTTTCTCAGAAAGCTTCTTTCCAGTTTTGAACGGAAGATATTTCCTTTTTCACCATAGCCCTCTATGGGCTTCCAAATATCCCTTTGCAAATTCCAGAAGAACAGCCTTCGCGAAAGGCTTCATGAAGGGAAAGATGTAACTCTGTGAGATGAATTAACAGAACACAGAGCCGTTTCTCAGAAAGCTTCTTTCCAGTTTTGAACGGAAGATATTTCCTTTTTCACCATAGCCCTCTATGGGCTTCCAAATATTCCTTTGCCAATTCCACAAGAACAGCCTTAGCGAAAGGCTTCTTCAAGGGAAAGATGTAACTCTGTGAGATGAATTAACAGAACACAGAGCAGTTTCTCAGAAAGCTTCTTTCCAGTTTTGAACGGAAGATATTTCCTTTTTCACCATAGCCCTCTATGGGCTTCCAAATATCCCTTTGCCAATTCCACAAGAACAGCCTTAGCGAAAGGCTTCTTGAAGGGAAAGATGTAACTCTGTGAGATGAATTAATAGAACACAGAGCAGTTTCTCAGAAAGCTTCTTTCCAGTTTTGAACGGAAGATATTTCCTTTTTCACCATAGCCCTCTATGGGCTTCCAAATATCCCTTTTCCAATTCCACAAGAACAGAATTAGCGAAAGGCTTCTTGAAGGGAAAGATGTAACTCTGTGAGATGAATTAACAGAACACAGAGCAGTTTCTCAGAAAGCTTCTTTCCAGTTTTGAACGGAAGATATTTCCTTTTTCACCATAGCCCTCTATGGGCTTCCAAATATCCCTTTGCCAATTCCAGAAGAACAGCCTTAGCGAAAGGCTTCTTGAAGGGAAAGATGTAACTCTGTGAGATGAATTAACAGAACACAGAGCAGTTTCTCAGAAAGCTTCTTTCCAGTTTTGAACGGAAGATATTTCCTTTTTCACCATAGCCCTCTAAGGGCTTCCAAATATCCCTTTGCCAATTCCACAAGAACAGCCTTAGCGAAAGGCTTCTTGAAGGGAAAGATGTAACTCTGTGAGATGAATTAACAGAACACAGAGCAGTTTCTCAGAAAGCTTCTTTCCAGTTTTGAACGGAAGATATTTCCTTTTTCACCATAGCCCTCTATGGGCTTCCAAATATCCCTTTGCCAATTCCACAAGAACAGCCTTAGCGAAAGGCTTCTTGAAGGGAAAGATGTAACTCTGTGAGATGAATTAACCGAACACAGAGCAGTTTCTCAGAAAGCTTCTTTCCAGTTTTGAACGGAAGATATTTCCTTTTTCACCATAGCCCTCTATGGGCTTCCAAATATCCCTTTGCCAATTCCACAAGAACAGCCTTAGCGAAAGGCTTCTTGAAGGGAAAGATGTAACTCTGTGAGATGAATTAACAGAACACAGAGCGGTTTCTCAGAAAGCTTCTTTCCAGTTTTGAACGGAAGATATTTCCTTTTTCACCATAGCCCTCTATGGGCTTCCAAATATCCCTTTGCCAATTCCAGAAGAACAGACTTAGGGAAAGGCTTCATGAAGGGAAAGATGTAACTCTGTGAGATGAATTAACAGAACATAGAGCCGTTTCTCAGAAAGCTTCTTTCCAGTTTTGAACGGACGATATTTCCTTTTTCACCATAGCCCTCTATGGGCTTCCAAATATCCCTTTGCCAATTCCACAAGAACAGCCTTAGCGAAAGGCTTCTTGAAAGGAAAGATGTAACTCTGTGAGATGAATTAACAGAACACAGAGTAGTTTCTTAGAAAGCTTCTTTCCAGTTTTGAACGGAAGATATTTCCTTTTTCACCATAGCCCTCTATGGGCTTCCAAATATCCCTTTGCCAATTCCACAAGAACAGCCTTAGCGAAAGGCTTCTTGAAGGGAAAGATGTAACTCTGTGAGATGAATTAACAGAACACAGAGCAGTTTCTCAGAAAGCTTCTTTCCAGTTTTGAACGGAAGATATTTCCTTTTTCACCATAGCCCTCTATGGGCTTCCAAATATCCCTTTGCCAATTCCACAAGAACAGCCTTAGCGAAAGGCTTCTTGAAGGGAAAGATGTAACTCTGTGAGATGAATTAACAGAACACAGAGCAGTTTCTCAGAAAGCTTCTTTCCAGTTTTGAACGGAAGATATTTCCTTTTTCACCATAGCCCTCTATGGGCTTCCAAATATCCCTTTGCCAATTCCACAAGAACAGCCTTAGCAAAAGGCTTCTTGAAGGGAAAGATGTAACTCTGTGAGATGAATTAACAGAACACAGAGCGGTTTCTCAGAAAGCTTCTTTCCAGTTTTGAACGGAAGATATTTCCTTTTTCACCATAGCCCTCTATGGGCTTCCAAATATCCCTCTGCGAATTCCACAAGAACAGCCTTAGCGAAAGGCTTCTTGAAGGGAAAGATGTAACTCTGTGAGATGAATTAACAGAACACAGAGCGGTTTCTCAGAAAGTTTCTTTCCAGTTTTGAAGGGAAGATATTTCCTTTTTCACCATAGCCGTCTATGGGCTTTCAAATATCCCTTTGCGAATTCCACAAGAACAGCCTTAGCGAAAGGCTACTTGAAGGGAAAGATGTAACCCTGTGAGATGAATTAACAGAACACAGCGCAGTTTCTCAGAAAGCTTCTTTCCACTTTTGAACGGAAGATATTTACTTTTTCACCATAGCCCTCTATGGGCTTCCAAATATCCCTTTGCCAATTCCACAAGAACAGCCTTAGCGAAAGGCTTCTTGAAGGGAAAGATGTAACTCTGTGAGATGAATTAACAGAACACAGAGCAGTTTCTCAGAAAGCTTCTTTCCAGTTTTGAACGGAAGATATTTCCTTTTTCACCATAGCCCTCTATGGGCTTCCAAATATCCCTTTTCCAATTCCACAAGAACAGAATTAGCGAAAGGCTTCTTGAAGGGAAAGATGTAACTCTGTGAGATGAATTAACAGAACACAGAGAAGTTTCTCAGAAAGCTTCTTTCCAGTTTTGAACGGAAGATATTTCCTTTTTCACCATAGCCCTCTATGGGCTTCCAAATATCCCTTTGCCAATTCCACAAGAACAGCCTTAGCGAAAGGCTTCTTGAAGGGAAAGATGTAACTCTGTGAGATGAATTAACAGAACACAGAGCAGTTTCTCAGAAAGCTTCTTTCCAGTTTTGAACGGAAGATATTTCCTTTTTCACCATAGCCCTCTATGGGCTTCCAAATATCCCTTTGCCAATTCCACAAGAACAGTCTTAGCGAAAGGCTTCTTGAAGGGAAAGATGTAACTCTTTGAGATGAATTAACAGAACACAGAGCAGTTTCTCAGAAAGCTTCTTTCCAGTTTTGAACGGAAGATATTTCCTTTTTCACCATAGCCCTCTATGGGCTTCCAAATATCCCTTTGCCAATTCCACAAGAACAGCCTTAGCGAAAGGCTTCTTGAAGGGAAAGATGTAACTCTGTGAGATGAATTAACAGAACACAGAGCTGTTTCTCAGAAAGCTTCTTTCCAGTTTTGAACGGAAGATATTTCCTTTTTCACCATAGCCCTCTATGGGCTTCCAAATATCCCTTTGCCAATTCCACTTGAACAGCCTTATCGAAAGGCTTCTTGAAGGGAAAGATGTAACTCTGTGAGATGAATTAACAGAACACAGAGCAGTTCATCAGAAAGCTTCTTTCCAGTTTTGAACGGAAGATATTTCCTTTTTCACCATAGCCCTCTATGGGCTTCCAAATATCCCTTTGCCAATTCCACAAGAACAGCCTTAGCGAAAGGCTTCTTGAAGGGAAAGATGTAACTCTGTGAGATGAATTAACAGAACACAGAGCGGTTTCTCAGAAAGCTTCTTTCCAGTTTTGAACGGAAGATATTTCCTTTTTCACCATAGCCCTCTATGGGCTTCCAAATATCCCTTTGCAAATTCCAGAAGAACAGCCTTCGCGAAAGGCTTCATGAAGGGAAAGATGTAACTCTGTGAGATGAATTAACAGAACACAGAGCCGTTTCTCAGAAAGCTTCTTTCCAGTTTTGAACGGAAGATATTTCCTTTTTCACCATAGCCCTCTATGGGCTTCCAAATATCCCTTTGCCAATTCCACAAGAACAGCCTTAGCGAAATGCTTCTTGAAGGGAAAGATGTAACTCTGTGAGATGAATTAACAGAACACAGAGCAGTTTCTCAGAAAGCTTCTTTCCAGTTTTGAACGGAAGGTATTTCCTTTTTCACCATAGCCCTCTATGGGCTTCCAAATATCCCTTTGCCAATTCCACAAGAACAGCCTTAGCGAAAGGCTTCTTGAAGGGAAAGATGTAACTCTGTGAGATGAATTAACAGAACACAGAGCAGTTTCTCAGAAAGCTTCTTTCCAGTTTTGAACGGAAGATATTTCCTTTTTCACCATAGCCCTCTATGGGCTTCCAAATATCCCTTTGCCAATTCCACAAGAACAGCCTTAGTAAAAGGCTTCTTGAAGGGAAAGATGTAACTCTGTGAGATGAATTAACAGAACACAGAGCGGTTTCTCAGAAAGCTTCTTTCCAGTTTTGCACGGAAGATATTTCCTTTTTCACCATAGCCCTCTATGGGCTTCCAAATATCCCTTTGCGAATTCCAAAAGAACAGCCTTAGCGAAAGGCTTCTTGAAGGGAAAGATGTAACTCTGTGAGATGAATTAACAGAACACAGAGCGGTTTCTCAGAAAGTTTCTTTCCAGTTTTGAAGGGAAGATATTTCCTTTTTCACCATAGCCGTCTATGGGCTTCCAAATATCCCTTTGCGAATTCCACAAGAACAGCCTTAGCGAAAGGCTACTTGAAGGGAAAGATGTAACCCTGTGAGATGAATTAACAGAACACAGAGCAGTTTCTCAGAAAGCTTCTTTCAAGTTTTGAACGGAAGATATTTACTTTTTCACCATAGCCCTCTATGGGCTTCCAAATATCCCTTTGCCAATTCCACAAGAACAGCCTTAGCGAAAGGCTTCTTGAAGGGAAAGATGTAACTCTGTGAGATGAATTAACAGAACACAGAGCAGTTTCTCAGAAAGCTTCTTTCCAGTTTTGAACGGAAGATATTTCCTTTTTCACCATAGCCCTCTATGGGCTTCCAAATATCCCTTTTCCAATTCCACAAGAACAGAATTAGCGAAAGGCTTCTTGAAGGGAAAGATGTAACTCTGTGAGATGAATTAACAGAACACAGAGCAGTTTCTCAGAAAGCTTCTTTCCAGTTTTGAACGGAAGATATTTCCTTTTTCACCATAGCCCTCTATGGGCTTCCAAATATCCCTTTGCCAATTCCACAAGAACAGCCTTAGCGAAAGGCTTCTTGAAGGGAAAGATGTAACTCTGTGAGATGAATTAACAGAACACAGAGCAGTTTCTCAGAAAGCTTCTTTCCAGTTTTGAACGGAAGATATTTCCTTTTTCACCATAGCCCTCTATGGGCTTCCAAATATCCCTTTGCCAATTCCACAAGAACAGTCTTAGCGAAAGGCTTCTTGAAGGGAAAGATGTAACTCTTTGAGATGAATTAACAGAACACAGAGCAGTTTCTCAGAAAGCTTCTTTCCAGTTTTGAAAGGAAGATATTTCCTTTTTCACCATAGCCCTCTATGGGCTTCCAAATATCCCTTTGCCAATTCCACAAGAACAGCCTTAGCGAAAGGCTTCTTGAAGGGAAAGATGTAACTCTGTGAGATGAATTAACAGAACACAGAGCAGTTTCTCAGAAAGCTTCTTTCCAGTTTTGAACGGAAGATATTTCCTTTTTCACCATAGCCCTCTATGGGCTTCCAAATATCCCTTTGCCAATTCCACATGAACAGCCTTATCGAAAGGCTTCTTGAAGGGAAAGATGTAACTCTGTGAGATGAATTAACAGAACACAGAGCAGTTCATCAGAAAGCTTCTTTCCAGTTTTGAACGGAAGATATTTCCTTTTTCACCATAGCCCTCTATGGGCTTCCAAATATCCCTTTGCCAATTCCACAAGAACAGCCTTAGCGAAAGGCTTCTTGAAGGGAAAGATGTAACTCTGTGAGATGAATTAACAGAACACAGAGCGGTTTCTCAGAAAGCTTCTTTCCAGTTTTGAACGGAAGATATTTCCTTTTTCACCATAGCCCTCTATGGGCTTCCAAATATCCCTTTGCCAATTCCAGAAGAACAGCCTTAGCGAAAGGCTTCATGAAGGGAAAGATGTAACTCTGTGAGATGAATTAACAGAACACAGAGCCGTTTCTCAGAAAGCTTCTTTCCAGTTTTGAACGGAAGATATTTCCTTTTTCACCATAGCCCTCTATGGGCTTCCAAATATCCCTTTGCCAATTCCACAAGAACAGCCTTAGCGAAAGGCTTCTTGAAGGGAACGATGTAACTCTGTGAGATGAATTAACAGAACACAGACCAGTTTCTCAGAATGTTTCTTTCCAGTTTTGAACGGAAGATATTTCCTTTTTCACCATAGCCCTCTATGGGCTTCCAAATATCCCTTTGCCAATTCCACAAGATCAGCCTTAGCGAAAGGCTACTTGAAGGGAAAGATGTAACTCTGTGAGATGAATTAACAGAACACAGAGCAGTTTCTCAGAAAGCTTCTTTCCAGTTTTGAACGGAAGATATTTCCTTTTTCACCATAGCCCTCTATGGGCTTCCAAATATCCCTTTGCCAATTCCACAAGAACAGCCTTAGCGAAAGGCTTCTTGAAGGGAAAGATGTAACTCTGTGAGATGAATTAACAGAACACAGAGCAGTTTCTCAGAAAGCTTCTTTCCAGTTTTGAACGGAAGATATTTCCTTTTTCACCATAGCCCTCTATGGGCTTCCAAATATCCCTTTGCCAATTCCACAAGAACAGCCTTAGCGAAAGGCTTCTTGAAGGGAAAGATGTAACTCTGTGAGATGAATTAACAGAACACAGAGCAGTTTCTCAGTAAGCTTCTTTCCAGTTTTGAACGGAAGATATTTCCTTTTTCAACATAGCCCTCTATGGGCTTCCAAATATCCCTTTGCCAATTCCACAAGAACAGCCTTAGCGAAAGGCTTCTTGAAGGGAAAGATGTAACTCTGTGAGATGAATTAACAGAACACAGAGCGGTTTCTCAGAAAGCTTCTTTCCAGTTTTGAACGGAAGATATTTCCTTTTTCACCATAGCCCTCTATGGGCTTCCAAATATCCCTTTGCCAATTCCAGAAGAACAGCCTTAGCGAAAGGCTTCATGAAGGGAAAGATGTAACTCTGTGAGATGAATTAACAGAACACAGAGCCGTTTCTCAGAAAGCTTCTTTCCAGTTTTGAACGGAAGATATTTCCTTTTTCACCATAGCCCTCTATGGGCTTCCAAATATCCCTTTGCGAATTCCACAAGAACAGCCTTAGCGAAAGGCTTCTTGAAGGGAAAGATGTAACTCTGTGAGATGAATTAACAGAACACAGAGCAGTTTCTCAGAAAGTTTCTTTCCAGTTTTGAACGGAAGATATTTCCTTTTTCACCATAGCCCTCTATGGGCTTCCAAATATCCCTTTGCCAATTCCACAAGAACAGCCTTAGCGAAAGGCTACTTGAAGGGAAAGATGTAACTCTGTGAGATGAATTAACAGAACACAGAGCAGTTTCTCAGAAAGCTTCTTTCCAGTTTTGAACGGAAGATATTTGCTTTTTCACCATAGCCCTCTATGGGCTTCCAAATATCCCTTTGCCAATTCCACAAGAACAGCCTTAGCGAAAGGCTTCTTGAAGGGAAAGATGTAACTCTGTGAGATGAATTAACAGAACACAGAGCAGTTTCTCAGAAAGCTTCTTTCCAGTTTTGAACGGAAGATATTTCCTTTTTCACCATAGCCCTCTATGGGCTTCCAAATATCCCTTTGCCAATTCCACAAGAACAGCCTTAGCGAAAGGCTTCTTGAAGGGAAAGATGTAACTCTGTGAGATGAATTAACAGAACACAGAGCAGTTTCTCAGTAAGCTTCTTTCCAGTTTTGAACGGAAGATATTTCCTTTTTCACCATAGCCCTCTATGGGCTTCCAAATATCCCTTTTCCAATTCCACAAGAACAGCCTTAGCGAAAGGCTTCTTGAAGGGAAAGATGTAACTCTGTGAGATGAATTAACAGAACACAGAGCAGTTTCTCAGAAAGCTTCTTTCCAGTTTTGAACGGAAGATATTTCCTTTTTCACCATAGCCCTCTATGGGCTTCCAAATATCCCTTTGCCAATTCCACAAGAACAGCCTTAGCGAAAGGCTTCTTGAAGGGAAAGATGTAACTCTGTGAGATGAATTAACAGAACACAGAGCAGTTTCTCACAAAGCTTCTTTCCAGTTTTGAACGGAAGATATTTCCTTTTTCACCATAGCCCTCTATGGGCTTCCAAATATCCCTTTGCCAATTCCACAAGAACAGCCTTAGCGAAAGGCTTCTTGAAGGGAAAGATGTAACTCTGTGAGATGAATTAATAGAACACAGAGCAGTTTCTCATAAAGCTTCTTTCCAGTTTTGAACGGAAGATATTTCCTTTTTCACCATAGCCCTCTATGGGCTTCCAAATATCCCTTTGCCAATTCCACAAGAACAGAATTAGCGAAAGGCTTCTTGAAGGGAAAGATGTAACTCTGTGAGATGAATTAACAGAACACAGAGCAGTTTCTCAGAAAGCTTCTTTCCAGTTTTGAACGGAAGATATTTCCTTTTTCACCATAGCCCTCTATGGGCTTCCAAATATCCCTTTGCCAATTCCACAAGAACAGCCTTAGCGAAAGGCTTCTTGAAGGGAAAGATGTAACTCTGTGAGATGAATTAACAGAACACAGAGCAGTTTCTCAGAAAGCTTCTTTCCAGTTTTGAACGGAAGATATTTCCTTTTTCACCATAGCCCTCTATGGGCTTCCAAATATCCCTTTGCCAATTCCACAAGAACAGCCTTAGCGAAAGGCTTCTTGAAGGGAAAGATGTAACTCTGTGAGATGAATTAACAGAACACAGAGCAGTTTCTCAGAAAGTTTCTTTCCAGTTTTGAACGGAAGATATTTCCTTTTTGACCATAGCCCTCTATGGGCTTCCAAATATCCCTTTGCCAATTCCACAAGAACAGCCTTAGCGAAAGGCTACTTGAAGGGAAAGATGTAACTCTGTGAGATGAATTAACAGAACACAGAGCAGTTTCTCAGAAAGCTTCTTTCCAGTTTTGAACGGAAGATATTTCCTTTTTCACCATAGCCCTCTATGGGCTTCCAAATATCCCTTTGCCAATTCCACAAGAACAGCCTTAGCGAAAGGCTTCTTGAAGGGAAAGATGTAACTCTGTGAGATGAATTAACAGAACACAGAGCAGTTTCTCAGAAAGCTTCTTTTCAGTTTTGAACGGAAGATATTTCCTTTTTCACCATAGCCCTCTATGGGCTTCCAAATATCCCTTTGCCAATTCCACAAGAACAGCCTTAGCGAAAGGCTTCTTGAAGGGAAAGATGTAACTCTGTGAGATGAATTAACAGAACACAGAGCAGTTTCTCAGTAAGCTTCTTTCCAGTTTTGAACGGAAGATATTTCCTTTTTCACCATAGCCCTCTATGGGCTTCCAAATATCCCTTTGCCAATTCCACAAGAACAGCCTTAGCGAAAGGCTTCTTGAAGGGAAAGATGTAACTATGTGAGATGAATTAACAGAACACAGAGCAGTTTCTCAGAAAGCTTCTTTCCAGTTTTGAACGGAAGATATTTCCTTTTTCACCATAGCCCTCTATGGGCTTCCAAATATCCCTTTGCCAATTCCACAAGAACAGCCTTAGCGAAAGGCTTCTTGAAGGGAAAGATGTAACTCTGTGAGATGAATTAACAGAACACAGAGCAGTTTCTCAGAAAGCTTCTTTCCAGTTTTGAACGGAAGATATTTCCTTTTTCACCATAGCCCTCTATGGGCTTCCAAATATCCCTTTGCCAATTCCACAAGAACAGCCTTAGCGAAAGGCTTCTTGAAGGGAAAGATGTAACTCTGTGAGATGAATTAATAGAACACAGAGCAGTTTCTCAGAAAGCTTCTTTCCAGTTTTGAACGGAAGATATTTCCTTTTTCACCGTAGCCCTCTATGGGCTTCCAAATATCCCTTTGCCAATTCCACAAGAACAGAATTAGCGAAAGGCTTCTTGAAGGGAAAGATGTAACTCTGTGAGATGAATTAACAGAACACAGAGCAGTTTCTCAGAAAGCTTCTTTCCAGTTTTGAACGGAAGATATTTCCTTTTTCACCATAGCCCTCTATGGGCTTCCAAATATCCCTTTGCCAATTCCAGAAGAACAGCCTTAGCGAAAGGCTTCTTGAAGGGAAAGATGTAACTCTGTGAGATGAATTAACAGAACACAGAGCAGTTTCTCAGAAAGCTTCTTTCCAGTTTTGAACGGAAGATATTTCCTTTTTCACCATAGCCCTCTATGGGCTTCCAAATATCCCTTTGCCAATTCCACAAGAACAGTCTTAGCGAAAGGCTTCTTGAAGGGAAAGATGTAACTCTGTGAGATGAATTAACAGAACACAGAGCAGTTTCTCAGAAAGCTTCTTTCCAGTTTTGAACGGAAGATATTTCCTTTTTCACCATAGCCCTCTAAGGGCTTCCAAATATCCCTTTGCCAATTCCACAAGAACAGCCTTATCGAAAGGCTTCTTGAAGGGAAAGATGTAACTCTGTGAGATGAATTATCCGAACACAGAGCAGTTTCTCAGAAAGCTTCTTTCCAGTTTTGAACGGAAGATATTTCCTTTTTCACCATAGCCCTCTATGGGCTTCCAAATATCCCTTTGCCAATTCCACATGAACAGCCTTATCGAAAGGCTTCTTGAAGGGAAAGATGTAACTCTGTGAGATGAATTAACAGAACACAGAGCAGTTCATCAGAAAGCTTCTTTCCAGTTTTGAACGGAAGATATTTCCTTTTTCACCATAGCCCTCTATGGGCTTCCAAATATCCCTTTGCCAATTCCACAAGAACAGCCTTAGCGAAAGGCTTCTTGAAGTGAAAGATGTAACTCTGTGAGATGAATTAACAGAACACAGAGCGGTTTCTCAGAAAGCTTCTTTCCAGTTTTGAACGGAAGATATTTCCTTTTTCACCATAGCCCTCTATGGGCTTCCAAATATCCCTTTGCCAATTCCAGAAGAACAGCCTTAGCGAAAGGCTTCATGAAGGGAAAGATGTAACTCTGTGAGATGAATTAACAGAACACAGAGCCGTTTCTCAGAAAGCTTCTTTCCAGTTTTGAACGGAAGATATTTCCTTTTTCACCATAGCCCTCTATGGGCTTCCAAATATCCCTTTGCCAATTCCACAAGAACAGCCTTAGCGAAAGGCTTCTTGAAGGGAACGATGTAACTCTGTGAGATGAATTAACAGAACACAGAGCAGTTTCTCAGAAAGTTTCTTTCCAGTTTTGAACGGAAGATATTTCCTTTTTCACCATAGCCATCTATGGGCTTCCAAATATCCCTTTGCCAATTCCACAAGAACAGCCTTAGCGAAAGGCTACTTGAAGGGAAAGATGTAACTCTGTGAGATGAATTAACAGAACACAGAGCAGTTTCTCAGAAAGCTTCTTTCCAGTTTTGAACGGAAGATATTTCCTTTTTCACCATAGCCCTCTATGGGCTTCCAAATATCCCTTTGCCAATTCCACAAGAACAGCCTTAGCGAAAGGCTTCTTGAAGGGAAAGATGTAACTCTGTGAGATGAATTAACAGAACACAGAGCAGTTTCTCACAAAGCTTCTTTCCAGTTTTGAACGGAAGATATTTCCTTTTTCACCATAGCCCTCTATGGGCTTCCAAATATCCCTTTGCCAATTCCACAAGAACAGCCTTAGCGAAAGGCTTCTTGAAGGGAAAGATGTAACTCTGTGAGATGAATTAATAGAACACAGAGCAGTTTCTCATAAAGCTTCTTTCCAGTTTTGAACGGAAGATATTTCCTTTTTCACCATAGCCCTCTATGGGCTTCCAAATATCCCTTTGCCAATTCCACAAGAACAGAATTAGCGAAAGGCTTCTTGAAGGGAAAGATGTAACTCTGTGAGATGAATTAACAGAACACAGAGCAGTTTCTCAGAAAGCTTCTTTCCAGTTTTGAACGGAAGATATTTCCTTTTTCACCATAGCCCTCTATAGGCTTCCAAATATCCCTTTGCCAATTCCACAAGAACAGCCTTAGCGAAAGGCTTCTTGAAGGGAAAGATGTAACTCTGTGAGATGAATTAACAGAACACAGAGCAGTTTCTCAGAAAGCTTCTTTCCAGTTTTGAACGGAAGATATTTCCTTTTTCACCATAGCCCTCTATGGGCTTCCAAATATCCCTTTGCCAATTCCACAAGAACAGCCTTAGCGAAAGGCTTCTTGAAGGGAAAGATGTAACTCTGTGAGATGAATTAACAGAACACAGAGCAGTTTCTCAGAAAGTTTCTTTCCAGTTTTGAACGGAAGATATTTCCTTTTTGACCATAGCCCTCTATGGGCTTCCAAATATCCCTTTGCCAATTCCACAAGAACAGCCTTAGCGAAAGGCTTCTTGAAGGGAAAGATGTAACTCTGTGAGATGAATTAACAGAACACAGAGCAGTTTCTCAGAAAGCTTCTTTCCAGTTTTGAACGGAAGATATTTCCTTTTTCACCATAGCCCTCTATGGGCTTCCAAATATCCCTTTGCCAATTCCACAAGAACAGCCTTAGCGAAAGGCTTCTTGAAGGGAAAGATGTAACTCTGTGAGATGAATTAACAGAACACAGAGCAGTTTCTCAGAAAGCTTCTTTCCAGTTTTGAACGGAAGATATTTCCTTTTTCACCATAGCCCTCTATGGGCTTCCAAATATCCCTTTGCCAATTCCACAAGAACAGCCTTAGCGAAAGGCTTCTTGAAGGGAAAGATGTAACTCTGTGAGATGAATTAACAGAACACAGAGCAGTTTCTCAGTAAGCTTCTTTCCAGTTTTGAACGGAAGATATTTCCTTTTTCACCATAGCCCTCTATGGGCTTCCAAATATCCCTTTGCCAATTCCACAAGAACAGCCTTAGCGAAAGGCTTCTTGAAGGGAAAGATGTAACTATGTGAGATGAATTAACAGAACACAGAGCAGTTTCTCAGAAAGCTTCTTTCCAGTTTTGAACGGAAGATATTTCCTTTTTCACCATAGCCCTCTATGGGCTTCCAAATATCCCTTTGCCAATTCCACAAGAACAGCCTTAGCGAAAGGCTTCTTGAAGGGAAAGATGTAACTCTGTGAGATGAATTAACAGAACACAGAGCAGTTTCTCAGAAAGCTTCTTTCCAGTTTTGAACGGAAGATATTTCCTTTTTCACCATAGCCCTCTATGGGCTTCCAAATATCCCTTTGCCAATTCCACAAGAACAGCCTTAGCGAAAGGCTTCTTGAAGGGAAAGATGTAACTCTGTGAGATGAATTAATAGAACACAGAGCAGTTTCTCAGAAAGCTTCTTTCCAGTTTTGAACGGAAGATATTTCCTTTTTCACCATAGCCCTCTATGGGCTTCCAAATATCCCTTTGCCAATTCCACAAGAACAGAATTAGCGAAAGGCTTCTTGAAGGGAAAGATGTAACTCTGTGAGATGAATTAACAGAACACAGAGCAGTTTCTCAGAAAGCTTCTTTCCAGTTTTGAACGGAAGATATTTCCTTTTTCACCATAGCCCTCTATGGGCTTCCAAATATCCCTTTGCCAATTCCAGAAGAACAGCCTTAGCGAAAGGCTTCTTGAAGGGAAAGATGTAACTCTGTGAGATGAATTAACAGAACACAGAGCAGTTTCTCAGAAAGCTTCTTTCCAGTTTTGAACGGAAGATATTTCCTTTTTCACCATAGCCCTCTATGGGCTTCCAAATATCCCTTTGCCAATTCCACAAGAACAGCCTTAGCGAAAGGCTTCTTGAAGGGAAAGATGTAACTCTGTGAGATGAATTAACAGAACACAGAGCAGTTTCTCAGAAAGCTTCTTTCCAGTTTTGAACGGAAGATATTTCCTTTTTCACCATAGCCCTCTAAGGGCTTCCAAATATCCCTTTGCCAATTCCACAAGAACAGCCTTATCGAAAGGCTTCTTGAAGGGAAAGATGTAACTCTGTGAGATGAATTATCCGAACACAGAGCAGTTTCTCAGAAAGCTTCTTTCCAGTTTTGAACGGAAGATATTTCCTTTTTCACCATAGCCCTCTATGGGCTTCCAAATATCCCTTTGCCAATTCCACATGAACAGCCTTATCGAAAGGCTTCTTGAAGGGAAAGATGTAACTCTGTGAGATGAATTAACAGAACACAGAGCAGTTCATCAGAAAGCTTCTTTCCAGTTTTGAACGGAAGATATTTCCTTTTTCACCATAGCCCTCTATGGGCTTCCAAATATCCCTTTGCCAATTCCACAAGAACAGCCTTAGCGAAAGGCTTCTTGAAGTGAAAGATGTAACTCTGTGAGATGAATTAACAGAACACAGAGCGGTTTCTCAGAAAGCTTCTTTCCAGTTTTGAACGGAAGATATTTCCTTTTTCACCATAGCCCTCTATGGGCTTCCAAATATCCCTTTGCCAATTCCAGAAGAACAGCCTTAGCGAAAGGCTTCATGAAGGGAAAGATGTAACTCTGTGAGATGAATTAACAGAACACAGAGCCGTTTCTCAGAAAGCTTCTTTCCAGTTTTGAACGGAAGATATTTCCTTTTTCACCATAGCCCTCTATGGGCTTCCAAATATCCCTTTGCCAATTCCACAAGAACAGCCTTAGCGAAAGGCTTCTTGAAGGGAACGATGTAACTCTGTGAGATGAATTAACAGAACACAGAGCAGTTTCTCAGAAAGTTTCTTTCCAGTTTTGAACGGAAGATATTTCCTTTTTCACCATAGCCATCTATGGGCTTCCAAATATCCCTTTGCCAATTCCACAAGAACAGCCTTAGCGAAAGGCTACTTGAAGGGAAAGATGTAACTCTGTGAGATGAATTAACAGAACACAGAGCAGTTTCTCAGAAAGCTTCTTTCCAGTTTTGAACGGAAGATATTTCCTTTTTCACCATAGCCCTCTATGGGCTTCCAAATATCCCTTTGCCAATTCCACAAGAACAGCCTTAGCGAAAGGCTTCTTGAAGGGAAAGATGTAACTCTGTGAGATGAATTAACAGAACACAGTGCAGTTTCTCAGAAAGCTTCTTTCCAGTTTTGAACGGAAGATATTTCCTTTTTCACCATAGCCCTCTATGGGCTTCCAAATATCCCTTTGCCAATTCCACAAGAACAGCCTTAGCGAAAGGCTTCTTGAAGGGAAAGATGTAACTCTGTGAGATGAATTAACAGAACACAGAGCAGTTTCTCAGTAAGCTTCTTTCCAGTTTTGAACGGAAGATATTTCCTTTTTCAACATAGCCCTCTATGGGCTTCCAAATATCCCTTTGCCAATTCCACAAGAACAGCCTTAGCGAAAGGCTTCTTGAAGGGAAAGATGTAACTATGTGAGATGAATTAACAGAACACAGAGCAGTTTCTCAGAAAGCTTCTTTCCAGTTTTGAACGGAAGATATTTCCTTTTTCACCATAGCCCTCTATGGGCTTCCAAATATCCCTTTGCCAATTCCACAAGAACAGCCTTAGCGAAAGGCTTCTTGAAGGGAAAGATGTAACTCTGTGAGATGAATTAACAGAACACAGAGCAGTTTCTCAGAAAGCTTCTTTCCAGTTTTGAACGGAAGATATTTCCTTTTTCACCATAGCCCTCTATGGGCTTCCAAATATCCCTTTGCCAATTCCACAAGAACAGCCTTAGCGAAAGGCTTCTTGAAGGGAAAGATGTAACTCTGTGAGATGAATTAATAGAACACAGAGCAGTTTCTCAGAAAGCTTCTTTCCAGTTTTGAACGGAAGATATTTCCTTTTTCACCATAGCCCTCTATGGGCTTCCAAATATCCCTTTTCCAATTCCACAAGAACAGAATTAGCGAAAGGCTTCTTGAAGGGAAAGATGTAACTCTGTGAGATGAATTAACAGAACACAGAGCAGTTTCTCAGAAAGCTTCTTTCCAGTTTTGAACGGAAGATATTTCCTTTTTCACCATAGCCCTCTATGGGCTTCCAAATATCCCTTTGCCAATTCCAGAAGAACAGCCTTAGCGAAAGGCTTCTTGAAGGGAAAGATGTAACTCTGTGAGATGAATTAACAGAACACAGAGCAGTTTCTCAGAAAGCTTCTTTCCAGTTTTGAACGGAAGATATTTCCTTTTTCACCATAGCCCTCTATGGGCTTCCAAATATCCCTTTGCCAATTCCACAAGAACAGCCTTAGCGAAAGGCTTCTTGAAGGGAAAGATGTAACTCTGTGAGATGAATTAACCGAACACAGAGCAGTTTCTCAGAAAGCTTCTTTCCAGTTTTGAACGGAAGATATTTCCTTTTTCACCATAGCCCTCTATGGGCTTCCAAATATCCCTTTGCCAATTCCACAAGAACAGCCTTAGCAAAAGGCTTCTTGAAGGGAAAGATGTAACTCTGTGAGATGAATTAACAGAACACAGAGCGGTTTCTCAGAAAGCTTCTTTCCAGTTTTGAACGGAAGATATTTCCTTTTTCACCATAGCCCTCTATGGGCTTCCAAATATCCCTTTGCGAATTCCACAAGAACAGCCTTAGCGAAAGGCTTCTTGAAGGGAAAGATGTAACTCTGTGAGATGAATTAACAGAACACAGAGCGGTTTCTCAGAAAGTTTCTTTCCAGTTTTGAACGGAAGATATTTCCTTTTTCACCATAGCCGTCTATGGTCTTCCAAATATCCCTTTGCGAATTCCACAAGAACAGCCTTAGCGAAAGTCTACTTGAAGGGAAAGATGTAACCCTGTGAGATGAATTAACAGAACACAGAGCAGTTTCTCAGAAAGCTTCTTTCAAGTTTTGAACGGAAGATATTTACTTTTTCACCATAGCCCTCTATGGGCTTCCACATATCCCTTTGCCGATTCCACAAGAACAGCCTTAGCGAAAGGCTTCTTGAAGGGAAAGATGTAACTCTGTGAGATGAATTAACAGAACACAGAGCAGTTTCTCAGAAAGCTTCTTTCCAGTTTTGAACGGAAGATATTTCCTTTTTCACCATAGCCCTCTATGGGCTTCCAAATATCCCTTTTCCAATTCCACAAGAACAGAATTAGCGAAAGGCTTCTTGAAGGGAAAGATGTAACTCTGTGAGATGAATTAACAGAACACAGAGCAGTTTCTCAGAAAGCTTCTTTCCAGTTTTGAACGGAAGATATTTCCTTTTTCACCATAGCCCTCTATGGGCTTCCAAATATCCCTTTGCCAATTCCACAAGAACAGCCTTAGCGAAAGGCTTCTTGAAGGGAAAGATGTAACTCTGTGAGATGAATTAACAGAACACAGAGCAGTTTCTCAGAAAGCTTCTTTCCAGTTTTGAACGGAAGATATTTCCTTTTTCACCATAGCCCTCTATGGGCTTCCAAATATCCCTTTGCCAATTCCACAAGAACAGCCTTAGCGAAAGGCTTCTTGAAGGGAAAGATGTAACTCTGTGAGATGAATTAACAGAACACAGTGCAGTTTCTCAGAAAGCTTCTTTCCAGTTTTGAACGGAAGATATTTCCTTTTTCACCATAGCCCTCTATGGGCTTCCAAATATCCCTTTGCCAATTCCACAAGAACAGCCTTAGCGAAAGGCTTCTTGAAGGGAAAGATGTAACTCTGTGAGATGAATTAACAGAACACAGAGCAGTTTCTCAGAAAGCTTCTTTCCAGTTTTGAACGGAAGATATTTCCTTTTTCACCATAGCCCTCTATGGGCTTCCAAATATCCCTTTGCCAATTCCACAAGAACAGCCTTAGCGAAAGGCTTCTTGAAGGGAAAGATGTAACTCTGTGAGATGAATTAACAGAACACAGAGCAGTTTCTCAGTAAGCTTCTTTCCAGTTTTGAACGGAAGATATTTCCTTTTTCAACATAGCCCTCTATGGGCTTCCAAATATCCCTTTGCCAATTCCACAAGAACAGCCTTAGCGAAAGGCTTCTTGAAGGGAAAGATGTAACTCTGTGAGATGAATTAACAGAACACAGAGCAGTTTCTCAGAAAGCTTCTTTCCAGTTTTGAATGGAAGATATTTCCTTTTTCACCATAGCCCTCTGTGGGCTTCCAAATATCCCTTTGCCAATTCCACAAGAACAGCCTTAGCGAAAGGCTTCTTGAAGGGAAAGATGTAACTCTGTGAGATGAATTAATAGAACACAGAGCAGTTTCTCAGAAAGCTTCTTTCCAGTTTTGAACGGAAGATATTTCCTTTTTCACCATAGCCCTCTATGGGCTTCCAAATATCCCTTTTCCAATTCCACAAGAACAGAATTAGCGAAAGGCTTATTGAAGGGAAAGATGTAACTCTGTGAGATGAATTAACAGAACACAGAGCAGTTTCTCAGAAAGCTTCTTTCCAGTTTTGAACGGAAGATATTTCCTTTTTCACCATAGCCCTCTATGGGCTTCCAAATATCCCTTTGCCAATTCCAGAAGAACAGCCTTAGCGAAAGGCTTCTTGAAGGGAAAGATGTAACTCTGTGAGATGAATTAACAGAACACAGAGCAGTTTCTCAGAAAGCTTCTTTCCAGTTTTGAACGGAAGATATTTCCTTTTTCACCATAGCCCTCTATGGGCTTCCAAATATCCCTTTGCCAATTCCACAAGAACAGCCTTAGCGAAAGGCTTCTTGAAGGGAAAGATGTAACTCTGTGAGATGAATTAACCGAACACAGAGCAGTTTCTCAGAAAGCTTCTTTCCAGTTTTGAACGGAAGATATTTCCTTTTTCACCATAGCCCTCTATGGGCTTCCAAATATCCCTTTGCCAATTCCACAAGAACAGCCTTAGCAAAAGACTTCTTGAAGGGAAAGATGTAACTCTGTGAGATGAATTAACAGAACACAGAGCGGTTTCTCAGAAAGCTTCTTTCCAGTTTTGAACGGAAGATATTTCCTTTTTCACCATAGCCCTCTATGGGCTTCCAAATATCCCTTTGCGAATTCCACAAGAACAGCCTTAGCGAAAGGCTTCTTGAAGGGAAAGATGTAACTCTGTGAGATGAATTAACAGAACACAGAGCGGTTTCTCAGAAAGTTTCTTTCCAGTTTTGAACGGAAGATATTTCCTTTTTCACCATAGCCGTCTATGGGCTTCCAAATATCCCTTTGCGAATTCCACAAGAACAGCCTTAGCGAAAGGCTACTTGAAGGGAAAGATGTAACCCTGTGAGATGAATTAACAGAACACAGAGCAGTTTCTCAGAAAGCTTCTTTCCAGTTTTGAACGGAAGATATTTCCTTTTTCACCATAGCCCTCTATGGGCTTCCAAATATCCCTTTGCCAATTCCACAAGAACAGCCTTAGCGAAAGGCTTCTTGAAGGGAAAGATGTAACTCTGTGAGATGAATTAACAGAACACAGAGCAGTTTCTCAGAAAGCTTCTTTCCAGTTTTGAACGGAAGATATTTCCTTTTTCACCATAGCCCTCTATGGGCTTCCAAATATCCCTTTGCCAATTCCACAAGAACAGTCTTAGCGAAAGGCTTCTTGAAGGGAAAGATGTAACTCTTTGAGATGAATTAACAGAACACAGAGCAGTTTCTCAGAAAGCTTCTTTCCAGTTTTGAACGGAAGATATTTCCTTTTTCACCATAGCCCTCTATGGGCTTCCAAATATCCCTTTGCCAATTCCACAAGAACAGCCTTAGCGAAAGGCTTCTTGAAGGGAAAGATGTAACTCTGTGAGATGAATTAACAGAACACAGAGCAGTTTCTCAGAAAGCTTCTTTCCAGTTTTGAACGGAAGATATTTCCTTTTTCACCATAGCCCTCTAAGGGCTTCCAAATATCCCTTTGCCAATTCCACATGAACAGCCTTATCGAAAGGCTTCTTGAAGGGAAAGATGTAACTCTGTGAGATGAATTAACAGAACACAGAGCAGTTCATCAGAAAGCTTCTTTCCAGTTTTGAACGGAAGATATTTCCTTTTTCACCATAGCCCTCTATGGGCTTCCAAATATCCCTTTGCCAATTCCACAAGAACAGCCTTAGCGAAAGGCTTCTTGAAGGGAAAGATGTAACTCTGTGAGATGAATTAACAGAACACAGAGCGGTTTCTCAGAAAGCTTCTTTCCAGTTTTGAACGGAAGATATTTCCTTTTTCACCATAGCCCTCTATGGGCTTCCAAATATCCCTTTGCCAATTCCAGAAGAACAGCCTTAGCGAAAGGCTTCATGAAGGGAAAGATGTAACTCTGTGAGATGAATTAACAGAACACAGAGCCGTTTCTCAGAAAGCTTCTTTCCAGTTTTGAACGGAAGATATTTCCTTTTTCACCATAGCCCTCTATGGGCTTCCAAATATCCCTTTGCCAATTCCACAAGAACAGCCTTAGCGAAAGGCTTCTTGAAGGGAAAGATGTAACTCTGTGAGATGAATTAACAGAACACAGAGCAGTTTCTCAGAAAGTTTCTTTCCAGTTTTGAACGGAAGATATTTCCTTTTTCACCATAGCCCTCTATGGGCTTCCAAATATCCCTTTGCCAATTCCACAAGAACAGCCTTAGCGAAAGGCTACTTGAAGGGAAAGATGTAACTCTGTGAGATGAATTAACAGAACACAGAGCAGTTTCTCAGAAAGCTTCTTTCCAGTTTTGAACGGAAGATATTTGCTTTTTCACCATAGCCCTCTATGGGCTTCCAAATATCCCTTTGCCAATTCCACAAGAACAGCCTTAGCGAAAGGCTTCTTGAAGGGAAAGATGTAACTCTGTGAGATGAATTAACAGAACACAGAGCAGTTTCTCAGAAAGCTTCTTTCCAGTTTTGAACGGAAGATATTTCCTTTTTCACCATAGCCCTCTATGGGCTTTCAAATATCCCTTTGCCAATTCCACAAGAACAGCCTTAGCGAAAGGCTTCTTGAAGGGAAAGATGTAACTCTGTGAGATGAATTAACAGAACACAGAGCAGTTTCTCAGTAAGCTTCTTTCCAGTTTTGAACGGAAGATATTTCCTTTTTCACCATAGCCCTCTATGGGCTTCCAAATATCCCTTTGCCAATTCCACAAGAACAGCCTTAGCGAAAGGCTTCTTGAAGGGAAAGATGTAACTCTGTGAGATGAATTAACAGAACACAGAGCAGTTTCTCAGAAAGCTTCTTTCCAGTTTTGAACGGAAGATATTTCCTTTTTCACCATAGCCCTCTATGGGCTTCCAAATATCCCTTTGCCAATTCCACAAGAACAGCCTTAGCGAAAGGCTTCTTGAAGGGAAAGATGTAACTCTGTGAGATGAATTAACAGAACACAGAGCAGTTTCTCACAAAGCTTCTTTCCAGTTTTGAACGGAAGATATTTCCTTTTTCACCATAGCCCTCTATGGGCTTCCAAATATCCCTTTGCCAATTCCACAAGAACAGCCTTAGCGAAAGGCTTCTTGAAGGGAAAGATGTAACTCTGTGAGATGAATTAATAGAACACAGAGCAGTTTCTCATAAAGCTTCTTTCCAGTTTTGAACGGAAGATATTTCCTTTTTCACCATAGCCCTCTATGGGCTTCCAAATATCCCTTTTCCAATTCCACAAGAACAGAATTAGCGAAAGGCTTCTTGAAGGGAAAGATGTAACTCTGTGAGATGAATTAACAGAACACAGAGCAGTTTCTCAGAAAGCTTCTTTCCAGTTTTGAACGGAAGATATTTCCTTTTTCACCATAGCCCTCTATGGGCTTCCAAATATCCCTTTGCCAATTCCAGAAGAACAGCCTTAGCGAAAGGCTTCTTGAAGGGAAAGATGTAACTCTGTGAGATGAATTAACAGAACACAGAGCAGTTTCTCAGAAAGCTTCTTTCCAGTTTTGAACGGAAGATATTTCCTTTTTCACCATAGCCCTCTATGGGCTTCCAAATATCCCTTTGCCAATTCCACAAGAACAGCCTTAGCGAAAGGCTTCTTGAAGGGAAAGATGTAACTCTGTGAGATGAATTAACAGAACACAGAGCAGTTTCTCAGAAAGCTTCTTTCCAGTTTTGAACGGAAGATATTTCCTTTTTCACCATAGCCCTCTATGGGCTTCCAAATATCCCTTTGCCAATTCCACAAGAACAGCCTTATCGAAAGGCTTCTTGAAGGGAAAGATGTAACTCTGTGAGATGAATTAACCGAACACAGAGCAGTTTCTCAGAAAGCTTCTTTCCAGTTTTGAACGGAAGATATTTCCTTTTTCACCATAGCCCTCTATGGGCTTCCAAATATCCCTTTGCCAATTCCACAAGAACAGCCTTAGCAAAAGGCTTCTTGAAGGGAAAGATGTAACTCTGTGAGATGAATTAACAGAACACAGAGCGGTTTCTCAGAAAGCTTCTTTCCAGTTTTGAACGGAAGATATTTCCTTTTTCACCATAGCCCTCTATGGGCTTCCAAATATCCCTTTGCGAATTCCACAAGAACAGCCTTAGCGAAAGGCTTCTTGAAGGGAAAGATGTAACTCTGTGAGATGAATTAACAGAACACAGAGCGGTTTCTCAGAAAGTTTCTTTCCAGTTTTGAAGGGAAGATATTTCCTTTTTCACCATAGCCGTCTATGGGCTTCCAAATATCCCTTTGCGAATTCCACAAGAACAGCCTTAGCGAAAGGCTACTTGAAGGGAAAGATGTAACCCTGTGAGATGAATTAACAGAACACAGAGCAGTTTCTCAGAAAGCTTCTTTCAAGTTTTGAACGGAAGATATTTACTTTTTCACCATAGCCCTCTATGGGCTTCCAAATATCCCTTTGCCAATTCCACAAGAACAGCCTTAGCGAAAGGCTTCTTGAAGGGAAAGATGTAACTCTGTGAGATGAATTAACAGAACACAGAGCAGTTTCTCAGAAAGCTTCTTTCCAGTTTTGAACGGAAGATATTTCCTTTTTCACCATAGCCCTCTATGGGCTTCCAAATATCCCTTTTCCAATTCCACAAGAACAGAATTAGCGAAAGGCTTCTTGAAGGGAAAGATGTAACTCTGTGAGATGAATTAACAGAACACAGAGCAGTTTCTCAGAAAGCTTCTTTCCAGTTTTGAACGGAAGATATTTCCTTTTTCACCATAGCCCTCTATGGGCTTCCAAATATCCCTTTGCCAATTCCACAAGAACAGCCTTAGCGAAAGGCTTCTTGAAGGGAAAGATGTAACTCTGTGAGATGAATTAACAGAACACAGAGCAGTTTCTCAGAAAGCTTCTTTCCAGTTTTGAACGGAAGATATTTCCTTTTTCACCATAGCCCTCTATGGGCTTCCAAATATCCCTTTGCCAATTCCACAAGAACAGTCTTAGCGAAAGGCTTCTTGAAGGGAAAGATGTAACTCTTTGAGATGAATTAACAGAACACAGAGCAGTTTCTCAGAAAGCTTCTTTCCAGTTTTGAACGGAAGATATTTCCTTTTTCACCATAGCCCTCTATGGGCTTCCAAATATCCCTTTGCCAATTCCACAAGAACAGCCTTAGCGAAAGGCTTCTTGAAGGGAAAGATGTAACTCTGTGAGATGAATTAACAGAACACAGAGCAGTTTCTCAGAAAGCTTCTTTCCAGTTTTGAACGGAAGATATTTCCTTTTTCACCATAGCCCTCTATGGGCTTCCAAATATCCCTTTGCCAATTCCACATGAACAGCCTTATCGAAAGGCTTCTTGAAGGGAAAGATGTAACTCTGTGAGATGAATTAACAGAACACAGAGCAGTTCATCAGAAAGCTTCTTTCCAGTTTTGAACGGAAGATATTTCCTTTTTCACCATAGCCCTCTATGGGCTTCCAAATATCCCTTTGCCAATTCCACAAGAACAGCCTTAGCGAAAGGCTTCTTGAAGGGAAAGATGTAACTCTGTGAGATGAATTCACAGAACACAGAGCGGTTTCTCAGAAAGCTTCTTTCCAGTTTTGAACGGAAGATATTTCCTTTTTCACCATAGCCCTCTATGGGCTTCCAAATATCCCTTTGCCAATTCCAGAAGAACAGCCTTAGCGAAAGGCTTCATGAAGGGAAAGATGTAACTCTGTGAGATGAATTAACAGAACACAGAGCCGTTTCTCAGAAAGCTTCTTTCCAGTTTTGAACGGAAGATATTTCCTTTTTCACCATAGCCCTCTATGGGCTTCCAAATATCCCTTTGCCAATTCCACAAGAACAGCCTTAGCGAAAGGCTTCTTGAAGGGAAAGATGTAACTCTGTGAGATGAATTAACAGAACACAGAGCAGTTTCTCAGAAAGCTTCTTTCCAGTTTTGAACGGAAGATATTTCCTTTTTCACCATAGCCCTCTATGGGCTTCCAAATATCCCTTTGCCAATTCCACAAGAACAGCCTTAGCGAAAGGCTTCTTGAAGGGAAAGATGTAACTCTGTGAGATGAATTAACAGAACACAGAGCAGTTTCTCAGAAAGCTTCTTTCCAGTTTTGAACGGAAGATATTTCCTTTTTCACCATAGCCCTCTATGGGCTTCCAAATATCCCTTTGCCAATTCCACAAGAACAGCCTTAGCGAAAGGCTTCTTGAAGGGAAAGATGTAACTCTGTGAGATGAATTAATAGAACACAGAGCAGTTTCTCAGAAAGCTTCTTTCCAGTTTTGAACGGAAGATATTTCCTTTTTCACCATAGCCCTCTATGGGCTTCCAAATATCCCTTTTCCAATTCCACAAGAACAGAATTAGCGAAAGGCTTCTTGAAGGGAAAGATGTAACTCTGTGAGATGAATTAACAGAACACAGAGCAGTTTCTCAGAAAGCTTCTTTCCAGTTTTGAACGGAAGATATTTCCTTTTTCACCATAGCCCTCTATGGGCTTCCAAATATCCCTTTGCCAATTCCAGAAGAACAGCCTTAGCGAAAGGCTTCTTGAAGGGAAAGATGTAACTCTGTGAGATGAATTAACAGAACACAGAGCAGTTTCTCACAAAGCTTCTTTCCAGTTTTGAACGGAAGATATTTCCTTTTTCACCATAGCCCTCTATGGGCTTCCAAATATCCCTTTGCCAATTCCACAAGAACAGCCTTAGCGAAAGGCTTCTTGAAGGGAAAGATGTAACTCTGTGAGATGAATTAACAGAACACAGAGCAGTTTCTCAGAAAGCTTCTTCCCAGTTTTGAACGGAAGATATTCCCTTTTTCACCATAGCCCTCTATGGGCTTCCAAATATCCCTTTGCCAATTCCACAAGAACAGCCTTATCGAAAGGCTTCTTGAAGGGAAAGATGTAACTCTGTGAGATGAATTAACCGAACACAGAGCAGTTTCTCAGAAAGCTTCTTTCCAGTTTTGAACGGAAGATATTTCCTTTTTCACCATAGCCCTCTATGGGCTTCCAAATATCCCTTTGCCAATTCCACAAGAACAGCCTTAGCGAAAGGCTTCTTGAAGGGAAAGATGTAACTCTGTGAGATGAATTAACAGAACACAGAGCGGTTTCTCAGAAAGCTTCTTTCCAGTTTTGAACGGAAGATATTTCCTTTTTCACCATAGCCCTCTATGGGCTTCCAAATATCCCTTTGCCAATTCCACAAGAACAGCCTTAGCGAAAGGCTACTTGAAGGGAAAGATGTAACTCTGTGAGATGAATTAACAGAACACAGAGCGGTTTCTCAGAAAGTTTCTTTCCAGTTTTGAAGGGAAGATATTTCCTTTTTCACCATAGCCGTCTATGGGCTTCCAAATATCCCTTTGCGAATTCCACAAGAACAGCCTTAGCGAAAGGCTACTTGAAGGGAAAGATGTAACCCTGTGAGATGAATTAACAGAACACAGAGCAGTTTCTCAGAAAGCTTCTTTCAAGTTTTGAACGGAAGATATTTACTTTTTCACCATAGCCCTCTATGGGCTTCCAAATATCCCTTTGCCAATTCCACAAGAACAGCCTTAGCGAAAGGCTTCTTGAAGGGAAAGATGTAACTCTGTGAGATGAATTAACAGAACACAGAGCAGTTTCTCAGAAAGCTTCTTTCCAGTTTTGAACGGAAGATATTTCCTTTTTCACCATAGCCCTCTATGGGCTTCCAAATATCCCTTTTCCAATTCCACAAGAACAGAATTAGCGAAAGGCTTCTTGAAGGGAAAGATGTAACTCTGTGAGATGAATTAACAGAACACAGAGCAGTTTCTCAGAAAGCTTCTTTCCAGTTTTGAACGGAAGATATTTCCTTTTTCACCATAGCCCTCTATGGGCTTCCAAATATCCCTTTGCCAATTCCACAAGAACAGCCTTAGCGAAAGGCTTCTTGAAGGGAAAGATGTAACTCTGTGAGATGAATTAACAGAACACAGAGCAGTTTCTCAGAAAGCTTCTTTCCAGTTTTGAACGGAAGATATTTCCTTTTTCACCATAGCCCTCTATGGGCTTCCAAATATCCCTTTGCCAATTCCACAAGAACAGCCTTAGCGAAAGGCTTCTTGAAGGGAAAGATGTAACTCTGTGAGATGAATTAACAGAACACAGAGCGGTTTCTCAGAAAGCTTCTTTCCAGTTTTGAACGGAAGATATTTCCTTTTTCACCATAGCCCTCTATGGGCTTCCAAATATCCCTTTGCCAATTCCACAAGAACAGCCTTAGCGAAAGGCTACTTGAAGGGAAAGATGTAACTCTGTGAGATGAATTAACAGAACACAGAGCGGTTTCTCAGAAAGTTTCTTTCCAGTTTTGAAGGGAAGATATTTCCTTTTTCACCATAGCCGTCTATGGGCTTCCAAATATCCCTTTGCGAATTCCACAAGAACAGCCTTAGCGAAAGGCTACTTGAAGGGAAAGATGTAACCCTGTGAGATGAATTAACAGAACACAGAGCAGTTTCTCAGAAAGCTTCTTTCAAGTTTTGAACGGAAGATATTTACTTTTTCACCATAGCCCTCTATGGGCTTCCAAATATCCCTTTGCCAATTCCACAAGAACAGCCTTAGCGAAAGGCTTCTTGAAGGGAAAGATGTAACTCTGTGAGATGAATTAACAGAACACAGAGCAGTTTCTCAGAAAGCTTCTTTCCAGTTTTGAACGGAAGATATTTCCTTTTTCACCATAGCCCTCTATGGGCTTCCAAATATCCCTTTTCCAATTCCACAAGAACAGAATTAGCGAAAGGCTTCTTGAAGGGAAAGATGTAACTCTGTGAGATGAATTAACAGAACACAGAGCAGTTTCTCAGAAAGCTTCTTTCCAGTTTTGAACGGAAGATATTTCCTTTTTCACCATAGCCCTCTATGGGCTTCCAAATATCCCTTTGCCAATTCCACAAGAACAGCCTTAGCGAAAGGCTTCTTGAAGGGAAAGATGTAACTCTGTGAGATGAATTAACAGAACACAGAGCAGTTTCTCAGAAAGCTTCTTTCCAGTTTTGAACGGAAGATATTTCCTTTTTCACCATAGCCCTCTATGGGCTTCCAAATATCCCTTTGCCAATTCCACAAGAACAGTCTTAGCGAAAGGCTTCTTGAAGGGAAAGATGTAATTCTTTGAGATGAATTAACAGAACACAGAGCAGTTTCTCAGAAAGCTTCTTTCCAGTTTTGAACGGAAGATATTTCCTTTTTCACCATAGCCCTCTATGGGCTTCCAAATATCCCTTTGCCAATTCCACAAGAACAGCCTTAGCGAAAGGCTTCTTGAAGGGAAAGATGTAACTCTGTGAGATGAATTAACAGAACACAGAGCAGTTTCTCAGAAAGCTTCTTTCCAGTTTTGAACGGAAGATATTTCCTTTTTCACCATAGCCCTCTATGGGCTTCCAAATATCCCTTTGCCAATTCCACATGAACAGCCTTATCGAAAGGCTTCTTGAAGGGAAAGATGTAACTCTGTGAGATGAATTAACAGAACACAGAGCAGTTCATCAGAAAGCTTCTTTCCAGTTTTGAACGTAAGATATTTCCTTTTTCACCATAGCCCTCTATGGGCTTCCAAATATCCCTTTGCCAATTCCACAAGAACAGCCTTAGCGAAAGGCTTCTTGAAGGGAAAGATGTAACTCTGTGAGATGAATTAACAGAACACAGAGCGGTTTCTCAGAAAGCTTCTTTCCAGTTTTGAACGGAAGATATTTCCTTTTTCACCATAGCCCTCTATGGGCTTCCAAATATCCCTTTGCCAATTCCAGAAGAACAGCCTTAGCGAAAGGCTTCATGAAGGGAAAGATGTAACTCTGTGAGATGAATTAACAGAACACAGAGCCGTTTCTCAGAAAGCTTCTTTCCAGTTTTGAACGGAAGATATTTCCTTTTTCACCATAGCCCTCTATGGGCTTCCAAATATCCCTTTGCCAATTCCACAAGAACAGCCTTAGCGAAAGGCTTCTTGAAGGGAAAGATGTAACTCTGTGAGATGAATTAACAGAACACAGAGCAGTTTCTCAGAAAGTTTCTTTCCAGTTTTGAACGGAAGATATTTCCTTTTTCACCATAGCCCTCTATGGGCTTCCAAATATCCCTTTGCCAATTCCACAAGAACAGTCTTAGCGAAAGGCTACTTGAAGGGAAAGATGTAACTCTGTGAGATGAATTAACAGAACACAGAGCAGTTTCTCAGAAAGCTTCTTTCCAGTTTTGAACGGAAGATATTTCCTTTTTCACCATAGCCCTCTATGGGCTTCCAAATATCCCTTTGCCAATTCCACAAGAACAGCCTTAGCGAAAGGCTTCTTGAAGGGAAAGATGTAACTCTGTGAGATGAATTAACAGAACACAGAGCAGTTTCTCAGAAAGCTTCTTTCCAGTTTTGAACGGAAGATATTTCCTTTTTCACCATAGCCCTCTATGGGCTTCCAAATATCCCTTTGCCAATTCCACAAGAACAGCCTTAGCGAAAGGCTTCTTGAAGGGAAAGATGTAACTCTGTGAGATGAATTAACAGAACACAGAGCAGTTTCTCAGAAAGCTTCTTTCCAGTTTTGAACGGAAGATATTTCCTTTTTCACCATAGCCCTCTATGGGCTTCCAAATATCCCTTTGCCAATTCCACAAGAACAGCCTTAGCGAAAGGCTTCTTGAAGGGAAAGATGTAACTCTGTGAGATGAATTAATAGAACACAGAGCAGTTTCTCAGAAAGCTTCTTTCCAGTTTTGAACGGAAGATATTTCCTTTTTCACCATAGCCCTCTATGGGCTTCCAAATATCCCTTTGCCAATTCCACAAGAACAGAATTAGCGAAAGGCTTCTTGAAGGGAAAGATGTAACTCCGTGAGATGAATTAACAGAACACAGAGCAGTTTCTCAGAAAGCTTCTTTCCAGTTTTGAACGGAAGATATTTCCTTTTTCACCATAGCCCTCTATGGGCTTCCAAATATCCCTTTGCCAATTCCAGAAGAACAGCCTTAGCGAAAGGCTTCTTGAAGGGAAAGATGTAACTCTGTGAGATGAATTAACAGAACACAGAGCAGTTTCTCAGAAAGCTTCTTTCCAGTTTTGAACGGAAGATATTTCCTTTTTCACCATAGCCCTCTATGGGCTTCCAAATATCCCTTTGCCAATTCCACAAGAACAGCCTTAGCGAAAGGCTTCTTGAAGGGAAAGATGTAACTCTGTGAGATGAATTAACAGAACACAGAGCGGTTTCTCAGAAAGCTTCTTTCCAGTTTTGAACGGAAGACATTTCCTTTTTCACCATAGCCCTCTATGGGCTTCCAAATATCCCTTTGCCAATTCCAGAAGAACAGACTTAGGGAAAGGCTTCATGAAGGGAAAGATGTAACTCTGTGAGATGAATTAACAGAACATAGAGCCGTTTCTCAGAAAGCTTCTTTCCAGTTTTGAACGGACGATATTTCCTTTTTCACCATAGCCCTCTATGGGCTTCCAAATATCCCTTTGCCAATTCCACAAGAACAGCCTTAGCGAAAGGCTTCTTGAAGGGAAAGATGTAACTCTGTGAGATGAATTAACAGAACACAGAGTAGTTTCTTAGAAAGCTTCTTTCCAGTTTTGAACGGAAGATATTTCCTTTTTCATCATAGCCCTCTATGGGCTTCCAAATATCCCTTTGCCAATTCCACAAGAACAGCCTTAGCGAAAGGCTTCTTGAAGGGAAAGATGTAACTCTGTGAGATGAATTAACAGAACACAGAGCAGTTTCTCAGAAAGCTTCTTTCCAGTTTTGAACGGAAGATATTTCCTTTTTCACCATAGCCCTCTATGGGCTTCCAAATATCCCTTTGCCAATTCCACAAGAACAGCCTTAGCGAAAGGCTTCTTGAAGGGAAAGATGTAACTCTGTGAGATGAATTAACAGAACACAGAGCAGTTTCTCAGAAAGCTTCTTTCCAGTTTTGAACGGAAGATATTTCCTTTTTCACCATAGCCCTCTATGGGCTTCCAAATATCCCTTTGCCAATTCCACAAGAACAGCCTTAGCGAAAGGCTTCTTGAAGGGAAAGATGTAACTCTGTGAGATGAATTAACAGAACACAGAGCAGTTTCTCAGAAAGCTTCTTTCCAGTTTTGAACGGAAGATATTTCCTTTTTCACCATAGCCCTCTATGGGCTTCCAAATATCCCTTTGCCTATTCCACAAGAACAGCCTTAGCGAAAGGCTTCTTGAAAGGAAAGATGTAACTCTGTGAGATGAATTAACAGAACACAGAGCAGTTTCTCAGAAAGCTTCTTTCCAGTTTTGAACGGAAGATATTTCCTTTTTCACCATAGCCCTCTATGGGCTTCCAAATATCCCTTTGCCAATTCCACAAGAACAGCCTTAGCGAAAGGCTTCTTGAAGGGAAAGATGTAACTCTGTGAGATGAATTAACAGAACACAGAGCGGTTTCTCAGAAAGCTTCTTTCCAGTTTTGAACGGAAGATATTTCCTTTTTCACCATAGCCCTCTATGGGCTTCCAAATATCCCTTTGCGAATTCCACAAGAACAGCCTTAGCGAAAGGCTTCTTGAAGGGAAAGATGTAACTCTGTGAGATGAATTAACAGAACACAGAGCGGTTTCTCAGAAAGTTTCTTTCCAGTTTTGAAGGGAAGATATTTCCTTTTTCACCATAGCCGTCTATGGGCTTCCAAATATCCCTTTGCGAATTCCACAAGAACAGCCTTAGCGAAAGGCTACTTGAAGGGAAAGATGTAACCCTGTGAGATGAATTAACAGAACACAGAGCAGTTTCTCAGAAAGCTTCTTTCCAGTTTTGAACGGAAGATATTTACTTTTTCACCATAGCCCTCTATGGGCTTCCAAATATCCCTTTGCCAATTCCACAAGAACAGCCTTAGCGAAAGGCTTCTTGAAGGGAAAGATGTAACTCTGTGAGATGAATTAATAGAACACAGAGCAGTTTCTCAGAAAGCTTCTTTCCAGTTTTGAACGGAAGATATTTCCTTTTTCACCATAGCCCTCTATGGGCTTCCAAATATCCCTTTTCCAATTCCACAAGAACAGAATTAGCGAAAGGCTTCTTGAAGGGAAAGATGTAACTCCGTGAGATGAATTAACAGAACACAGAGCAGTTTCTCAGAAAGCTTCTTTCCAGTTTTGAACGGAAGATATTTCCTTTTTCACCATAGCCCTCTATGGGCTTCCAAATATCCCTTTGCCAATTCCACAAGAACAGCCTTAGCGAAAGGCTTCTTGAAGGGAAAGATGTAACTCTGTGAGATGAATTAACAGAACACAGAGCAGTTTCTCAGAAAGCTTCTTTCCAGTTTTGAACGGAAGATATTTCCTTTTTCACCATAGCCCTCTATGGGCTTCCAAATATCCCTTTGCCAATTCCACAAGAACAGCCTTAGCGAAAGGCTTCTTGAAGGGAAAGATGTAACTCTGTGAGATGAATTAACAGAACACAGAGCGGTTTCTCAGAAAGCTTCTTTCCAGTTTTGAACGGAAGACATTTCCTTTTTCACCATAGCCCTCAATGGGCTTCCAAATATCCCTTTGCCAATTCCAGAAGAACAGACTTAGGGAAAGGCTTCATGAAGGGAAAGATGTAACTCTGTGAGATGAATTAACAGAACATAGAGCCGTTTCTCAGAAAGCTTCTTTCCAGTTTTGAACGGACGATATTTCCTTTTTCACCATAGCCCTCTATGGGCTTCCAAATATCCCTTTGCCAATTCCACAAGAACAGCCTTAGCGAAAGGCTTCTTGAAGGGAAAGATGTAACTCTGTGAGATGAATTAACAGAACACAGAGTAGTTTCTTAGAAAGCTTCTTTCCAGTTTTGAACGGAAGATATTTCCTTTTTCATCATAGCCCTCTATGGGCTTCCAAATATCCCTTTGCCAATTCCACAAGAACAGCCTTAGCGAAAGGCTTCTTGAAGGGAAAGATGTAACTCTGTGAGATGAATTAACAGAACACAGAGCAGTTTCTCAGAAAGCTTCTTTCCAGTTTTGAACGGAAGATATTTCCTTTTTCACCATAGCCCTCTATGGGCTTCCAAATATCCCTTTGCCAATTCCACAAGAACAGCCTTAGCGAAAGGCTTCTTGAAGGGAAAGATGTAACTCTGTGAGATGAATTAACAGAACACAGAGCAGTTTCTCAGAAAGCTTCTTTCCAGTTTTGAACGGAAGATATTTCCTTTTTCACCATAGCCCTCTATGGGCTTCCAAATATCCCTTTGCCAATTCCACAAGAACAGCCTTAGCGAAAGGCTTCTTGAAGGGAAAGATGTAACTCTGTGAGATGAATTAACAGAACACAGAGCAGTTTCTCAGAAAGCTTCTTTCCAGTTTTGAACGGAAGATATTTCCTTTTTCACCATAGCCCTCTATGGGCTTCCAAATATCCCTTTGCCAATTCCACAAGAACAGCCTTAGCGAAAGGCTTCTTGAAGGGAAAGATGTAACTCTGTGAGATGAATTAACAGAACACAGAGCGGTTTCTCAGAAAGCTTCTTTCCAGTTTTGAACGGAAGATATTTCCTTTTTCACCATAGCCCTCTATGGGCTTCCAAATATCCCTTTGCGAATTCCACAAGAACAGCCTTAGCGAAAGGCTTCTTGAAGGGAAAGATGTAACTCTGTGAGATGAATTAACAGAACACAGAGCGGTTTCTCAGAAAGTTTCTTTCCAGTTTTGAAGGGAAGATATTTCCTTTTTCACCATAGCCGTCTATGGGCTTCCAAATATCCCTTTGCGAATTCCACAAGAACAGCCTTAGCGAAAGGCTACTTGAAGGGAAAGATGTAACCCTGTGAGATGAATTAACAGAACACAGAGCAGTTTCTCAGAAAGCTTCTTTCCAGTTTTGAACGGAAGATATTTACTTTTTCACCATAGCCCTCTATGTGCTTCCAAATATCCCTTTGCCAATTCCACAAGAACAGCCTTAGCGAAAGGCTTCTTGAAGGGAAAGATGTAACTCTGTGAGATGAATTAACAGAACACAGAGCAGTTTCTCAGAAAGCTTCTTTCCAGTTTTGAACGGAAGATATTTCCTTTTTCACCATAGCCCTCTATGGGCTTCCAAATATCCCTTTTCCAATTCCACAAGAACAGAATTAGCGAAAGGCTTCTTGAAGGGAAAGATGTAACTCTGTGAGATGAATTAACAGAACACAGAGCAGTTTCTCAGAGCGCTTCTTTCCAGTTTTGAACGGAAGATATTTCCTTTTTCACCATAGCCCTCTATGGGCTTCCAAATATCCCTTTGCCAATTCCACAAGAACAGCCTTAGCGAAAGGCTTCTTGAAGGGAAAGATGTAACTCTGTCAGATGAATTAACAGAACACAGAGCAGTTTCTCAGAAAGCTTCTTTCCAGTTTTGAACGGAAGATATTTCCTTTTTCACCATAACCCTCTATGGGCTTCCAAATATCCCTTTGCCAATTCCACAAGAACAGTCTTAGCGAAAGGCTTCTTGAAGGGAAAGATGTAACTCTTTGAGATGAATTAACAGAACACAGAGCAGTTTCTCAGAAAGCTTCTTTCCAGTTTTGAACGGAAGATATTTCCTTTTTCACCATAGCCCTCTATGGGCTTCCAAATATCCCTTTGCCAATTCCACAAGAACAGCCTTAGCGAAAGGCTTTTTGAAGGGAAAGATGTAACTCTGTGAGATGAATTAACAGAACACAGAGCAGTTTCTCAGAAAGCTTCTTTCCAGTTTTGAACGGAAGATATTTCCTTTTTCACCATAGCCCTCTATGAGCTTCCAAATATCCCTTTGCCAATTCCACATGAACAGCCTTATCGAAAGGCTTCTTGAAGGGAAAGATGTAACTCTGTGAGATGAATTAACAGAACACAGAGCAGTTCATCAGAAAGCTTCTTTCCAGTTTTGAACGGAAGATATTTCCTTTTTCACCATAGCCCTCTATGGGCTTCCAAATATCCCCTTGCCAATTCCACAAGAACAGCCTTAGCGAAAGGCTTCTTGAAGGGAAAGATGTAACTCTGTGAGATGAATTAACAGAACACAGAGCGGTTTCTCAGAAAGCTTCTTTCCAGTTTTGAACGGAAGATATTTCCTTTTTCACCATAGCCCTCTATGGGCTTCCAAATATCCCTTTGCCAATTCCAGAAGAACAGCCTTAGCGAAAGGCTTCATGAAGGGAAAGATGTAACTCTGTGAGATGAATTAACAGAACACAGAGCAGTTTCTCAGAAAGTTTCTTTCCAGTTTTCAACGGAAGATATTTCCTTTTTAACCATAGCCCTGTATGGGCTTCAAAATATCCCTTTGCCAATTCCACAAGAACAGCCTTAGCGAAAGGCTACTTGAAGGGAAAGATGTAACTCTGTGAGATGAATTAACAGAACACAGAGCAGTTTCTCAGAAAGCTTCTTTCCAGTTTTGGACGGAAGATATTTCCTTTTTCACCATAGCCCTCTATGGGCTTCCAAATATCCCTTTGCCAATTCCACAAGAACAGCCTTAGCGAAAGGCTTCTTGAAGGGAAAGATGTAACTCTGTGAGATGAATTAACAGAACACAGAGCAGTTTCTCAGAAAGCTTCTTTCCAGTTTTGAACGGAAGATACTTCCTTTTTCACCATAGCCCTCTATGGGCTTCCAAATATCCCTTTGCCAATTCCACAAGAACAGCCTTAGCGAAAGGCTTCTTGAAGGGAAAGATGTAACTCTGTGAGATGAATTAACAGAACACAGAGCAGTTTCTCAGAAAGCTTCTTTCCAGTTTTGAACGGAAGATATTTCCTTTTTCACCATAGCCCTCTATGGGCTTCCAAATATCCCTTTGCCAATTCCACAAGAACAGCCTTAGCGAAAGGCTTCTTGAAGGGAAAGATGTAACTCTGTGAGATGAATTAACAGAACACAGAGCGGTTTCTCAGAAAGCTTCTTTCCAGTTTTGAACGGAAGATATTTCCTTTTTCACCATAGCCCTCTATGGGCTTCCAAATATCCCTTTGCCAATTCCAGAAGAACAGACTTAGGGAAAGGCTTCATGAAGGGAAAGATGTAACTCTGTGAGATGAATTAACAGAACATAGAGCCGTTTCTCAGAAAGCTTCTTTCCAGTTTTGAACGGACGATATTTCCTTTTTCACCATAGCCCTCTATGGGCTTCCAAATATCCCTTTGCCAATTCCACAAGAACAGCCTTAGCGAAAGGCTTCTTGAAGGGAAAGATGTAACTCTGTGAGATGAATTAACAGAACACAGAGTAGTTTCTTAGAAAGCTTCTTTCCAGTTTTGAACGGAAGATATTTCCTTTTTCACCATAGCCCTCTATGGGCTTCCAAATATCCCTTTGCCAATTCCACAAGAACAGCCTTAGCGAAAGGCTTCTTGAAGGGAAAGATGTAACTCTGTGAGATAAATTAACAGAACACAGAGCAGTTTCTCAGAAAGCTTCTTTCCAGTTTTGAACGGAAGATATTTCCTTTTTCACCATAGCCCTCTATGGGCTTCCAAATATCCCTTTGCCAATTCCACAAGAACAGCCTTAGCGAAAGGCTTCTTGAAGGGAAAGATGTAACTCTGTGAGATGAATTAACAGAACACAGAGCAGTTTCTCAGAAAGCTTCTTTCCAGTTTTGAACGGAAGATATTTCCTTTTTCACCATAGCCCTCTATGGGCTTCCAAATATCCCTTTGCCAATTCCACAAGAACAGCCTTAGCGAAAGGCTTCTTGAAGGGAAAGATGTAACTCTGTGAGATGAATTAACAGAACACAGAGCAGTTTCTCAGAAAGCTTCTTTCCAGTTTTGAACGGAAGATATTTCCTTTTTCACCATAGCCCTCTATGGGCTTCCAAATATCCCTTTGCCAATTCCACAAGAACAGCCTTAGCGAAAGGCTTCTTGAAGGGAAAGATGTAACTCTGTGAGATGAATTAACAGAACACAGAGCAGTTTCTCAGAAAGCTTCTTTCCAGTTTTGAACGGAAGATATTTCCTTTTTCACCATAGCCCTCTATGGGCTTCCAAATATCCCTTTGCCAATTCCACAAGAACAGCCTTAGCGAAAGGCTTCTTGAAGGGAAAGATGTAACTCTGTGAGATGAATTAATAGAACACAGAGCAGTTTCTCAGAAAGCTTCTTTCCAGTTTTGAACGGAAGATATTTCCTTTTTCACCATAGCCCTCTATGGGCTTCCAAATATCCCTTTTCCAATTCCACAAGAACAGAATTAGCGAAAGGCTTCTTGAAGGGAAAGATGTAACTCTGTGAGATGAATTAACAGAACACAGAGCAGTTTCTCAGAAAGCTTCTTTCCAGTTTTGAACGGAAGATATTTCCTTTTTCACCATAGCCCTCTATGGGCTTCCAAATATCCCTTTGCCAATTCCACAAGAACAGCCTTAGCGAAAGGCTTCTTGAAGGGAAAGATGTAACTCTGTGAGATGAATTAACAGAACACAGAGCAGTTTCTCAGAAAGCTTCTTTCCAGTTTTGAACGGAAGATATTTCCTTTTTCACCATAGCCCTCTATGGGCTTCCAAATATCCCTTTTCCAATTCCACAAGAACAGAATTAGCGAAAGGCTTCTTGAAGGGAAAGATGTAACTCTGTGAGATGAATTAACAGAACACAGAGCAGTTTCTCAGAAAGATTCTTTCCAGTTTTGAACGGAAGATATTTCCTTTTTCACCATAGCCCTCTATGGGCTTCCAAATATCCCTTTGCCAATTCCACAAGAACAGCCTTAGCGAAAGGCTTCTTGAAGGGAAAGATGTAACTCTGCGAGATGAATTAACAGAACACAGAGCAGTTTCTCAGAAAGCTTCTTTCCAGTTTTGAACGGAAGATATTTCCTTTTTCACCATAGCCCTCTATGGGCTTCCAAATATCCCTTTGCCAATTCCACAAGAACAGTCTTAGCGAAAGGCTTCTTGAAGGGAAAGATGTAACTCTTTGAGATGAATTAACAGAACACAGAGCAGTTTCTCAGAAAGCTTCTTTCCAGTTTTGAACGGAAGATATTTCCTTTTTCACCATAGCCCTCTATGGGCTTCCAAATATCCCTTTGCCAATTCCACAAGAACAGCCTTAGCGAAAGGCTTCTTGAAGGGAAAGATGTAACTCTGTGAGATGAATTAACAGAACACAGAGCAGTTTCTCAGAAAGCTTCTTTCCAGTTTTGAACGGAAGATATTTCCTTTTTCACCATAGCCCTCTATGGGCTTCCAAATATCCCTTTGCCAATTCCACATGAACAGCCTTATCGAAAGGCTTCTTGAAGGGAAAGATGTAACTCTGTGAGATGAATTAACAGAACACAGAGCAGTTCATCAGAATGCTTCTTTCCAGTTTTGAAGGGAAGATATTTCCTTTTTCACCATAGCCCTCTATGGGCTTCCAAATATCCCTTTGCCAATTCCACAAGAACAGACTTAGGGAAAGGCTTCATGAAGGGAAAGATGTAACTCTGTGAGATGAATTAACAGAACATAGAGCCGTTTCTCAGAAAGCTTCTTTCCAGTTTTGAACGGACGATATTTCCTTTTTCACCATAGCCCTCTATGGGCTTCCAAATATCCCTTTGCCAATTCCACAAGAACAGCCTTAGCGAAAGGCTTCTTGAAGGGAAAGATGTAACTCTGTGAGATGAATTAACAGAACACAGAGTAGTTTCTTAGAAAGCTTCTTTCCAGTTTTGAACGGAAGATATTTCCTTTTTCACCATAGCCCTCTATGGGCTTCCAAATATCCCTTTGCCAATTCCACAAGAACAGCCTTAGCGAAAGGCTTCTTGAAGGGAAAGATGTAACTCTGTGAGATGAATTAACAGAACACAGAGCAGTTTCTCAGAAAGCTTCTTTCCAGTTTTGAACGGAAGATATTTCCTTTTTCACCATAGCCCTCTATGGGCTTCCAAATATCCCTTTGCCAATTCCACAAGAACAGCCTTAGCGAAAGGCTTCTTCAAGGGAAAGATGTAACTCTGTGAGATGAATTATCAGAACACAGAGCAGTTTCTCAGAAAGCTTCTTTCCAGTTTTGAACGGAAGATATTTCCTTTTTCACCATAGCCCTCTATGGGCTTCCAAATATCCCTTTGCCAATTCCACAAGAACAGCCTTAGCGAAAGGCTTCTTGAAGGGAAAGATGTAACTCTGTGAGATGAATTAACAGAACACAGAGCAGTTTCTCAGAAAGCTTCTTTCCAGTTTTGAACGGAAGATATTTCCTTTTTCACCATAGCCCTCTATGGGCTTCCAAATATCCCTTTGCCAATTCCACAAGAACAGCCTTAGCGAAAGGCTTCTTGAAGGGAAAGATGTAACTCTGTGAGATGAATTAATAGAACACAGAGCAGTTTCTCAGAAAGCTTCTTTCCAGTTTTGAACGGAAGATATTTCCTTTTTCACCATAGCCCTCTATGGGCTTCCAAATATCCCTTTTCCAATTCCACAAGAACAGAATTAGCGAAAGGCTTCTTGAAGGGAAAGATGTAACTCTGTGAGATGAATTAACAGAACACAGAGCAGTTTCTCAGAAAGCTTCTTTCCAGTTTTGAACGGAAGATATTTCCTTTTTCACCATAGCCCTCTATGGGCTTCCAAATATCCCTTTGCCAATTCCACAAGAACAGCCTTAGCGAAAGGCTTCTTGAAGGGAGAGATGTAACTCTGTGAGATGAATTAACAGAACACAGAGCAGTTTCTCAGAAAGCTTCTTTCCAGTTTTGAACGGAAGATATTTCCTTTTTCACCATAGCCCTCTATGGGCTTCCAAATATCCCTTTTCCAATTCCACAAGAACAGAATTAGCGAAAGGCTTCTTGAAGGGAAAGATGTAACTCTGTGAGATGAATTAACAGAACACAGAGCAGTTTCTCAGAAAGATTCTTTCCAGTTTTGAACGGAAGATATTTCCTTTTTCACCATAGCCCTCTATGGGCTTCCAAATATCCCTTTGCCAATTCCACAAGAACAGCCTTAGCGAAAGGCTTCTTGAAGGGAAAGATGTAACTCTTTGAGATGAATTAACAGAACACAGAGCAGTTTCTCAGAAAGCTTCTTTCCAGTTTTGAACGGAAGATATTTCCTTTTTCACCATAGCCCTCTATGGGCTTCCAAATATCCCTTTGCCAATTCCACAAGAACAGCCTTAGCGAAAGGCTTCTTGAAGGGAAAGATGTAACTCTGTGAGATGAATTAACAGAACACAGAGCAGTTTCTCAGAAAGCTTCTTTCCAGTTTTGAACGGAAGATATTTCCTTTTTCACCATAGCCCTCTATGGGCTTCCAAATATCCCTTTGCCAATTCCACATGAACAGCCTTATCGAAAGGCTTCTTGAAGGGAAAGATGTAACTCTGTGAGATGAATTAACAGAACACAGAGCAGTTCATCAGAATGCTTCTTTCCAGTTTTGAAGGGAAGATATTTCCTTTTTCACCATAGCCCTCTATGGGCTTCCAAATATCCCTTTGCCAATTCCACAAGAACAGACTTAGGGAAAGGCTTCATGAAGGGAAAGATGTAACTCTGTGAGATGAATTAACAGAACATAGAGCCGTTTCTCAGAAAGCTTCTTTCCAGTTTTGAACGGACGATATTTCCTTTTTCACCATAGCCCTCTATGGGCTTCCAAATATCCCTTTGCCAATTCCACAAGAACAGCCTTAGCGAAAGGCTTCTTGAAGGGAAAGATGTAACTCTGTGAGATGAATTAACAGAACACAGAGTAGTTTCTTAGAAAGCTTCTTTCCAGTTTTGAACGGAAGATATTTCCTTTTTCACCATAGCCCTCTATGGGCTTCCAAATATCCCTTTGCCAATTCCACAAGAACAGCCTTAGCGAAAGGCTTCTTGAAGGGAAAGATGTAACTCTGTGAGATGAATTAACAGAACACAGAGCAGTTTCTCAGAAAGCTTCTTTCCAGTTTTGAACGGAAGATATTTCCTTTTTCACCATAGCCCTCTATGGGCTTCCAAATATCCCTTTGCCAATTCCACAAGAACAGCCTTAGCGAAAGGCTTCTTCAAGGGAAAGATGTAACTCTGTGAGATGAATTATCAGAACACAGAGCAGTTTCTCAGAAAGCTTCTTTCCAGTTTTGAACGGAAGATATTTCCTTTTTCACCATAGCCCTCTATGGGCTTCCAAATATCCCTTTGCCAATTCCACAAGAACAGCCTTAGCGAAAGGCTTCTTGAAGGGAAAGATGTAACTCTGTGAGATGAATTAACAGAACACAGAGCAGTTTCTCAGAAAGCTTCTTTCCAGTTTTGAACGGAAGATATTTCCTTTTTCACCATAGCCCTCTATGGGCTTCCAAATATCCCTTTTCCAATTCCACAAGAACAGAATTAGCGAAAGGCTTCTTGAAGGGAAAGATGTAACTCTGTGAGATGAATTAACAGAACACAGAGTAGTTTCTCAGAAAGCTTCTTTCCAGTTTTGAACGGAAGATATTTCCTTTTTCACCATAGCCCTCTATGGGCTTCCAAATATCCCTTTGCCAATTCCACAAGAACAGCCTTAGCGAAAGGCTTCTTGAAGGGAGAGATGTAACTCTGTGAGATGAATTAACAGAACACAGAGCAGTTTCTCAGAAAGCTTCTTTCCAGTTTTGAACGGAAGATATTTCCTTTTTCACCATAGCCCTCTATGGGCTTCCAAATATCCCTTTTCCAATTCCACAAGAACAGAATTAGCGAAAGGCTTCTTGAAGGGAAAGATGTAACTCTGTGAGATGAATTAACAGAACACAGAGCAGTTTCTCAGAAAGATTCTTTCCAGTTTTGAACGGAAGATATTTCCTTTTTCACCATAGCCCTCTATGGGCTTCCAAATATCCCTTTGCCAATTCCACAAGAACAGCCTTAGCGAAAGGCTTCTTGAAGGGAAAGATGTAACTCTGCGAGATGAATTAACAGAACACAGAGCAGTTTCTCAGAAAGCTTCTTTCCAGTTTTGAACGGAAGATATTTCCTTTTTCACCATAGCCCTCTATGGGCTTCCAAATATCCCTTTGCCAATTCCACAAGAACAGTCTTAGCGAAAGGCTTCTTGAAGGGAAAGATGTAACTCTTTGAGATGAATTAACAGAACACAGAGCAGTTTCTCAGAAAGCTTCTTTCCAGTTTTGAACGGAAGATATTTCCTTTTTCACCATAGCCCTCTATGGGCTTCCAAATATCCCTTTGCCAATTCCACAAGAACAGCCTTAGCGAAAGGCTTCTTGAAGGGAAAGATGTAACTCTGTGAGATGAATTAACAGAACACAGAGCAGTTTCTCAGAAAGCTTCTTTCCAGTTTTGAACGGAAGATATTTCCTTTTTCACCATAGCCCTCTATGGGCTTCCAAATATCCCTTTGCCAATTCCACATGAACAGCCTTATCGAAAGGCTTCTTGAAGGGAAAGATGTAACTCTGTGAGATGAATTAACAGAACACAGAGCAGTTCATCAGAATGCTTCTTTCCAGTTTTGAAGGGAAGATATTTCCTTTTTCACCATAGCCCTCTATGGGCTTCCAAATATCCCTTTGCCAATTCCACAAGAACAGACTTAGGGAAAGGCTTCATGAAGGGAAAGATGTAACTCTGTGAGATGAATTAACAGAACATAGAGCCGTTTCTCAGAAAGCTTCTTTCCAGTTTTGAACGGACGATATTTCCTTTTTCACCATAGCCCTCTATGGGCTTCCAAATATCCCTTTGCCAATTCCACAAGAACAGCCTTAGCGAAAGGCTTCTTGAAGGGAAAGATGTAACTCTGTGAGATGAATTAACAGAACACAGAGTAGTTTCTTAGAAAGCTTCTTTCCAGTTTTGAACGGAAGATATTTCCTTTTTCACCATAGCCCTCTATGGGCTTCCAAATATCCCTTTGCCAATTCCACAAGAACAGCCTTAGCGAAAGGCTTCTTGAAGGGAAAGATGTAACTCTGTGAGATGAATTAACAGAACACAGAGCAGTTTCTCAGAAAGCTTCTTTCCAGTTTTGAACGGAAGATATTTCCTTTTTCACCATAGCCCTCTATGGGCTTCCAAATATCCCTTTGCCAATTCCACAAGAACAGCCTTAGCGAAAGGCTTCTTCAAGGGAAAGATGTAACTCTGTGAGATGAATTATCAGAACACAGAGCAGTTTCTCAGAAAGCTTCTTTCCAGTTTTGAACGGAAGATATTTCCTTTTTCACCATAGCCCTCTATGGGCTTCCAAATATCCCTTTGCCAATTCCACAAGAACAGCCTTAGCGAAAGGCTTCTTGAAGGGAAAGATGTAACTCTGTGAGATGAATTAACAGAACACAGAGCAGTTTCTCAGAAAGCTTCTTTCCAGTTTTGAACGGAAGATATTTCCTTTTTCACCATAGCCCTCTATGGGCTTCCAAATATCCCTTTGCCAATTCCACAAGAACAGCCTTAGCGAAAGGCTTCTTGAAGGGAAAGATGTAACTCTGTGAGATGAATTAATAGAACACAGAGCAGTTTCTCAGAAAGCTTCTTTCCAGTTTTGAACGGAAGATATTTCCTTTTTCACCATAGCCCTCTATGGGCTTCCAAATATCCCTTTTCCAATTCCACAAGAACAGAATTAGCGAAAGGCTTCTTGAAGGGAAAGATGTAACTCTGTGAGATGAATTAACAGAACACAGAGCAGTTTCTCAGAAAGCTTCTTTCCAGTTTTGAACGGAAGATATTTCCTTTTTCACCATAGCCCTCTATGGGCTTCCAAATATCCCTTTGCCAATTCCACAAGAACAGCCTTAGCGAAAGGCTTCTTGAAGGGAGAGATGTAACTCTGTGAGATGAATTAACAGAACACAGAGCAGTTTCTCAGAAAGCTTCTTTCCAGTTTTGAACGGAAGATATTTCCTTTTTCACCATAGCCCTCTATGGGCTTCCAAATATCCCTTTTCCAATTCCACAAGAACAGAATTAGCGAAAGGCTTCTTGAAGGGAAAGATGTAACTCTGTGAGATGAATTAACAGAACACAGAGCAGTTTCTCAGAAAGATTCTTTCCAGTTTTGAACGGAAGATATTTCCTTTTTCACCATAGCCCTCTATGGGCTTCCAAATATCCCTTTGCCAATTCCACAAGAACAGCCTTAGCGAAAGGCTTCTTGAAGGGAAAGATGTAACTCTGCGAGATGAATTAACAGAACACAGAGCAGTTTCTCAGAAAGCTTCTTTCCAGTTTTGAACGGAAGATATTTCCTTTTTCACCATAGCCCTCTATGGGCTTCCAAATATCCCTTTGCCAATTCCACAAGAACAGTCTTAGCGAAAGGCTTCTTGAAGGGAAAGATGTAACTCTTTGAGATGAATTAACAGAACACAGAGCAGTTTCTCAGAAAGCTTCTTTCCAGTTTTGAACGGAAGATATTTCCTTTTTCACCATAGCCCTCTATGGGCTTCCAAATATCCCTTTGCCAATTCCACAAGAACAGCCTTAGCGAAAGGCTTCTTGAAGGGAAAGATGTAACTCTGTGAGATGAATTAACAGAACACAGAGCAGTTTCTCAGAAAGCTTCTTTCCAGTTTTGAACGGAAGATATTTCCTTTTTCACCATAGCCCTCTATGGGCTTCCAAATATCCCTTTGCCAATTCCACATGAACAGCCTTATCGAAAGGCTTCTTGAAGGGAAAGATGTAACTCTGTGAGATGAATTAACAGAACACACAGCAGTTCATCAGAATGCTTCTTTCCAGTTTTGAAGGGAAGATATTTCCTTTTTCACCATAGCCCTCTATGGGCTTCCAAATATCCCTTTGCCAATTCCACAAGAACAGACTTAGGGAAAGGCTTCATGAAGGGAAAGATGTAACTCTGTGAGATGAATTAACAGAACATAGAGCCGTTTCTCAGAAAGCTTCTTTCCAGTTTTGAACGGACGATATTTCCTTTTTCACCATAGCCCTCTATGGGCTTCCAAATATCCCTTTGCCAATTCCACAAGAACAGCCTTAGCGAAAGGCTTCTTGAAGGGAAAGATGTAACTCTGTGAGATGAATTAACAGAACACAGAGTAGTTTCTTAGAAAGCTTCTTTCCAGTTTTGAACGGAAGATATTTCCTTTTTCACCATAGCCCTCTATGGGCTTCCAAATATCCCTTTGCCAATTCCACAAGAACAGCCTTAGCGAAAGGCTTCTTGAAGGGAAAGATGTAACTCTGTGAGATGAATTAACAGAACACAGAGCAGTTTCTCAGAAAGCTTCTTTCCAGTTTTGAACGGAAGATATTTCCTTTTTCACCATAGCCCTCTATGGGCTTCCAAATATCCCTTTGCCAATTCCACAAGAACAGCCTTAGCGAAAGGCTTCTTCAAGGGAAAGATGTAACTCTGTGAGATGAATTATCAGAACACAGAGCAGTTTCTCAGAAAGCTTCTTTCCAGTTTTGAACGGAAGATATTTCCTTTTTCACCATAGCCCTCTATGGGCTTCCAAATATCCCTTTGCCAATTCCACAAGAACAGCCTTAGCGAAAGGCTTCTTGAAGGGAAAGATGTAACTCTGTGAGATGAATTAACAGAACACAGAGCAGTTTCTCAGAAAGCTTCTTTCCAGTTTTGAACGGAAGATATTTCCTTTTTCACCATAGACCTCTATGGGCTTCCAAATATCCCTTTGCCAATTCCACAAGAACAGCCTTAGCGAAAGGCTTCTTGAAGGGAAAGATGTAACTCTGTGAGATGAATTAACAGAACACAGAGCAGTTTCTCAGAAAGCTTCTTTCCAGTTTTGAACGGAAGATATTTCCTTTTTCACCATAGCCCTCTATGGGCTTCCAAATATCCCTTTGCCAATTCCACAAGAACAGCCTTAGCGAAAGGCTTCTTGAAGGGAAAGATGTAACTCTGTGAGATGAATTAATAGAACACAGAGCAGTTTCTCAGAAAGCTTCTTTCCAGTTTTGAACGGAAGATATTTCCTTTTTCACCATAGCCCTCTATGGGCTTCCAAATATCCCTTTTCCAATTCCACAAGAACAGAATTAGCGAAAGGCTTCTTGAAGGGAAAGATGTAACTCTGTGAGATGAATTAACAGAACACAGAGCAGTTTCTCAGAAAGCTTCTTTCCAGTTTTGAACGGAAGATATTTCCTTTTTCACCATAGCCCTCTATGGGCTTCCAAATATCCCTTTGCCAATTCCACAAGAACAGCCTTAGCGAAAGGCTTCTTGAAGGGAAAGATGTAACTCTGTGAGATGAATTAACAGAACACAGAGCAGTTTCTCAGAAAGCTTCTTTCCAGTTTTGAACGGAAGATATTTCCTTTTTCACCATAGCCCTCTATGGGCTTCCAAATATCCCTTTTCCAATTCCACAAGAACAGAATTAGCGAAAGGCTTCTTGAAGGGAAAGATGTAACTCTGTGAGATGAATTAACAGAACACAGAGCAGTTTCTCAGAAAGATTCTTTCCAGTTTTGAACGGAAGATATTTCCTTTTTCACCATAGCCCTCTATGGGCTTCCAAATATCCCTTTGCCAATTCCACAAGAACAGCCTTAGCGAAAGGCTTCTTGAAGGGAAAGATGTAACTCTGTGAGATGAATTAACAGAACACAGAGCAGTTTCTCAGAAAGCTTCTTTCCAGTTTTGAACGGAAGATATTTCCTTTTTCACCATAGCCCTCTATGGGCTTCCAAATATCCCTTTGCCAATTCCACATGAACAGCCTTATCGAAAGGCTTCTTGAAGGGAAAGATGTAACTCTGTGAGATGAATTAACAGAACACAGAGCAGTTTCTCAGAAAGCTTCTTTCCAGTTTTGAACGGAAGATATTTCCATTTTCACCATAGCCCTCTATGGGCTTCCAAATATCCCTTTGCCAATTCCAGAAGAACAGCCTTAGCGAAAGGCTTCATGAAGGGAAAGATGTAACTCTGTGAGATGAATTAACAGAACACAGAACCGTTTCTCAGAAAGCTTCTTTCCAGTTTTGAACGGATGATATTTCCATTTTCACCATAGCCCTCTATGGGCTTCCAAATATCCCTTTGCCAATTCCACAAGAACAGCCTTAGCGAAAGGCTTCATGAAGGGAAAGATGTAACTCTGTGAGATGAATTAACAGAACACAGAGCCGTTTCTCAGAAAGCTTCTTTCCAGTTTTGAACGGAAGATATTTCCTTTTTCACCATAGCCCTCTATGGGCTTCCAAATATCCCTTTTCCAATTCCACAAGAACAGAATTGGCGAAAGGCTTCTTGAAGGGAAAGATGTAACTCTGTGAGATGAATTAACAGAACACAGAGCGGTTTCTCAGAAAGCTTCTTTCCAGTTTTGAACGGAAGATATTTCCTTTTTCACCATAGCCCTCTATGGGCTTCCAAATATCCCTTTGCCAATTCCACAAGAACAGCCTTATCGAAAGGCTTCTTGAAGGGAAAGATGTAACTCTGTGAGATGAATTAACAGAACACAGAGCAGTTTCTCAGAAAGCTTCTTTCCAGTTTTGAACGGAAGATATTTCCTTTTTCACCATAGCCCTCTATGGGCTTCCAAATATCCCTTTGCCAATTCCACAAGAACAGCCTTAGCGAAAGGCTTCTTGAAGGAAAAGATGTAACTCTGTGAGATGAATTAACAGAACACAGAGCAGTTTCTCAGAAAGCTTATTTCCAGTTTTGAACGGAAGATATTTCCTTTTTCACCATACCCCTCTATGGGCTTCCAAATATCCCTTTGCCAATTCCACAAGAACAGCCTTAGCGAAAGGCTTCTTGAAGGGAAAGATGTAACTCTGTGAGATGAATTAACAGAACACAGAGCAGTTTCTCAGAAAGCTTCTTTCCAGTTTTGAACGGAAGATATTTCCTTTTTCACCATAGCCCTCTATGGGCTTCCAAATATCCCTTTTCCAATTCCAGAAGAACAGCCTTAGCGAAAGGCTTCTTGAAGGGAAAGATGTAACTCTGTGAGATGAATTAACAGAACACAGAGCAGTTTCTCAGAAAGCTTCTTTCCAGTTTTGAAGGGAAGATATTTCCTTTTTCACCATAGCCCTCTATGGGCTTCCAAATATCCCTTTGCCAATTCCACAAGAACAGCCTTAGCGAAAGGCTTCTTCAAGGGAAAGATGTAACTCTGTGAGATGAATTAACAGAACACAGAGCAGTTTCTCAGAAAGCTTCTTTCCAGTTTTGAACGGAAGATATTTCCTTTTTCACCATAGCCCTCTATGGGCTTCCAAATATCCCTTTGCCAATTCCACATGAACAGCCTTATCGAAAGGCTTCTTGAAGGGAAAGATGTAACTCTGTGAGATGAATTAACAGAACACAGAGCAGTTTCTCAGAAAGCTTCTTTCCAGTTTTGAACGGAAGATATTTCCTTTTTCACCATAGCCCTCTATGGGATTCCAAATATCCCTTTGCCAATTCCACAAGAACAGCCTTAGCGAAAGGCTTCTTCAAGGGAAAGATGTAACTCTGTGAGATGAATTAACAGAACACAGAGCGGTTTCTCAGAAAGCTTCTTTCCAGTTTTGAACGGAAGATATTTCCTTTTTCACCATAGCCCTCTATGGGCTTCCAAATATCCCTTTGCCAATTCCACAAGAACAGCCTTAGCGAAAGGCTTCTTGAAGGGAAAGATGTAACTCTGTGAGATGAATTAACAGAACACAGAGCGGTTTCTCACAAAGCTTCTTTCCAGTTTTGAACGGAAGATATTTCCTTTTTCACCATAGCCCTCTATGGGCTTCCAAATATCCCTTTGCCAATTCCACAAGAACAGCCTTAGCAAAAGGCTTCTTGAAGGGAAAGATGTAACTCTGTGAGATGAATTAACAGAACACAGAGTGGTTTCTCAGAAAGCGTCTTTCCAGTTTTGAACGGAAGATATTTCCTTTTTCACCATAGCCCTCTATGGGCTTCCAAATATCCCTTTGCCAATTCCACAAGAACAGCCTTAGCGAAAGGCTACTTGAAGGGAAAGATGTAACTCTGTGAGATGAATTAACAGAACACAGAGCAGTTTCTCAGAAAGCTTCTTTCCAGTTTTGAACGGAAGATATTTCCTTTTTCACCATAGCCCTCTATGGGCTTCCAAATATCCCTTTGCCAATTCCATAAGAACAGCCTTAGCGAAAGGCTTCTTGAAGGGAAAGATGTAACTCTGTGAGATGAATTAACAGAACACAGAGCAGTTTCTCAGAAAGCTTCTTTCCAGTTTTGAACGGAAGATATTTCCTTTTTCACCATAGCCCTCTATGGGCTTCCAAATATCCCTTTGCCAATTCCACAAGAACAGCCTTAGCGAAAGGCTTCTTGAAAGGAAAGATGTAACTCTGTGAGATGAATTAACAGAACACAGAGCAGTTTCTCAGAAAGCTTCTTTCCAGTTTTGAACGTAATACATTTCCTTTTTCACCATAGCCCTCTATGGGCTTCCAAATATCCCTTTGCCAATTCCACAAAAACAGCCTTAGCGAAAGGCTTCTTCAAGGAAAAGATGTAACTCTGTGAGATGAATTAACAGAACACAGAGCAGTTTCTCTGAAAGCTTCTTTCCAGTTTTGAAAGGAAGATATTTCCTTTTTGACCATAGCCCTCTATGGGCTTCCAAATATCCCTTTGCCAATTCCACAAGAACAGCCTTAGCGAAAGGCTTCTTGAAGGGAAAGATGTAACTCTGTGAGATGAATTAACAGAACACAGAGCGGTTTCTCAGAAAGCTTCTTTCCAGTTTTGAACGGAAGATATTGCCTTTTTCACCATAGCCGTCTATGGGCTTCCAAATATCCCTTTGCGAATTCCACAAGAACAGCCTTAGCGAAAGGCTACTTGAAGGGAAAGATGTAACCCTGTGAGATGAATTAACAGAACACAGAGCAGTTTCTCAGAAAGCTTCTTTCCAGTTTTGAACGGAAGATATTTCCTTTTTCACCATAGCCCTCTATGGGCTTCCAAATATCCCTTTTCCAATTCCACAAGAACAGAATTAGCGAAAGGCTTCTTGAAGGGAAAGATGTAACTCTGTGAGATGAATTAACAGAACACAGAGCAGTTTCTCAGAAAGCTTCTTTCCAGTTTTGAACGGAAGATATTTCCTTTTTCACCATAGCCCTCTATGGGCTTCCAAATATCCCTTTGCCAATTCCACAAGAACAGCCTTAGCGAAAGGCTTCTTGAAGGGAAAGATGTAACTCTGTGAGATGAATTAACAGAACACAGAGCAGTTTCTCAGAAAGCTTCTTTCCAGTTTTGAACGGAAGATATTTCCTTTTTCACCATAGCCCTCTATGGGCTTCCAAATATCCCTTTGCCAATTCCACAAGAACAGCCTTAGCGAAAGGCTTCTTGAAGGGAAAGATGTAACTCTGTGAGATGAATTAACAGAACACAGAGCGGTTTCTCAGAAAGCTTCTTTCCAGTTTTGAACGGAAGATATTTCCTTTTTCACCATAGCCCTCTATGGGCTTCCAAATATCCCTTTGCCAATTCCACAAGAACAGCCTTAGCGAAAGGCTACTTGAAGGGAAAGATGTAACTCTGTGAGATGAATTAACAGAACACAGAGCGGTTTCTCAGAAAGTTTCTTTCCAGTTTTGAAGGGAAGATATTTCCTTTTTCACCATAGCCGTCTATGGGCTTCCAAATATCCCTTTGCGAATTCCACAAGAACAGCCTTAGCGAAAGGCTACTTGAAGGGAAAGATGTAACCCTGTGAGATGAATTAACAGAACACAGAGCAGTTTCTCAGAAAGCTTCTTTCAAGTTTTGAACGGAAGATATTTACTTTTTCACCATAGCCCTCTATGGGCTTCCAAATATCCCTTTGCCAATTCCACAAGAACAGCCTTAGCGAAAGGCTTCTTGAAGGGAAAGATGTAACTCTGTGAGATGAATTAACAGAACACAGAGCAGTTTCTCAGAAAGCTTCTTTCCAGTTTTGAACGGAAGATATTTCCTTTTTCACCATAGCCCTCTATGGGCTTCCAAATATCCCTTTTCCAATTCCACAAGAACAGAATTAGCGAAAGGCTTCTTGAAGGGAAAGATGTAACTCTGTGAGATGAATTAACAGAACACAGAGCAGTTTCTCAGAAAGCTTCTTTCCAGTTTTGAACGGAAGATATTTCCTTTTTCACCATAGCCCTCTATGGGCTTCCAAATATCCCTTTGCCAATTCCACAAGAACAGCCTTAGCGAAAGGCTTCTTGAAGGGAAAGATGTAACTCTGTGAGATGAATTAACAGAACACAGAGCAGTTTCTCAGAAAGCTTCTTTCCAGTTTTGAACGGAAGATATTTCCTTTTTCACCATAGCCCTCTATGGGCTTCCAAATATCCCTTTGCCAATTCCACAAGAACAGTCTTAGCGAAAGGCTTCTTGAAGGGAAAGATGTAATTCTTTGAGATGAATTAACAGAACACAGAGCAGTTTCTCAGAAAGCTTCTTTCCAGTTTTGAACGGAAGATATTTCCTTTTTCACCATAGCCCTCTATGGGCTTCCAAATATCCCTTTGCCAATTCCACAAGAACAGCCTTAGCGAAAGGCTTCTTGAAGGGAAAGATGTAACTCTGTGAGATGAATTAACAGAACACAGAGCAGTTTCTCAGAAAGCTTCTTTCCAGTTTTGAACGGAAGATATTTCCTTTTTCACCATAGCCCTCTATGGGCTTCCAAATATCCCTTTGCCAATTCCACATGAACAGCCTTATCGAAAGGCTTCTTGAAGGGAAAGATGTAACTCTGTGAGATGAATTAACAGAACACAGAGCAGTTCATCAGAAAGCTTCTTTCCAGTTTTGAACGGAAGATATTTCCTTTTTCACCATAGCCCTCTATGGGCTTCCAAATATCCCTTTGCCAATTCCACAAGAACAGCCTTAGCGAAAGGCTTCTTGAAGGGAAAGATGTAACTCTGTGAGATGAATTAACAGAACACAGAGCGGTTTCTCAGAAAGCTTCTTTGCAGTTTTGAACGGAAGACATTTCCTTTTTCACCATAGCCCTCTATGGGCTTCCAAATATCCCTTTGCCAATTCCAGAAGAACAGACTTAGGGAAAGGCTTCATGAAGGGAAAGATGTAACTCTGTGAGATGAATTAACAGAACATAGAGCCGTTTCTCAGAAAGCTTCTTTCCAGTTTTGAACGGACGATATTTCCTTTTTCACCATAGCCCTCTATGGGCTTCCAAATATCCCTTTGCCAATTCCACAAGAACAGCCTTAGCGAAAGGCTTCTTGAAGGGAAAGATGTAACTCTGTGAGATGAATTAACAGAACACAGAGTAGTTTCTTAGAAAGCTTCTTTCCAGTTTTGAACGGAAGATATTTCCTTTTTCATCATAGCCCTCTATGGGCTTCCAAATATCCCTTTGCCAATTCCACAAGAACAGCCTTAGCGAAAGGCTTCTTGAAGGGAAAGATGTAACTCTGTGAGATGAATTAACAGAACACAGAGCAGTTTCTCAGAAAGCTTCTTTCCAGTTTTGAACGGAAGATATTTCCTTTTTCACCATAGCCCTCTATGGGCTTCCAAATATCCCTTTGCCAATTCCACAAGAACAGCCTTAGCGAAAGGCTTCTTGAAGGGAAAGATGTAACTCTGTGAGATGAATTAACAGAACACAGAGCAGTTTCTCAGAAAGCTTCTTTCCAGTTTTGAACGGAAGATATTTCCTTTTTCACCATAGCCCTCTATGGGCTTCCAAATATCCCTTTGCCAATTCCACAAGAACAGCCTTAGCGAAAGGCTTCTTGAAGGGAAAGATGTAACTCTGTGAGATGAATTAACAGAACACAGAGCAGTTTCTCAGAAAGCTTCTTTCCAGTTTTGAACGGAAGATATTTCCTTTTTCACCATAGCCCTCTATGGGCTTCCAAATATCCCTTTGCCTATTCCACAAGAACAGCCTTAGCGAAAGGCTTCTTGAAAGGAAAGATGTAACTCTGTGAGATGAATTAACAGAACACAGAGCAGTTTCTCAGAAAGCTTCTTTCCAGTTTTGAACGGAAGATATTTCCTTTTTCACCATAGCCCTCTATGGGCTTCCAAATATCCCTTTGCCAATTCCACAAGAACAGCCTTAGCGAAAGGCTTCTTGAAGGGAAAGATGTAACTCTGTGAGATGAATTAACAGAACACAGAGCGGTTTCTCAGAAAGCTTCTTTCCAGTTTTGAACGGAAGATATTTCCTTTTTCACCATAGCCCTCTATGGGCTTCCAAATATCCCTTTGCGAATTCCACAAGAACAGCCTTAGCGAAAGGCTTCTTGAAGGGAAAGATGTAACTCTGTGAGATGAATTAACAGAACACAGAGCGGTTTCTCAGAAAGTTTCTTTCCAGTTTTGAAGGGAAGATATTTCCTTTTTCACCATAGCCGTCTATGGGCTTCCAAATATCCCTTTGCGAATTCCACAAGAACAGCCTTAGCGAAAGGCTACTTGAAGGGAAAGATGTAACCCTGTGAGATGAATTAACAGAACACAGAGCAGTTTCTCAGAAAGCTTCTTTCCAGTTTTGAACGGAAGATATTTACTTTTTCACCATAGCCCTCTATGGGCTTCCAAATATCCCTTTGCCAATTCCACAAGAACAGCCTTAGCGAAAGGCTTCTTGAAGGGAAAGATGTAACTCTGTGAGATGAATTAATAGAACACAGAGCAGTTTCTCAGAAAGCTTCTTTCCAGTTTTGAACGGAAGATATTTCCTTTTTCACCATAGCCCTCTATGGGCTTCCAAATATCCCTTTTCCAATTCCACAAGAACAGAATTAGCGAAAGGCTTCTTGAAGGGAAAGATGTAACTCCGTGAGATGAATTAACAGAACACAGAGCAGTTTCTCAGAAAGCTTCTTTCCAGTTTTGAACGGAAGATATTTCCTTTTTCACCATAGCCCTCTATGGGCTTCCAAATATCCCTTTGCCAATTCCAGAAGAACAGCCTTAGCGAAAGGCTTCTTGAAGGGAAAGATGTAACTCTGTGAGATGAATTAACAGAACACAGAGCAGTTTCTCAGAAAGCTTCTTTCCAGTTTTGAACGGAAGATATTTCCTTTTTCACCATAGCCCTCTATGGGCTTCCAAATATCCCTTTGCCAATTCCACAAGAACAGCCTTAGCGAAAGGCTTCTTGAAGGGAAAGATGTAACTCTGTGAGATGAATTAACAGAACACAGAGCGGTTTCTCAGAAAGCTTCTTTCCAGTTTTGAACGGAAGACATTTCCTTTTTCACCATAGCCCTCTATGGGCTTCCAAATATCCCTTTGCCAATTCCAGAAGAACAGACTTAGGGAAAGGCTTCATGAAGGGAAAGATGTAACTCTGTGAGATGAATTAACAGAACATAGAGCCGTTTCTCAGAAAGCTTCTTTCCAGTTTTGAACGGACGATATTTCCTTTTTCACCATAGCCCTCTATGGGCTTCCAAATATCCCTTTGCCAATTCCACAAGAACAGCCTTAGCGAAAGGCTTCTTGAAGGGAAAGATGTAACTCTGTGAGATGAATTAACAGAACACAGAGTAGTTTCTTAGAAAGCTTCTTTCCAGTTTTGAACGGAAGATATTTCCTTTTTCATCATAGCCCTCTATGGGCTTCCAAATATCCCTTTGCCAATTCCACAAGAACAGCCTTAGCGAAAGGCTTCTTGAAGGGAAAGATGTAACTCTGTGAGATGAATTAACAGAACACAGAGCAGTTTCTCAGAAAGCTTCTTTCCAGTTTTGAACGGAAGATATTTCCTTTTTCACCATAGCCCTCTATGGGCTTCCAAATATCCCTTTGCCAATTCCACAAGAACAGCCTTAGCGAAAGGCTTCTTGAAGGGAAAGATGTAACTCTGTGAGATGAATTAACAGAACACAGAGCAGTTTCTCAGAAAGCTTCTTTCCAGTTTTGAACGGAAGATATTTCCTTTTTCACCATAGCCCTCTATGGGCTTCCAAATATCCCTTTGCCAATTCCACAAGAACAGCCTTAGCGAAAGGCTTCTTGAAGGGAAAGATGTAACTCTGTGAGATGAATTAACAGAACACAGAGCAGTTTCTCAGAAAGCTTCTTTCCAGTTTTGAACGGAAGATATTTCCTTTTTCACCATAGCCCTCTATGGGCTTCCAAATATCCCTTTGCCTATTCCACAAGAACAGCCTTAGCGAAAGGCTTCTTGAAAGGAAAGATGTAACTCTGTGAGATGAATTAACAGAACACAGAGCAGTTTCTCAGAAAGCTTCTTTCCAGTTTTGAACGGAAGATATTTCCTTTTTCACCATAGCCCTCTATGGGCTTCCAAATATCCCTTTGCCAATTCCACAAGAACAGCCTTAGCGAAAGGCTTCTTGAAGGGAAAGATGTAACTCTGTGAGATGAATTAACAGAACACAGAGCGGTTTCTCAGAAAGCTTCTTTCCAGTTTTGAACGGAAGATATTTCCTTTTTCACCATAGCCCTCTATGGGCTTCCAAATATCCCTTTGCGAATTCCACAAGAACAGCCTTAGCGAAAGGCTTCTTGAAGGGAAAGATGTAACTCTGTGAGATGAATTAACAGAACACAGAGCGGTTTCTCAGAAAGTTTCTTTCCAGTTTTGAAGGGAAGATATTTCCTTTTTCACCATAGCCGTCTATGGGCTTCCAAATATCCCTTTGCGAATTCCACAAGAACAGCCTTAGCGAAAGGCTACTTGAAGGGAAAGATGTAACCCTGTGAGATGAATTAACAGAACACAGAGCAGTTTCTCAGAAAGCTTCTTTCCAGTTTTGAACGGAAGATATTTACTTTTTCACCATAGCCCTCTATGTGCTTCCAAATATCCCTTTGCCAATTCCACAAGAACAGCCTTAGCGAAAGGCTTCTTGAAGGGAAAGATGTAACTCTGTGAGATGAATTAACAGAACACAGAGCAGTTTCTCAGAAAGCTTCTTTCCAGTTTTGAACGGAAGATATTTCCTTTTTCACCATAGCCCTCTATGGGCTTCCAAATATCCCTTTTCCAATTCCACAAGAACAGAATTAGCGAAAGGCTTCTTGAAGGGAAAGATGTAACTCTGTGAGATGAATTAACAGAACACAGAGCAGTTTCTCAGAGCGCTTCTTTCCAGTTTTGAACGGAAGATATTTCCTTTTTCACCATAGCCCTCTATGGGCTTCCAAATATCCCTTTGCCAATTCCACAAGAACAGCCTTAGCGAAAGGCTTCTTGAAGGGAAAGATGTAACTCTGTCAGATGAATTAACAGAACACAGAGCAGTTTCTCAGAAAGCTTCTTTCCAGTTTTGAACGGACGATATTTCCTTTTTCACCATAGCCCTCTATGGGCTTCCAAATATCCCTTTGCCAATTCCACAAGAACAGCCTTAGCGAAAGGCTTCTTGAAGGGAAAGATGTAACTCTGTGAGATGAATTAACAGAACACAGAGTAGTTTCTTAGAAAGCTTCTTTCCAGTTTTGAACGGAAGATATTTCCTTTTTCACCATAGCCCTCTATGGGCTTCCAAATATCCCTTTGCCAATTCCACAAGAACAGCCTTAGCGAAAGGCTTCTTGAAGGGAAAGATGTAACTCTGTGAGATGAATTAACAGAACACAGAGCAGTTTCTCAGAAAGCTTCTTTCCAGTTTTGAACGGAAGATATTTCCTTTTTCACCATAGCCCTCTATGGGCTTCCAAATATCCCTTTGCCAATTCCACAAGAACAGCCTTAGCGAAAGGCTTCTTCAAGGGAAAGATGTAACTCTGTGAGATGAATTATCAGAACACAGAGCAGTTTCTCAGAAAGCTTCTTTCCAGTTTTGAACGGAAGATATTTCCTTTTTCACCATAGCCCTCTATGGGCTTCCAAATATCCCTTTGCCAATTCCACAAGAACAGCCTTAGCGAAAGGCTTCTTGAAGGGAAAGATGTAACTCTGTGAGATGAATTAACAGAACACAGAGCAGTTTCTCAGAAAGCTTCTTTCCAGTTTTGAACGGAAGATATTTCCTTTTTCACCATAGCCCTCTATGGGCTTCCAAATATCCCTTTGCCAATTCCACAAGAACAGCCTTAGCGAAAGGCTTCTTGAAGGGAAAGATGTAACTCTGTGAGATGAATTAATAGAACACAGAGCAGTTTCTCAGAAAGCTTCTTTCCAGTTTTGAACGGAAGATATTTCCTTTTTCACCATAGCCCTCTATGGGCTTCCAAATATCCCTTTTCCAATTCCACAAGAACAGAATTAGCGAAAGGCTTCTTGAAGGGAAAGATGTAACTCTGTGAGATGAATTAACAGAACACAGAGCAGTTTCTCAGAAAGCTTCTTTCCAGTTTTGAACGGAAGATATTTCCTTTTTCACCATAGCCCTCTATGGGCTTCCAAATATCCCTTTGCCAATTCCACAAGAACAGCCTTAGCGAAAGGCTTCTTGAAGGGAGAGATGTAACTCTGTGAGATGAATTAACAGAACACAGAGCAGTTTCTCAGAAAGCTTCTTTCCAGTTTTGAACGGAAGATATTTCCTTTTTCACCATAGCCCTCTATGGGCTTCCAAATATCCCTTTTCCAATTCCACAAGAACAGAATTAGCGAAAGGCTTCTTGAAGGGAAAGATGTAACTCTGTGAGATGAATTAACAGAACACAGAGCAGTTTCTCAGAAAGATTCTTTCCAGTTTTGAACGGAAGATATTTCCTTTTTCACCATAGCCCTCTATGGGCTTCCAAATATCCCTTTGCCAATTCCACAAGAACAGCCTTAGCGAAAGGCTTCTTGAAGGGAAAGATGTAACTCTGCGAGATGAATTAACAGAACACAGAGCAGTTTCTCAGAAAGCTTCTTTCCAGTTTTGAACGGAAGATATTTCCTTTTTCACCATAGCCCTCTATGGGCTTCCAAATATCCCTTTGCCAATTCCACAAGAACAGTCTTAGCGAAAGGCTTCTTGAAGGGAAAGATGTAACTCTTTGAGATGAATTAACAGAACACAGAGCAGTTTCTCAGAAAGCTTCTTTCCAGTTTTGAACGGAAGATATTTCCTTTTTCACCATAGCCCTCTATGGGCTTCCAAATATCCCTTTGCCAATTCCACAAGAACAGCCTTAGCGAAAGGCTTCTTGAAGGGAAAGATGTAACTCTGTGAGATGAATTAACAGAACACAGAGCAGTTTCTCAGAAAGCTTCTTTCCAGTTTTGAACGGAAGATATTTCCTTTTTCACCATAGCCCTCTATGGGATTCCAAATATCCCTTTGCCAATTCCACAAGAACAGCCTTAGCGAAAGGCTTCTTCAAGGGAAAGATGTAACTCTGTGAGATGAATTAACAGAACACAGAGCGGTTTCTCAGAAAGCTTCTTTCCAGTTTTGAACGGAAGATATTTCCTTTTTCACCATAGCCCTCTATGGGCTTCCAAATATCCCTTTGCCAATTCCACAAGAACAGCCTTAGCGAAAGGCTTCTTGAAGGGAAAGATGTAACTCTGTGAGATGAATTAACAGAACACAGAGCGGTTTCTCACAAAGCTTCTTTCCAGTTTTGAACGGAAGATATTTCCTTTTTCACCATAGCCCTCTATGGGCTTCCAAATATCCCTTTGCCAATTCCACAAGAACAGCCTTAGCAAAAGGCTTCTTGAAGGGAAAGATGTAACTCTGTGAGATGAATTAACAGAACACAGAGTGGTTTCTCAGAAAGCGTCTTTCCAGTTTTGAACGGAAGATATTTCCTTTTTCACCATAGCCCTCTATGGGCTTCCAAATATCCCTTTGCCAATTCCACAAGAACAGCCTTAGCGAAAGGCTACTTGAAGGGAAAGATGTAACTCTGTGAGATGAATTAACAGAACACAGAGCAGTTTCTCAGAAAGCTTCTTTCCAGTTTTGAACGGAAGATATTTCCTTTTTCACCATAGCCCTCTATGGGCTTCCAAATATCCCTTTGCCAATTCCATAAGAACAGCCTTAGCGAAAGGCTTCTTGAAGGGAAAGATGTAACTCTGTGAGATGAATTAACAGAACACAGAGCAGTTTCTCAGAAAGCTTCTTTCCAGTTTTGAACGGAAGATATTTCCTTTTTCACCATAGCCCTCTATGGGCTTCCAAATATCCCTTTGCCAATTCCACAAGAACAGCCTTAGCGAAAGGCTTCTTGAAAGGAAAGATGTAACTCTGTGAGATGAATTAACAGAACACAGAGCAGTTTCTCAGAAAGCTTCTTTCCAGTTTTGAACGTAATACATTTCCTTTTTCACCATAGCCCTCTATGGGCTTCCAAATATCCCTTTGCCAATTCCACAAAAACAGCCTTAGCGAAAGGCTTCTTCAAGGAAAAGATGTAACTCTGTGAGATGAATTAACAGAACACAGAGCAGTTTCTCTGAAAGCTTCTTTCCAGTTTTGAAAGGAAGATATTTCCTTTTTGACCATAGCCCTCTATGGGCTTCCAAATATCCCTTTGCCAATTCCACAAGAACAGCCTTAGCGAAAGGCTTCTTGAAGGGAAAGATGTAACTCTGTGAGATGAATTAACAGAACACAGAGCGGTTTCTCAGAAAGCTTCTTTCCAGTTTTGAACGGAAGATATTGCCTTTTTCACCATAGCCGTCTATGGGCTTCCAAATATCCCTTTGCGAATTCCACAAGAACAGCCTTAGCGAAAGGCTACTTGAAGGGAAAGATGTAACCCTGTGAGATGAATTAACAGAACACAGAGCAGTTTCTCAGAAAGCTTCTTTCCAGTTTTGAACGGAAGATATTTCCTTTTTCACCATAGCCCTCTATGGGCTTCCAAATATCCCTTTTCCAATTCCACAAGAACAGAATTAGCGAAAGGCTTCTTGAAGGGAAAGATGTAACTCTGTGAGATGAATTAACAGAACACAGAGCAGTTTCTCAGAAAGCTTCTTTCCAGTTTTGAACGGAAGATATTTCCTTTTTCACCATAGCCCTCTATGGGCTTCCAAATATCCCTTTGCCAATTCCACAAGAACAGCCTTAGCGAAAGGCTTCTTGAAGGGAAAGATGTAACTCTGTGAGATGAATTAACAGAACACAGAGCAGTTTCTCAGAAAGCTTCTTTCCAGTTTTGAACGGAAGATATTTCCTTTTTCACCATAGCCCTCTATGGGCTTCCAAATATCCCTTTGCCAATTCCACAAGAACAGCCTTAGCGAAAGGCTTCTTGAAGGGAAAGATGTAACTCTGTGAGATGAATTAACAGAACACAGAGCGGTTTCTCAGAAAGCTTCTTTCCAGTTTTGAACGGAAGATATTTCCTTTTTCACCATAGCCCTCTATGGGCTTCCAAATATCCCTTTGCCAATTCCACAAGAACAGCCTTAGCGAAAGGCTACTTGAAGGGAAAGATGTAACTCTGTGAGATGAATTAACAGAACACAGAGCGGTTTCTCAGAAAGTTTCTTTCCAGTTTTGAAGGGAAGATATTTCCTTTTTCACCATAGCCGTCTATGGGCTTCCAAATATCCCTTTGCGAATTCCACAAGAACAGCCTTAGCGAAAGGCTACTTGAAGGGAAAGATGTAACCCTGTGAGATGAATTAACAGAACACAGAGCAGTTTCTCAGAAAGCTTCTTTCAAGTTTTGAACGGAAGATATTTACTTTTTCACCATAGCCCTCTATGGGCTTCCAAATATCCCTTTGCCAATTCCACAAGAACAGCCTTAGCGAAAGGCTTCTTGAAGGGAAAGATGTAACTCTGTGAGATGAATTAACAGAACACAGAGCAGTTTCTCAGAAAGCTTCTTTCCAGTTTTGAACGGAAGATATTTCCTTTTTCACCATAGCCCTCTATGGGCTTCCAAATATCCCTTTTCCAATTCCACAAGAACAGAATTAGCGAAAGGCTTCTTGAAGGGAAAGATGTAACTCTGTGAGATGAATTAACAGAACACAGAGCAGTTTCTCAGAAAGCTTCTTTCCAGTTTTGAACGGAAGATATTTCCTTTTTCACCATAGCCCTCTATGGGCTTCCAAATATCCCTTTGCCAATTCCACAAGAACAGCCTTAGCGAAAGGCTTCTTGAAGGGAAAGATGTAACTCTGTGAGATGAATTAACAGAACACAGAGCAGTTTCTCAGAAAGCTTCTTTCCAGTTTTGAACGGAAGATATTTCCTTTTTCACCATAGCCCTCTATGGGCTTCCAAATATCCCTTTGCCAATTCCACAAGAACAGTCTTAGCGAAAGGCTTCTTGAAGGGAAAGATGTAATTCTTTGAGATGAATTAACAGAACACAGAGCAGTTTCTCAGAAAGCTTCTTTCCAGTTTTGAACGGAAGATATTTCCTTTTTCACCATAGCCCTCTATGGGCTTCCAAATATCCCTTTGCCAATTCCACAAGAACAGCCTTAGCGAAAGGCTTCTTGAAGGGAAAGATGTAACTCTGTGAGATGAATTAACAGAACACAGAGCAGTTTCTCAGAAAGCTTCTTTCCAGTTTTGAACGGAAGATATTTCCTTTTTCACCATAGCCCTCTATGGGCTTCCAAATATCCCTTTGCCAATTCCACATGAACAGCCTTATCGAAAGGCTTCTTGAAGGGAAAGATGTAACTCTGTGAGATGAATTAACAGAACACAGAGCAGTTCATCAGAAAGCTTCTTTCCAGTTTTGAACGTAAGATATTTCCTTTTTCACCATAGCCCTCTATGGGCTTCCAAATATCCCTTTGCCAATTCCACAAGAACAGCCTTAGCGAAAGGCTTCTTGAAGGGAAAGATGTAACTCTGTGAGATGAATTAACAGAACACAGAGCGGTTTCTCAGAAAGCTTCTTTCCAGTTTTGAACGGAAGATATTTCCTTTTTCACCATAGCCCTCTATGGGCTTCCAAATATCCCTTTGCCAATTCCAGAAGAACAGCCTTAGCGAAAGGCTTCTTGAAGGGAAAGATGTAACTCTGTGAGATGAATTAACAGAACACAGAGCAGTTTCTCAGAAAGCTTCTTTCCAGTTTTGAACGGAAGATATTTCCTTTTTCACCATAGCCCTCTATGGGCTTCCAAATATCCCTTTGCCAATTCCACAAGAACAGCCTTAGCGAAAGGCTTCTTGAAGGGAAAGATGTAACTCTGTGAGATGAATTAACAGAACACAGAGCGGTTTCTCAGAAAGCTTCTTTGCAGTTTTGAACGGAAGACATTTCCTTTTTCACCATAGCCCTCTATGGGCTTCCAAATATCCCTTTGCCAATTCCAGAAGAACAGACTTAGGGAAAGGCTTCATGAAGGGAAAGATGTAACTCTGTGAGATGAATTAACAGAACATAGAGCCGTTTCTCAGAAAGCTTCTTTCCAGTTTTGAACGGACGATATTTCCTTTTTCACCATAGCCCTCTATGGGCTTCCAAATATCCCTTTGCCAATTCCACAAGAACAGCCTTAGCGAAAGGCTTCTTGAAGGGAAAGATGTAACTCTGTGAGATGAATTAACAGAACACAGAGTAGTTTCTTAGAAAGCTTCTTTCCAGTTTTGAACGGAAGATATTTCCTTTTTCATCATAGCCCTCTATGGGCTTCCAAATATCCCTTTGCCAATTCCACAAGAACAGCCTTAGCGAAAGGCTTCTTGAAGGGAAAGATGTAACTCTGTGAGATGAATTAACAGAACACAGAGCAGTTTCTCAGAAAGCTTCTTTCCAGTTTTGAACGGAAGATATTTCCTTTTTCACCATAGCCCTCTATGGGCTTCCAAATATCCCTTTGCCAATTCCACAAGAACAGCCTTAGCGAAAGGCTTCTTGAAGGGAAAGATGTAACTCTGTGAGATGAATTAACAGAACACAGAGCAGTTTCTCAGAAAGCTTCTTTCCAGTTTTGAACGGAAGATATTTCCTTTTTCACCATAGCCCTCTATGGGCTTCCAAATATCCCTTTGCCAATTCCACAAGAACAGCCTTAGCGAAAGGCTTCTTGAAGGGAAAGATGTAACTCTGTGAGATGAATTAACAGAACACAGAGCAGTTTCTCAGAAAGCTTCTTTCCAGTTTTGAACGGAAGATATTTCCTTTTTCACCATAGCCCTCTATGGGCTTCCAAATATCCCTTTGCCTATTCCACAAGAACAGCCTTAGCGAAAGGCTTCTTGAAAGGAAAGATGTAACTCTGTGAGATGAATTAACAGAACACAGAGCAGTTTCTCAGAAAGCTTCTTTCCAGTTTTGAACGGAAGATATTTCCTTTTTCACCATAGCCCTCTATGGGCTTCCAAATATCCCTTTGCCAATTCCACAAGAACAGCCTTAGCGAAAGGCTTCTTGAAGGGAAAGATGTAACTCTGTGAGATGAATTAACAGAACACAGAGCGGTTTCTCAGAAAGCTTCTTTCCAGTTTTGAACGGAAGATATTTCCTTTTTCACCATAGCCCTCTATGGGCTTCCAAATATCCCTTTGCGAATTCCACAAGAACAGCCTTAGCGAAAGGCTTCTTGAAGGGAAAGATGTAACTCTGTGAGATGAATTAACAGAACACAGAGCGGTTTCTCAGAAAGTTTCTTTCCAGTTTTGAAGGGAAGATATTTCCTTTTTCACCATAGCCGTCTATGGGCTTCCAAATATCCCTTTGCGAATTCCACAAGAACAGCCTTAGCGAAAGGCTACTTGAAGGGAAAGATGTAACCCTGTGAGATGAATTAACAGAACACAGAGCAGTTTCTCAGAAAGCTTCTTTCCAGTTTTGAACGGAAGATATTTACTTTTTCACCATAGCCCTCTATGGGCTTCCAAATATCCCTTTGCCAATTCCACAAGAACAGCCTTAGCGAAAGGCTTCTTGAAGGGAAAGATGTAACTCTGTGAGATGAATTAATAGAACACAGAGCAGTTTCTCAGAAAGCTTCTTTCCAGTTTTGAACGGAAGATATTTCCTTTTTCACCATAGCCCTCTATGGGCTTCCAAATATCCCTTTTCCAATTCCACAAGAACAGAATTAGCGAAAGGCTTCTTGAAGGGAAAGATGTAACTCCGTGAGATGAATTAACAGAACACAGAGCAGTTTCTCAGAAAGCTTCTTTCCAGTTTTGAACGGAAGATATTTCCTTTTTCACCATAGCCCTCTATGGGCTTCCAAATATCCCTTTGCCAATTCCAGAAGAACAGCCTTAGCGAAAGGCTTCTTGAAGGGAAAGATGTAACTCTGTGAGATGAATTAACAGAACACAGAGCAGTTTCTCAGAAAGCTTCTTTCCAGTTTTGAACGGAAGATATTTCCTTTTTCACCATAGCCCTCTATGGGCTTCCAAATATCCCTTTGCCAATTCCACAAGAACAGCCTTAGCGAAAGGCTTCTTGAAGGGAAAGATGTAACTCTGTGAGATGAATTAACAGAACACAGAGCGGTTTCTCAGAAAGCTTCTTTCCAGTTTTGAACGGAAGACATTTCCTTTTTCACCATAGCCCTCTATGGGCTTCCAAATATCCCTTTGCCAATTCCAGAAGAACAGACTTAGGGAAAGGCTTCATGAAGGGAAAGATGTAACTCTGTGAGATGAATTAACAGAACATAGAGCCGTTTCTCAGAAAGCTTCTTTCCAGTTTTGAACGGACGATATTTCCTTTTTCACCATAGCCCTCTATGGGCTTCCAAATATCCCTTTGCCAATTCCACAAGAACAGCCTTAGCGAAAGGCTTCTTGAAGGGAAAGATGTAACTCTGTGAGATGAATTAACAGAACACAGAGTAGTTTCTTAGAAAGCTTCTTTCCAGTTTTGAACGGAAGATATTTCCTTTTTCATCATAGCCCTCTATGGGCTTCCAAATATCCCTTTGCCAATTCCACAAGAACAGCCTTAGCGAAAGGCTTCTTGAAGGGAAAGATGTAACTCTGTGAGATGAATTAACAGAACACAGAGCAGTTTCTCAGAAAGCTTCTTTCCAGTTTTGAACGGAAGATATTTCCTTTTTCACCATAGCCCTCTATGGGCTTCCAAATATCCCTTTGCCAATTCCACAAGAACAGCCTTAGCGAAAGGCTTCTTGAAGGGAAAGATGTAACTCTGTGAGATGAATTAACAGAACACAGAGCAGTTTCTCAGAAAGCTTCTTTCCAGTTTTGAACGGAAGATATTTCCTTTTTCACCATAGCCCTCTATGGGCTTCCAAATATCCCTTTGCCTATTCCACAAGAACAGCCTTAGCGAAAGGCTTCTTGAAAGGAAAGATGTAACTCTGTGAGATGAATTAACAGAACACAGAGCAGTTTCTCAGAAAGCTTCTTTCCAGTTTTGAACGGAAGATATTTCCTTTTTCACCATAGCCCTCTATGGGCTTCCAAATATCCCTTTGCCAATTCCACAAGAACAGCCTTAGCGAAAGGCTTCTTGAAGGGAAAGATGTAACTCTGTGAGATGAATTAACAGAACACAGAGCGGTTTCTCAGAAAGCTTCTTTCCAGTTTTGAACGGAAGATATTTCCTTTTTCACCATAGCCCTCTATGGGCTTCCAAATATCCCTTTGCGAATTCCACAAGAACAGCCTTAGCGAAAGGCTTCTTGAAGGGAAAGATGTAACTCTGTGAGATGAATTAACAGAACACAGAGCGGTTTCTCAGAAAGTTTCTTTCCAGTTTTGAAGGGAAGATATTTCCTTTTTCACCATAGCCGTCTATGGGCTTCCAAATATCCCTTTGCGAATTCCACAAGAACAGCCTTAGCGAAAGGCTACTTGAAGGGAAAGATGTAACCCTGTGAGATGAATTAACAGAACACAGAGCAGTTTCTCAGAAAGCTTCTTTCCAGTTTTGAACGGAAGATATTTACTTTTTCACCATAGCCCTCTATGTGCTTCCAAATATCCCTTTGCCAATTCCACAAGAACAGCCTTAGCGAAAGGCTTCTTGAAGGGAAAGATGTAACTCTGTGAGATGAATTAACAGAACACAGAGCAGTTTCTCAGAAAGCTTCTTTCCAGTTTTGAACGGAAGATATTTCCTTTTTCACCATAGCCCTCTATGGGCTTCCAAATATCCCTTTTCCAATTCCACAAGAACAGAATTAGCGAAAGGCTTCTTGAAGGGAAAGATGTAACTCTGTGAGATGAATTAACAGAACACAGAGCAGTTTCTCAGAGCGCTTCTTTCCAGTTTTGAACGGAAGATATTTCCTTTTTCACCATAGCCCTCTATGGGCTTCCAAATATCCCTTTGCCAATTCCACAAGAACAGCCTTAGCGAAAGGCTTCTTGAAGGGAAAGATGTAACTCTGTCAGATGAATTAACAGAACACAGAGCAGTTTCTCAGAAAGCTTCTTTCCAGTTTTGAACGGACGATATTTCCTTTTTCACCATAGCCCTCTATGGGCTTCCAAATATCCCTTTGCCAATTCCACAAGAACAGCCTTAGCGAAAGGCTTCTTGAAGGGAAAGATGTAACTCTGTGAGATGAATTAACAGAACACAGAGTAGTTTCTTAGAAAGCTTCTTTCCAGTTTTGAACGGAAGATATTTCCTTTTTCACCATAGCCCTCTATGGGCTTCCAAATATCCCTTTGCCAATTCCACAAGAACAGCCTTAGCGAAAGGCTTCTTGAAGGGAAAGATGTAACTCTGTGAGATGAATTAACAGAACACAGAGCAGTTTCTCAGAAAGCTTCTTTCCAGTTTTGAACGGAAGATATTTCCTTTTTCACCATAGCCCTCTATGGGCTTCCAAATATCCCTTTGCCAATTCCACAAGAACAGCCTTAGCGAAAGGCTTCTTCAAGGGAAAGATGTAACTCTGTGAGATGAATTATCAGAACACAGAGCAGTTTCTCAGAAAGCTTCTTTCCAGTTTTGAACGGAAGATATTTCCTTTTTCACCATAGCCCTCTATGGGCTTCCAAATATCCCTTTGCCAATTCCACAAGAACAGCCTTAGCGAAAGGCTTCTTGAAGGGAAAGATGTAACTCTGTGAGATGAATTAACAGAACACAGAGCAGTTTCTCAGAAAGCTTCTTTCCAGTTTTGAACGGAAGATATTTCCTTTTTCACCATAGCCCTCTATGGGCTTCCAAATATCCCTTTGCCAATTCCACAAGAACAGCCTTAGCGAAAGGCTTCTTGAAGGGAAAGATGTAACTCTGTGAGATGAATTAATAGAACACAGAGCAGTTTCTCAGAAAGCTTCTTTCCAGTTTTGAACGGAAGATATTTCCTTTTTCACCATAGCCCTCTATGGGCTTCCAAATATCCCTTTTCCAATTCCACAAGAACAGAATTAGCGAAAGGCTTCTTGAAGGGAAAGATGTAACTCTGTGAGATGAATTAACAGAACACAGAGCAGTTTCTCAGAAAGCTTCTTTCCAGTTTTGAACGGAAGATATTTCCTTTTTCACCATAGCCCTCTATGGGCTTCCAAATATCCCTTTGCCAATTCCACAAGAACAGCCTTAGCGAAAGGCTTCTTGAAGGGAGAGATGTAACTCTGTGAGATGAATTAACAGAACACAGAGCAGTTTCTCAGAAAGCTTCTTTCCAGTTTTGAACGGAAGATATTTCCTTTTTCACCATAGCCCTCTATGGGCTTCCAAATATCCCTTTTCCAATTCCACAAGAACAGAATTAGCGAAAGGCTTCTTGAAGGGAAAGATGTAACTCTGTGAGATGAATTAACAGAACACAGAGCAGTTTCTCAGAAAGATTCTTTCCAGTTTTGAACGGAAGATATTTCCTTTTTCACCATAGCCCTCTATGGGCTTCCAAATATCCCTTTGCCAATTCCACAAGAACAGCCTTAGCGAAAGGCTTCTTGAAGGGAAAGATGTAACTCTGCGAGATGAATTAACAGAACACAGAGCAGTTTCTCAGAAAGCTTCTTTCCAGTTTTGAACGGAAGATATTTCCTTTTTCACCATAGCCCTCTATGGGCTTCCAAATATCCCTTTGCCAATTCCACAAGAACAGTCTTAGCGAAAGGCTTCTTGAAGGGAAAGATGTAACTCTTTGAGATGAATTAACAGAACACAGAGCAGTTTCTCAGAAAGCTTCTTTCCAGTTTTGAACGGAAGATATTTCCTTTTTCACCATAGCCCTCTATGGGCTTCCAAATATCCCTTTGCCAATTCCACAAGAACAGCCTTAGCGAAAGGCTTCTTGAAGGGAAAGATGTAACTCTGTGAGATGAATTAACAGAACACAGAGCAGTTTCTCAGAAAGCTTCTTTCCAGTTTTGAACGGAAGATATTTCCTTTTTCACCATAGCCCTCTATGGGCTTCCAAATATCCCTTTGCCAATTCCACATGAACAGCCTTATCGAAAGGCTTCTTGAAGGGAAAGATGTAACTCTGTGAGATGAATTAACAGAACACAGAGCAGTTCATCAGAATGCTTCTTTCCAGTTTTGAAGGGAAGATATTTCCTTTTTCACCATAGCCCTCTATGGGCTTCCAAATATCCCTTTGCCAATTCCACAAGAACAGCCTTAGCGAAAGGCTTCTTGAAGGGAAAGATGTAACTCTGTGAGATGAATTAACAGAACACAGAGCGGTTTCTCAGAAAGCTTCTTTCCAGTTTTGAACGGAAGATATTTCCTTTTTCACCATAGCCCTCTATGGGCTTCCAAATATCCCTTTGCCAATTCCACAAGAACAGCCTTAGCGAAAGGCTACTTGAAGGGAAAGATGTAACTCTGTGAGATGAATTAACAGAACACAGAGCGGTTTCTCAGAAAGTTTCTTTCCAGTTTTGAAGGGAAGATATTTCCTTTTTCACCATAGCCGTCTATGGGCTTCCAAATATCCCTTTGCCAATTCCACAAGAACAGCCTTAGCGAAAGGCTACTTGAAGGGAAAGATGTAACCCTGTGAGATGAATTAACAGAACACAGAGCAGTTTCTCAGAAAGCTTCTTTCAAGTTTTGAACGGAAGATATTTACTTTTTCACCATAGCCCTCTATGGGCTTCCAAATATCCCTTTGCCAATTCCACAAGAACAGCCTTAGCGAAAGGCTTCTTGAAGGGAAAGATGTAACTCTGTGAGATGAATTAACAGAACACAGAGCAGTTTCTCAGAAAGCTTCTTTCCAGTTTTGAACGGAAGATATTTCCTTTTTCACCATAGCCCTCTATGGGCTTCCAAATATCCCTTTTCCAATTCCACAAGAACAGAATTAGCGAAAGGCTTCTTGAAGGGAAAGATGTAACTCTGTGAGATGAATTAACAGAACACAGAGCAGTTTCTCAGAAAGCTTCTTTCCAGTTTTGAACGGAAGATATTTCCTTTTTCACCATAGCCCTCTATGGGCTTCCAAATATCCCTTTGCCAATTCCACAAGAACAGCCTTAGCGAAAGGCTTCTTGAAGGGAAAGATGTAACTCTGTGAGATGAATTAACAGAACACAGAGCAGTTTCTCAGAAAGCTTCTTTCCAGTTTTGAACGGAAGATATTTCCTTTTTCACCATAGCCCTCTATGGGCTTCCAAATATCCCTTTGCCAATTCCACAAGAACAGTCTTAGCGAAAGGCTTCTTGAAGGGAAAGATGTAATTCTTTGAGATGAATTAACAGAACACAGAGCAGTTTCTCAGAAAGCTTCTTTCCAGTTTTGAACGGAAGATATTTCCTTTTTCACCATAGCCCTCTATGGGCTTCCAAATATCCCTTTGCCAATTCCACAAGAACAGCCTTAGCGAAAGGCTTCTTGAAGGGAAAGATGTAACTCTGTGAGATGAATTAACAGAACACAGAGCAGTTTCTCAGAAAGCTTCTTTCCAGTTTTGAACGGAAGATATTTCCTTTTTCACCATAGCCCTCTATGGGCTTCCAAATATCCCTTTGCCAATTCCACATGAACAGCCTTATCGAAAGGCTTCTTGAAGGGAAAGATGTAACTCTGTGAGATGAATTAACAGAACACAGAGCAGTTCATCAGAAAGCTTCTTTCCAGTTTTGAACGTAAGATATTTCCTTTTTCACCATAGCCCTCTATGGGCTTCCAAATATCCCTTTGCCAATTCCACAAGAACAGCCTTAGCGAAAGGCTTCTTGAAGGGAAAGATGTAACTCTGTGAGATGAATTAACAGAACACAGAGCGGTTTCTCAGAAAGCTTCTTTCCAGTTTTGAACGGAAGATATTTCCTTTTTCACCATAGCCCTCTATGGGCTTCCAAATATCCCTTTGCCAATTCCAGAAGAACAGCCTTAGCGAAAGGCTTCTTGAAGGGAAAGATGTAACTCTGTGAGATGAATTAACAGAACACAGAGCAGTTTCTCAGAAAGCTTCTTTCCAGTTTTGAACGGAAGATATTTCCTTTTTCACCATAGCCCTCTATGGGCTTCCAAATATCCCTTTGCCAATTCCACAAGAACAGCCTTAGCGAAAGGCTTCTTGAAGGGAAAGATGTAACTCTGTGAGATGAATTAACAGAACACAGAGCGGTTTCTCAGAAAGCTTCTTTCCAGTTTTGAACGGAAGACATTTCCTTTTTCACCATAGCCCTCTATGGGCTTCCAAATATCCCTTTGCCAATTCCAGAAGAACAGACTTAGGGAAAGGCTTCATGAAGGGAAAGATGTAACTCTGTGAGATGAATTAACAGAACATAGAGCCGTTTCTCAGAAAGCTTCTTTCCAGTTTTGAACGGACGATATTTCCTTTTTCACCATAGCCCTCTATGGGCTTCCAAATATCCCTTTGCCAATTCCACAAGAACAGCCTTAGCGAAAGGCTTCTTGAAGGGAAAGATGTAACTCTGTGAGATGAATTAACAGAACACAGAGTAGTTTCTTAGAAAGCTTCTTTCCAGTTTTGAACGGAAGATATTTCCTTTTTCATCATAGCCCTCTATGGGCTTCCAAATATCCCTTTGCCAATTCCACAAGAACAGCCTTAGCGAAAGGCTTCTTGAAGGGAAAGATGTAACTCTGTGAGATGAATTAACAGAACACAGAGCAGTTTCTCAGAAAGCTTCTTTCCAGTTTTGAACGGAAGATATTTCCTTTTTCACCATAGCCCTCTATGGGCTTCCAAATATCCCTTTGCCAATTCCACAAGAACAGCCTTAGCGAAAGGCTTCTTGAAGGGAAAGATGTAACTCTGTGAGATGAATTAACAGAACACAGAGCAGTTTCTCAGAAAGCTTCTTTCCAGTTTTGAACGGAAGATATTTCCTTTTTCACCATAGCCCTCTATGGGCTTCCAAATATCCCTTTGCCAATTCCACAAGAACAGCCTTAGCGAAAGGCTTCTTGAAGGGAAAGATGTAACTCTGTGAGATGAATTAACAGAACACAGAGCAGTTTCTCAGAAAGCTTCTTTCCAGTTTTGAACGGAAGATATTTCCTTTTTCACCATAGCCCTCTATGGGCTTCCAAATATCCCTTTGCCTATTCCACAAGAACAGCCTTAGCGAAAGGCTTCTTGAAAGGAAAGATGTAACTCTGTGAGATGAATTAACAGAACACAGAGCAGTTTCTCAGAAAGCTTCTTTCCAGTTTTGAACGGAAGATATTTCCTTTTTCACCATAGCCCTCTATGGGCTTCCAAATATCCCTTTGCCAATTCCACAAGAACAGCCTTAGCGAAAGGCTTCTTGAAGGGAAAGATGTAACTCTGTGAGATGAATTAACAGAACACAGAGCGGTTTCTCAGAAAGCTTCTTTCCAGTTTTGAACGGAAGATATTTCCTTTTTCACCATAGCCCTCTATGGGCTTCCAAATATCCCTTTGCGAATTCCACAAGAACAGCCTTAGCGAAAGGCTTCTTGAAGGGAAAGATGTAACTCTGTGAGATGAATTAACAGAACACAGAGCGGTTTCTCAGAAAGTTTCTTTCCAGTTTTGAAGGGAAGATATTTCCTTTTTCACCATAGCCGTCTATGGGCTTCCAAATATCCCTTTGCGAATTCCACAAGAACAGCCTTAGCGAAAGGCTACTTGAAGGGAAAGATGTAACCCTGTGAGATGAATTAACAGAACACAGAGCAGTTTCTCAGAAAGCTTCTTTCCAGTTTTGAACGGAAGATATTTACTTTTTCACCATAGCCCTCTATGGGCTTCCAAATATCCCTTTGCCAATTCCACAAGAACAGCCTTAGCGAAAGGCTTCTTGAAGGGAAAGATGTAACTCTGTGAGATGAATTAATAGAACACAGAGCAGTTTCTCAGAAAGCTTCTTTCCAGTTTTGAACGGAAGATATTTCCTTTTTCACCATAGCCCTCTATGGGCTTCCAAATATCCCTTTTCCAATTCCACAAGAACAGAATTAGCGAAAGGCTTCTTGAAGGGAAAGATGTAACTCCGTGAGATGAATTAACAGAACACAGAGCAGTTTCTCAGAAAGCTTCTTTCCAGTTTTGAACGGAAGATATTTCCTTTTTCACCATAGCCCTCTATGGGCTTCCAAATATCCCTTTGCCAATTCCAGAAGAACAGCCTTAGCGAAAGGCTTCTTGAAGGGAAAGATGTAACTCTGTGAGATGAATTAACAGAACACAGAGCAGTTTCTCAGAAAGCTTCTTTCCAGTTTTGAACGGAAGATATTTCCTTTTTCACCATAGCCCTCTATGGGCTTCCAAATATCCCTTTGCCAATTCCACAAGAACAGCCTTAGCGAAAGGCTTCTTGAAGGGAAAGATGTAACTCTGTGAGATGAATTAACAGAACACAGAGCGGTTTCTCAGAAAGCTTCTTTCCAGTTTTGAACGGAAGACATTTCCTTTTTCACCATAGCCCTCTATGGGCTTCCAAATATCCCTTTGCCAATTCCAGAAGAACAGACTTAGGGAAAGGCTTCATGAAGGGAAAGATGTAACTCTGTGAGATGAATTAACAGAACATAGAGCCGTTTCTCAGAAAGCTTCTTTCCAGTTTTGAACGGACGATATTTCCTTTTTCACCATAGCCCTCTATGGGCTTCCAAATATCCCTTTGCCAATTCCACAAGAACAGCCTTAGCGAAAGGCTTCTTGAAGGGAAAGATGTAACTCTGTGAGATGAATTAACAGAACACAGAGTAGTTTCTTAGAAAGCTTCTTTCCAGTTTTGAACGGAAGATATTTCCTTTTTCATCATAGCCCTCTATGGGCTTCCAAATATCCCTTTGCCAATTCCACAAGAACAGCCTTAGCGAAAGGCTTCTTGAAGGGAAAGATGTAACTCTGTGAGATGAATTAACAGAACACAGAGCAGTTTCTCAGAAAGCTTCTTTCCAGTTTTGAACGGAAGATATTTCCTTTTTCACCATAGCCCTCTATGGGCTTCCAAATATCCCTTTGCCAATTCCACAAGAACAGCCTTAGCGAAAGGCTTCTTGAAGGGAAAGATGTAACTCTGTGAGATGAATTAACAGAACACAGAGCAGTTTCTCAGAAAGCTTCTTTCCAGTTTTGAACGGAAGATATTTCCTTTTTCACCATAGCCCTCTATGGGCTTCCAAATATCCCTTTGCCAATTCCACAAGAACAGCCTTAGCGAAAGGCTTCTTGAAGGGAAAGATGTAACTCTGTGAGATGAATTAACAGAACACAGAGCAGTTTCTCAGAAAGCTTCTTTCCAGTTTTGAACGGAAGATATTTCCTTTTTCACCATAGCCCTCTATGGGCTTCCAAATATCCCTTTGCCTATTCCACAAGAACAGCCTTAGCGAAAGGCTTCTTGAAAGGAAAGATGTAACTCTGTGAGATGAATTAACAGAACACAGAGCAGTTTCTCAGAAAGCTTCTTTCCAGTTTTGAACGGAAGATATTTCCTTTTTCACCATAGCCCTCTATGGGCTTCCAAATATCCCTTTGCCAATTCCACAAGAACAGCCTTAGCGAAAGGCTTCTTGAAGGGAAAGATGTAACTCTGTGAGATGAATTAACAGAACACAGAGCGGTTTCTCAGAAAGCTTCTTTCCAGTTTTGAACGGAAGATATTTCCTTTTTCACCATAGCCCTCTATGGGCTTCCAAATATCCCTTTGCGAATTCCACAAGAACAGCCTTAGCGAAAGGCTTCTTGAAGGGAAAGATGTAACTCTGTGAGATGAATTAACAGAACACAGAGCGGTTTCTCAGAAAGTTTCTTTCCAGTTTTGAAGGGAAGATATTTCCTTTTTCACCATAGCCGTCTATGGGCTTCCAAATATCCCTTTGCGAATTCCACAAGAACAGCCTTAGCGAAAGGCTACTTGAAGGGAAAGATGTAACCCTGTGAGATGAATTAACAGAACACAGAGCAGTTTCTCAGAAAGCTTCTTTCCAGTTTTGAACGGAAGATATTTACTTTTTCACCATAGCCCTCTATGTGCTTCCAAATATCCCTTTGCCAATTCCACAAGAACAGCCTTAGCGAAAGGCTTCTTGAAGGGAAAGATGTAACTCTGTGAGATGAATTAACAGAACACAGAGCAGTTTCTCAGAAAGCTTCTTTCCAGTTTTGAACGGAAGATATTTCCTTTTTCACCATAGCCCTCTATGGGCTTCCAAATATCCCTTTTCCAATTCCACAAGAACAGAATTAGCGAAAGGCTTCTTGAAGGGAAAGATGTAACTCTGTGAGATGAATTAACAGAACACAGAGCAGTTTCTCAGAGCGCTTCTTTCCAGTTTTGAACGGAAGATATTTCCTTTTTCACCATAGCCCTCTATGGGCTTCCAAATATCCCTTTGCCAATTCCACAAGAACAGCCTTAGCGAAAGGCTTCTTGAAGGGAAAGATGTAACTCTGTCAGATGAATTAACAGAACACAGAGCAGTTTCTCAGAAAGCTTCTTTCCAGTTTTGAACGGACGATATTTCCTTTTTCACCATAGCCCTCTATGGGCTTCCAAATATCCCTTTGCCAATTCCACAAGAACAGCCTTAGCGAAAGGCTTCTTGAAGGGAAAGATGTAACTCTGTGAGATGAATTAACAGAACACAGAGTAGTTTCTTAGAAAGCTTCTTTCCAGTTTTGAACGGAAGATATTTCCTTTTTCACCATAGCCCTCTATGGGCTTCCAAATATCCCTTTGCCAATTCCACAAGAACAGCCTTAGCGAAAGGCTTCTTGAAGGGAAAGATGTAACTCTGTGAGATGAATTAACAGAACACAGAGCAGTTTCTCAGAAAGCTTCTTTCCAGTTTTGAACGGAAGATATTTCCTTTTTCACCATAGCCCTCTATGGGCTTCCAAATATCCCTTTGCCAATTCCACAAGAACAGCCTTAGCGAAAGGCTTCTTCAAGGGAAAGATGTAACTCTGTGAGATGAATTATCAGAACACAGAGCAGTTTCTCAGAAAGCTTCTTTCCAGTTTTGAACGGAAGATATTTCCTTTTTCACCATAGCCCTCTATGGGCTTCCAAATATCCCTTTGCCAATTCCACAAGAACAGCCTTAGCGAAAGGCTTCTTGAAGGGAAAGATGTAACTCTGTGAGATGAATTAACAGAACACAGAGCAGTTTCTCAGAAAGCTTCTTTCCAGTTTTGAACGGAAGATATTTCCTTTTTCACCATAGCCCTCTATGGGCTTCCAAATATCCCTTTGCCAATTCCACAAGAACAGCCTTAGCGAAAGGCTTCTTGAAGGGAAAGATGTAACTCTGTGAGATGAATTAATAGAACACAGAGCAGTTTCTCAGAAAGCTTCTTTCCAGTTTTGAACGGAAGATATTTCCTTTTTCACCATAGCCCTCTATGGGCTTCCAAATATCCCTTTTCCAATTCCACAAGAACAGAATTAGCGAAAGGCTTCTTGAAGGGAAAGATGTAACTCTGTGAGATGAATTAACAGAACACAGAGCAGTTTCTCAGAAAGCTTCTTTCCAGTTTTGAACGGAAGATATTTCCTTTTTCACCATAGCCCTCTATGGGCTTCCAAATATCCCTTTGCCAATTCCACAAGAACAGCCTTAGCGAAAGGCTTCTTGAAGGGAGAGATGTAACTCTGTGAGATGAATTAACAGAACACAGAGCAGTTTCTCAGAAAGCTTCTTTCCAGTTTTGAACGGAAGATATTTCCTTTTTCACCATAGCCCTCTATGGGCTTCCAAATATCCCTTTTCCAATTCCACAAGAACAGAATTAGCGAAAGGCTTCTTGAAGGGAAAGATGTAACTCTGTGAGATGAATTAACAGAACACAGAGCAGTTTCTCAGAAAGATTCTTTCCAGTTTTGAACGGAAGATATTTCCTTTTTCACCATAGCCCTCTATGGGCTTCCAAATATCCCTTTGCCAATTCCACAAGAACAGCCTTAGCGAAAGGCTTCTTGAAGGGAAAGATGTAACTCTGCGAGATGAATTAACAGAACACAGAGCAGTTTCTCAGAAAGCTTCTTTCCAGTTTTGAACGGAAGATATTTCCTTTTTCACCATAGCCCTCTATGGGCTTCCAAATATCCCTTTGCCAATTCCACAAGAACAGTCTTAGCGAAAGGCTTCTTGAAGGGAAAGATGTAACTCTTTGAGATGAATTAACAGAACACAGAGCAGTTTCTCAGAAAGCTTCTTTCCAGTTTTGAACGGAAGATATTTCCTTTTTCACCATAGCCCTCTATGGGCTTCCAAATATCCCTTTGCCAATTCCACAAGAACAGCCTTAGCGAAAGGCTTCTTGAAGGGAAAGATGTAACTCTGTGAGATGAATTAACAGAACACAGAGCAGTTTCTCAGAAAGCTTCTTTCCAGTTTTGAACGGAAGATATTTCCTTTTTCACCATAGCCCTCTATGGGCTTCCAAATATCCCTTTGCCAATTCCACATGAACAGCCTTATCGAAAGGCTTCTTGAAGGGAAAGATGTAACTCTGTGAGATGAATTAACAGAACACAGAGCAGTTCATCAGAATGCTTCTTTCCAGTTTTGAAGGGAAGATATTTCCTTTTTCACCATAGCCCTCTATGGGCTTCCAAATATCCCTTTGCCAATTCCACAAGAACAGACTTAGGGAAAGGCTTCATGAAGGGAAAGATGTAACTCTGTGAGATGAATTAACAGAACATAGAGCCGTTTCTCAGAAAGCTTCTTTCCAGTTTTGAACGGACGATATTTCCTTTTTCACCATAGCCCTCTATGGGCTTCCAAATATCCCTTTGCCAATTCCACAAGAACAGCCTTAGCGAAAGGCTTCTTGAAGGGAAAGATGTAACTCTGTGAGATGAATTAACAGAACACAGAGTAGTTTCTTAGAAAGCTTCTTTCCAGTTTTGAACGGAAGATATTTCCTTTTTCACCATAGCCCTCTATGGGCTTCCAAATATCCCTTTGCCAATTCCACAAGAACAGCCTTAGCGAAAGGCTTCTTGAAGGGAAAGATGTAACTCTGTGAGATGAATTAACAGAACACAGAGCAGTTTCTCAGAAAGCTTCTTTCCAGTTTTGAACGGAAGATATTTCCTTTTTCACCATAGCCCTCTATGGGCTTCCAAATATCCCTTTGCCAATTCCACAAGAACAGCCTTAGCGAAAGGCTTCTTCAAGGGAAAGATGTAACTCTGTGAGATGAATTATCAGAACACAGAGCAGTTTCTCAGAAAGCTTCTTTCCAGTTTTGAACGGAAGATATTTCCTTTTTCACCATAGCCCTCTATGGGCTTCCAAATATCCCTTTGCCAATTCCACAAGAACAGCCTTAGCGAAAGGCTTCTTGAAGGGAAAGATGTAACTCTGTGAGATGAATTAACAGAACACAGAGCAGTTTCTCAGAAAGCTTCTTTCCAGTTTTGAACGGAAGATATTTCCTTTTTCACCATAGACCTCTATGGGCTTCCAAATATCCCTTTGCCAATTCCACAAGAACAGCCTTAGCGAAAGGCTTCTTGAAGGGAAAGATGTAACTCTGTGAGATGAATTAACAGAACACAGAGCAGTTTCTCAGAAAGCTTCTTTCCAGTTTTGAACGGAAGATATTTCCTTTTTCACCATAGCCCTCTATGGGCTTCCAAATATCCCTTTGCCAATTCCACAAGAACAGCCTTAGCGAAAGGCTTCTTGAAGGGAAAGATGTAACTCTGTGAGATGAATTAATAGAACACAGAGCAGTTTCTCAGAAAGCTTCTTTCCAGTTTTGAACGGAAGATATTTCCTTTTTCACCATAGCCCTCTATGGGCTTCCAAATATCCCTTTTCCAATTCCACAAGAACAGAATTAGCGAAAGGCTTCTTGAAGGGAAAGATGTAACTCTGTGAGATGAATTAACAGAACACAGAGCAGTTTCTCAGAAAGCTTCTTTCCAGTTTTGAACGGAAGATATTTCCTTTTTCACCATAGCCCTCTATGGGCTTCCAAATATCCCTTTGCCAATTCCACAAGAACAGCCTTAGCGAAAGGCTTCTTGAAGGGAAAGATGTAACTCTGTGAGATGAATTAACAGAACACAGAGCAGTTTCTCAGAAAGCTTCTTTCCAGTTTTGAACGGAAGATATTTCCTTTTTCACCATAGCCCTCTATGGGCTTCCAAATATCCCTTTTCCAATTCCACAAGAACAGAATTAGCGAAAGGCTTCTTGAAGGGAAAGATGTAACTCTGTGAGATGAATTAACAGAACACAGAGCAGTTTCTCAGAAAGATTCTTTCCAGTTTTGAACGGAAGATATTTCCTTTTTCACCATAGCCCTCTATGGGCTTCCAAATATCCCTTTGCCAATTCCACAAGAACAGCCTTAGCGAAAGGCTTCTTGAAGGGAAAGATGTAACTCTGTGAGATGAATTAACAGAACACAGAGCAGTTTCTCAGAAAGCTTCTTTCCAGTTTTGAACGGAAGATATTTCCTTTTTCACCATAGCCCTCTATGGGCTTCCAAATATCCCTTTGCCAATTCCACATGAACAGCCTTATCGAAAGGCTTCTTGAAGGGAAAGATGTAACTCTGTGAGATGAATTAACAGAACACAGAGCAGTTTCTCAGAAAGCTTCTTTCCAGTTTTGAACGGAAGATATTTCCATTTTCACCATAGCCCTCTATGGGCTTCCAAATATCCCTTTGCCAATTCCAGAAGAACAGCCTTAGCGAAAGGCTTCATGAAGGGAAAGATGTAACTCTGTGAGATGAATTAACAGAACACAGAGCCGTTTCTCAGAAAGCTTCTTTCCAGTTTTGAACGGATGATATTTCCATTTTCACCATAGCCCTCTATGGGCTTCCAAATATCCCTTTGCCAATTCCACAAGAACAGCCTTAGCGAAAGGCTTCATGAAGGGAAAGATGTAACTCTGTGAGATGAATTAACAGAACACAGAGCAGTTTCTCAGAAAGCTTCTTTCCAGTTTTGAACGGAAGATATTTCCTTTTTCACCATAGCCCTCTATGGGCTTCCAAATATCCCTTTTCCAATTCCACAAGAACAGAATTGGCGAAAGGCTTCTTGAAGGGAAAGATGTAACTCTGTGAGATGAATTAACAGAACACAGAGCGGTTTCTCAGAAAGCTTCTTTCCAGTTTTGAACGGAAGATATTTCCTTTTTCACCATAGCCCTCTATGGGCTTCCAAATATCCCTTTGCCAATTCCACAAGAACAGCCTTATCGAAAGGCTTCTTGAAGGGAAAGATGTAACTCTGTGAGATGAATTAACAGAACACAGAGCAGTTTCTCAGAAAGCTTCTTTCCAGTTTTGAACGGAAGATATTTCCTTTTTCACCATAGCCCTCTATGGGCTTCCAAATATCCCTTTGCCAATTCCACAAGAACAGCCTTAGCGAAAGGCTTCTTGAAGGAAAAGATGTAACTCTGTGAGATGAATTAACAGAACACAGAGCAGTTTCTCAGAAAGCTTATTTCCAGTTTTGAACGGAAGATATTTCCTTTTTCACCATACCCCTCTATGGGCTTCCAAATATCCCTTTGCCAATTCCACAAGAACAGCCTTAGCGAAAGGCTTCTTGAAGGGAAAGATGTAACTCTGTGAGATGAATTAACAGAACACAGAGCAGTTTCTCAGAAAGCTTCTTTCCAGTTTTGAACGGAAGATATTTCCTTTTTCACCATAGCCCTCTATGGGCTTCCAAATATCCCTTTTCCAATTCCAGAAGAACAGCCTTAGCGAAAGGCTTCTTGAAGGGAAAGATGTAACTCTGTGAGATGAATTAACAGAACACAGAGCAGTTTCTCAGAAAGCTTCTTTCCAGTTTTGAAGGGAAGATATTTCCTTTTTCACCATAGCCCTCTATGGGCTTCCAAATATCCCTTTGCCAATTCCACAAGAACAGCCTTAGCGAAAGGCTTCTTCAAGGGAAAGATGTAACTCTGTGAGATGAATTAACAGAACACAGAGCAGTTTCTCAGAAAGCTTCTTTCCAGTTTTGAACGGAAGATATTTCCTTTTTCACCATAGCCCTCTATGGGCTTCCAAATATCCCTTTGCCAATTCCACATGAACAGCCTTATCGAAAGGCTTCTTGAAGGGAAAGATGTAACTCTGTGAGATGAATTAACAGAACACAGAGCAGTTTCTCAGAAAGCTTCTTTCCAGTTTTGAACGGAAGATATTTCCTTTTTCACCATAGCCCTCTATGGGATTCCAAATATCCCTTTGCCAATTCCACAAGAACAGCCTTAGCGAAAGGCTTCTTCAAGGGAAAGATGTAACTCTGTGAGATGAATTAACAGAACACAGAGCGGTTTCTCAGAAAGCTTCTTTCCAGTTTTGAACGGAAGATATTTCCTTTTTCACCATAGCCCTCTATGGGCTTCCAAATATCCCTTTGCCAATTCCACAAGAACAGCCTTAGCGAAAGGCTTCTTGAAGGGAAAGATGTAACTCTGTGAGATGAATTAACAGAACACAGAGCGGTTTCTCACAAAGCTTCTTTCCAGTTTTGAACGGAAGATATTTCCTTTTTCACCATAGCCCTCTATGGGCTTCCAAATATCCCTTTGCCAATTCCACAAGAACAGCCTTAGCAAAAGGCTTCTTGAAGGGAAAGATGTAACTCTGTGAGATGAATTAACAGAACACAGAGTGGTTTCTCAGAAAGCGTCTTTCCAGTTTTGAACGGAAGATATTTCCTTTTTCACCATAGCCCTCTATGGGCTTCCAAATATCCCTTTGCCAATTCCACAAGAACAGCCTTAGCGAAAGGCTACTTGAAGGGAAAGATGTAACTCTGTGAGATGAATTAACAGAACACAGAGCAGTTTCTCAGAAAGCTTCTTTCCAGTTTTGAACGGAAGATATTTCCTTTTTCACCATAGCCCTCTATGGGCTTCCAAATATCCCTTTGCCAATTCCATAAGAACAGCCTTAGCGAAAGGCTTCTTGAAGGGAAAGATGTAACTCTGTGAGATGAATTAACAGAACACAGAGCAGTTTCTCAGAAAGCTTCTTTCCAGTTTTGAACGGAAGATATTTCCTTTTTCACCATAGCCCTCTATGGGCTTCCAAATATCCCTTTGCCAATTCCACAAGAACAGCCTTAGCGAAAGGCTTCTTGAAAGGAAAGATGTAACTCTGTGAGATGAATTAACAGAACACAGAGCAGTTTCTCAGAAAGCTTCTTTCCAGTTTTGAACGTAATACATTTCCTTTTTCACCATAGCCCTCTATGGGCTTCCAAATATCCCTTTGCCAATTCCACAAAAACAGCCTTAGCGAAAGGCTTCTTCAAGGAAAAGATGTAACTCTGTGAGATGAATTAACAGAACACAGAGCAGTTTCTCTGAAAGCTTCTTTCCAGTTTTGAAAGGAAGATATTTCCTTTTTGACCATAGCCCTCTATGGGCTTCCAAATATCCCTTTGCCAATTCCACAAGAACAGCCTTAGCGAAAGGCTTCTTGAAGGGAAAGATGTAACTCTGTGAGATGAATTAACAGAACACAGAGCGGTTTCTCAGAAAGCTTCTTTCCAGTTTTGAACGGAAGATATTGCCTTTTTCACCATAGCCGTCTATGGGCTTCCAAATATCCCTTTGCGAATTCCACAAGAACAGCCTTAGCGAAAGGCTACTTGAAGGGAAAGATGTAACCCTGTGAGATGAATTAACAGAACACAGAGCAGTTTCTCAGAAAGCTTCTTTCCAGTTTTGAACGGAAGATATTTCCTTTTTCACCATAGCCCTCTATGGGCTTCCAAATATCCCTTTTCCAATTCCACAAGAACAGAATTAGCGAAAGGCTTCTTGAAGGGAAAGATGTAACTCTGTGAGATGAATTAACAGAACACAGAGCAGTTTCTCAGAAAGCTTCTTTCCAGTTTTGAACGGAAGATATTTCCTTTTTCACCATAGCCCTCTATGGGCTTCCAAATATCCCTTTGCCAATTCCACAAGAACAGCCTTAGCGAAAGGCTTCTTGAAGGGAAAGATGTAACTCTGTGAGATGAATTAACAGAACACAGAGCAGTTTCTCAGAAAGCTTCTTTCCAGTTTTGAACGGAAGATATTTCCTTTTTCACCATAGCCCTCTATGGGCTTCCAAATATCCCTTTGCCAATTCCACAAGAACAGCCTTAGCGAAAGGCTTCTTGAAGGGAAAGATGTAACTCTGTGAGATGAATTAACAGAACACAGAGCGGTTTCTCAGAAAGCTTCTTTCCAGTTTTGAACGGAAGATATTTCCTTTTTCACCATAGCCCTCTATGGGCTTCCAAATATCCCTTTGCCAATTCCACAAGAACAGCCTTAGCGAAAGGCTACTTGAAGGGAAAGATGTAACTCTGTGAGATGAATTAACAGAACACAGAGCGGTTTCTCAGAAAGTTTCTTTCCAGTTTTGAAGGGAAGATATTTCCTTTTTCACCATAGCCGTCTATGGGCTTCCAAATATCCCTTTGCGAATTCCACAAGAACAGCCTTAGCGAAAGGCTACTTGAAGGGAAAGATGTAACCCTGTGAGATGAATTAACAGAACACAGAGCAGTTTCTCAGAAAGCTTCTTTCAAGTTTTGAACGGAAGATATTTACTTTTTCACCATAGCCCTCTATGGGCTTCCAAATATCCCTTTGCCAATTCCACAAGAACAGCCTTAGCGAAAGGCTTCTTGAAGGGAAAGATGTAACTCTGTGAGATGAATTAACAGAACACAGAGCAGTTTCTCAGAAAGCTTCTTTCCAGTTTTGAACGGAAGATATTTCCTTTTTCACCATAGCCCTCTATGGGCTTCCAAATATCCCTTTTCCAATTCCACAAGAACAGAATTAGCGAAAGGCTTCTTGAAGGGAAAGATGTAACTCTGTGAGATGAATTAACAGAACACAGAGCAGTTTCTCAGAAAGCTTCTTTCCAGTTTTGAACGGAAGATATTTCCTTTTTCACCATAGCCCTCTATGGGCTTCCAAATATCCCTTTGCCAATTCCACAAGAACAGCCTTAGCGAAAGGCTTCTTGAAGGGAAAGATGTAACTCTGTGAGATGAATTAACAGAACACAGAGCAGTTTCTCAGAAAGCTTCTTTCCAGTTTTGAACGGAAGATATTTCCTTTTTCACCATAGCCCTCTATGGGCTTCCAAATATCCCTTTGCCAATTCCACAAGAACAGTCTTAGCGAAAGGCTTCTTGAAGGGAAAGATGTAATTCTTTGAGATGAATTAACAGAACACAGAGCAGTTTCTCAGAAAGCTTCTTTCCAGTTTTGAACGGAAGATATTTCCTTTTTCACCATAGCCCTCTATGGGCTTCCAAATATCCCTTTGCCAATTCCACAAGAACAGCCTTAGCGAAAGGCTTCTTGAAGGGAAAGATGTAACTCTGTGAGATGAATTAACAGAACACAGAGCAGTTTCTCAGAAAGCTTCTTTCCAGTTTTGAACGGAAGATATTTCCTTTTTCACCATAGCCCTCTATGGGCTTCCAAATATCCCTTTGCCAATTCCACATGAACAGCCTTATCGAAAGGCTTCTTGAAGGGAAAGATGTAACTCTGTGAGATGAATTAACAGAACACAGAGCAGTTTCTCAGAAAGCTTCTTTCCAGTTTTGAACGGAAGATATTTCCTTTTTCACCATAGCCCTCTATGGGCTTCCAAATATCCCTTTGCCAATTCCACAAGAACAGCCTTAGCGAAAGGCTTCTTGAAGGGAAAGATGTAACTCTGTGAGATGAATTAACAGAACACAGAGCAGTTTCTCAGAAAGCTTCTTTCCAGTTTTGAACGGAAGATATTTCCTTTTTCACCATAGCCCTCTATGGGCTTCCAAATATCCCTTTGCCAATTCCACAAGAACAGCCTTAGCGAAAGGCTTCTTGAAGGGAAAGATGTAACTCTGTGAGATGAATTAACAGAACACAGAGCAGTTTCTCAGAAAGCTTCTTTCCAGTTTTGAACGGAAGATATTTCCTTTTTCACCATAGCCCTCTATGGGCTTCCAAATATCCCTTTGCCTATTCCACAAGAACAGCCTTAGCGAAAGGCTTCTTGAAAGGAAAGATGTAACTCTGTGAGATGAATTAACAGAACACAGAGCAGTTTCTCAGAAAGCTTCTTTCCAGTTTTGAACGGAAGATATTTCCTTTTTCACCATAGCCCTCTATGGGCTTCCAAATATCCCTTTGCCAATTCCACAAGAACAGCCTTAGCGAAAGGCTTCTTGAAGGGAAAGATGTAACTCTGTGAGATGAATTAACAGAACACAGAGCGGTTTCTCAGAAAGCTTCTTTCCAGTTTTGAACGGAAGATATTTCCTTTTTCACCATAGCCCTCTATGGGCTTCCAAATATCCCTTTGCGAATTCCACAAGAACAGCCTTAGCGAAAGGCTTCTTGAAGGGAAAGATGTAACTCTGTGAGATGAATTAACAGAACACAGAGCGGTTTCTCAGAAAGTTTCTTTCCAGTTTTGAAGGGAAGATATTTCCTTTTTCACCATAGCCGTCTATGGGCTTCCAAATATCCCTTTGCGAATTCCACAAGAACAGCCTTAGCGAAAGGCTACTTGAAGGGAAAGATGTAACCCTGTGAGATGAATTAACAGAACACAGAGCAGTTTCTCAGAAAGCTTCTTTCCAGTTTTGAACGGAAGATATTTACTTTTTCACCATAGCCCTCTATGGGCTTCCAAATATCCCTTTGCCAATTCCACAAGAACAGCCTTAGCGAAAGGCTTCTTGAAGGGAAAGATGTAACTCTGTGAGATGAATTAATAGAACACAGAGCAGTTTCTCAGAAAGCTTCTTTCCAGTTTTGAACGGAAGATATTTCCTTTTTCACCATAGCCCTCTATGGGCTTCCAAATATCCCTTTTCCAATTCCACAAGAACAGAATTAGCGAAAGGCTTCTTGAAGGGAAAGATGTAACTCCGTGAGATGAATTAACAGAACACAGAGCAGTTTCTCAGAAAGCTTCTTTCCAGTTTTGAACGGAAGATATTTCCTTTTTCACCATAGCCCTCTATGGGCTTCCAAATATCCCTTTGCCAATTCCAGAAGAACAGCCTTAGCGAAAGGCTTCTTGAAGGGAAAGATGTAACTCTGTGAGATGAATTAACAGAACACAGAGCAGTTTCTCAGAAAGCTTCTTTCCAGTTTTGAACGGAAGATATTTCCTTTTTCACCATAGCCCTCTATGGGCTTCCAAATATCCCTTTGCCAATTCCACAAGAACAGCCTTAGCGAAAGGCTTCTTGAAGGGAAAGATGTAACTCTGTGAGATGAATTAACAGAACACAGAGCGGTTTCTCAGAAAGCTTCTTTCCAGTTTTGAACGGAAGACATTTCCTTTTTCACCATAGCCCTCTATGGGCTTCCAAATATCCCTTTGCCAATTCCAGAAGAACAGACTTAGGGAAAGGCTTCATGAAGGGAAAGATGTAACTCTGTGAGATGAATTAACAGAACATAGAGCCGTTTCTCAGAAAGCTTCTTTCCAGTTTTGAACGGACGATATTTCCTTTTTCACCATAGCCCTCTATGGGCTTCCAAATATCCCTTTGCCAATTCCACAAGAACAGCCTTAGCGAAAGGCTTCTTGAAGGGAAAGATGTAACTCTGTGAGATGAATTAACAGAACACAGAGTAGTTTCTTAGAAAGCTTCTTTCCAGTTTTGAACGGAAGATATTTCCTTTTTCATCATAGCCCTCTATGGGCTTCCAAATATCCCTTTGCCAATTCCACAAGAACAGCCTTAGCGAAAGGCTTCTTGAAGGGAAAGATGTAACTCTGTGAGATGAATTAACAGAACACAGAGCAGTTTCTCAGAAAGCTTCTTTCCAGTTTTGAACGGAAGATATTTCCTTTTTCACCATAGCCCTCTATGGGCTTCCAAATATCCCTTTGCCAATTCCACAAGAACAGCCTTAGCGAAAGGCTTCTTGAAGGGAAAGATGTAACTCTGTGAGATGAATTAACAGAACACAGAGCAGTTTCTCAGAAAGCTTCTTTCCAGTTTTGAACGGAAGATATTTCCTTTTTCACCATAGCCCTCTATGGGCTTCCAAATATCCCTTTGCCAATTCCACAAGAACAGCCTTAGCGAAAGGCTTCTTGAAGGGAAAGATGTAACTCTGTGAGATGAATTAACAGAACACAGAGCAGTTTCTCAGAAAGCTTCTTTCCAGTTTTGAACGGAAGATATTTCCTTTTTCACCATAGCCCTCTATGGGCTTCCAAATATCCCTTTGCCTATTCCACAAGAACAGCCTTAGCGAAAGGCTTCTTGAAAGGAAAGATGTAACTCTGTGAGATGAATTAACAGAACACAGAGCAGTTTCTCAGAAAGCTTCTTTCCAGTTTTGAACGGAAGATATTTCCTTTTTCACCATAGCCCTCTATGGGCTTCCAAATATCCCTTTGCCAATTCCACAAGAACAGCCTTAGCGAAAGGCTTCTTGAAGGGAAAGATGTAACTCTGTGAGATGAATTAACAGAACACAGAGCGGTTTCTCAGAAAGCTTCTTTCCAGTTTTGAACGGAAGATATTTCCTTTTTCACCATAGCCCTCTATGGGCTTCCAAATATCCCTTTGCGAATTCCACAAGAACAGCCTTAGCGAAAGGCTTCTTGAAGGGAAAGATGTAACTCTGTGAGATGAATTAACAGAACACAGAGCGGTTTCTCAGAAAGTTTCTTTCCAGTTTTGAAGGGAAGATATTTCCTTTTTCACCATAGCCGTCTATGGGCTTCCAAATATCCCTTTGCGAATTCCACAAGAACAGCCTTAGCGAAAGGCTACTTGAAGGGAAAGATGTAACCCTGTGAGATGAATTAACAGAACACAGAGCAGTTTCTCAGAAAGCTTCTTTCCAGTTTTGAACGGAAGATATTTACTTTTTCACCATAGCCCTCTATGTGCTTCCAAATATCCCTTTGCCAATTCCACAAGAACAGCCTTAGCGAAAGGCTTCTTGAAGGGAAAGATGTAACTCTGTGAGATGAATTAACAGAACACAGAGCAGTTTCTCAGAAAGCTTCTTTCCAGTTTTGAACGGAAGATATTTCCTTTTTCACCATAGCCCTCTATGGGCTTCCAAATATCCCTTTTCCAATTCCACAAGAACAGAATTAGCGAAAGGCTTCTTGAAGGGAAAGATGTAACTCTGTGAGATGAATTAACAGAACACAGAGCAGTTTCTCAGAGCGCTTCTTTCCAGTTTTGAACGGAAGATATTTCCTTTTTCACCATAGCCCTCTATGGGCTTCCAAATATCCCTTTGCCAATTCCACAAGAACAGCCTTAGCGAAAGGCTTCTTGAAGGGAAAGATGTAACTCTGTCAGATGAATTAACAGAACACAGAGCAGTTTCTCAGAAAGCTTCTTTCCAGTTTTGAACGGAAGATATTTCCTTTTTCACCATAACCCTCTATGGGCTTCCAAATATCCCTTTGCCAATTCCACAAGAACAGTCTTAGCGAAAGGCTTCTTGAAGGGAAAGATGTAACTCTTTGAGATGAATTAACAGAACACAGAGCAGTTTCTCAGAAAGCTTCTTTCCAGTTTTGAACGGAAGATATTTCCTTTTTCACCATAGCCCTCTATGGGCTTCCAAATATCCCTTTGCCAATTCCACAAGAACAGCCTTAGCGAAAGGCTTTTTGAAGGGAAAGATGTAACTCTGTGAGATGAATTAACAGAACACAGAGCAGTTTCTCAGAAAGCTTCTTTCCAGTTTTGAACGGAAGATATTTCCTTTTTCACCATAGCCCTCTATGAGCTTCCAAATATCCCTTTGCCAATTCCACATGAACAGCCTTATCGAAAGGCTTCTTGAAGGGAAAGATGTAACTCTGTGAGATGAATTAACAGAACACAGAGCAGTTCATCAGAAAGCTTCTTTCCAGTTTTGAACGGAAGATATTTCCTTTTTCACCATAGCCCTCTATGGGCTTCCAAATATCCCCTTGCCAATTCCACAAGAACAGCCTTAGCGAAAGGCTTCTTGAAGGGAAAGATGTAACTCTGTGAGATGAATTAACAGAACACAGAGCGGTTTCTCAGAAAGCTTCTTTCCAGTTTTGAACGGAAGATATTTCCTTTTTCACCATAGCCCTCTATGGGCTTCCAAATATCCCTTTGCCAATTCCAGAAGAACAGCCTTAGCGAAAGGCTTCATGAAGGGAAAGATGTAACTCTGTGAGATGAATTAACAGAACACAGAGCAGTTTCTCAGAAAGTTTCTTTCCAGTTTTCAACGGAAGATATTTCCTTTTTAACCATAGCCCTGTATGGGCTTCAAAATATCCCTTTGCCAATTCCACAAGAACAGCCTTAGCGAAAGGCTACTTGAAGGGAAAGATGTAACTCTGTGAGATGAATTAACAGAACACAGAGCAGTTTCTCAGAAAGCTTCTTTCCAGTTTTGGACGGAAGATATTTCCTTTTTCACCATAGCCCTCTATGGGCTTCCAAATATCCCTTTGCCAATTCCACAAGAACAGCCTTAGCGAAAGGCTTCTTGAAGGGAAAGATGTAACTCTGTGAGATGAATTAACAGAACACAGAGCAGTTTCTCAGAAAGCTTCTTTCCAGTTTTGAACGGAAGATATTTCCTTTTTCACCATAGCCCTCTATGGGCTTCCAAATATCCCTTTGCCAATTCCACAAGAACAGCCTTAGCGAAAGGCTTCTTGAAGGGAAAGATGTAACTCTGTGAGATGAATTAACAGAACACAGAGCAGTTTCTCAGAAAGCTTCTTTCCAGTTTTGAACGGAAGATATTTCCTTTTTCACCATAGCCCTCTATGGGCTTCCAAATATCCCTTTGCCAATTCCACAAGAACAGCCTTAGCGAAAGGCTTCTTGAAGGGAAAGATGTAACTCTGTGAGATGAATTAACAGAACACAGAGCGGTTTCTCAGAAAGCTTCTTTCCAGTTTTGAACGGAAGATATTTCCTTTTTCACCATAGCCCTCTATGGGCTTCCAAATATCCCTTTGCCAATTCCAGAAGAACAGACTTAGGGAAAGGCTTCATGAAGGGAAAGATGTAACTCTGTGAGATGAATTAACAGAACATAGAGCCGTTTCTCAGAAAGCTTCTTTCCAGTTTTGAACGGACGATATTTCCTTTTTCACCATAGCCCTCTATGGGCTTCCAAATATCCCTTTGCCAATTCCACAAGAACAGTCTTAGCGAAAGGCTTCTTGAAGGGAAAGATGTAACTCTGTGAGATGAATTAACAGAACACAGAGTAGTTTCTTAGAAAGCTTCTTTCCAGTTTTGAACGGAAGATATTTCCTTTTTCACCATAGCCCTCTATGGGCTTCCAAATATCCCTTTGCCAATTCCACAAGAACAGCCTTAGCGAAAGGCTTCTTGAAGGGAAAGATGTAACTCTGTGAGATAAATTAACAGAACACAGAGCAGTTTCTCAGAAAGCTTCTTTCCAGTTTTGAACGGAAGATATTTCCTTTTTCACCATAGCCCTCTATGGGCTTCCAAATATCCCTTTGCCAATTCCACAAGAACAGCCTTAGCGAAAGGCTTCTTGAAGGGAAAGATGTAACTCTGTGAGATGAATTAACAGAACACAGAGCAGTTTCTCAGAAAGCTTCTTTCCAGTTTTGAACGGAAGATATTTCCTTTTTCACCATAGCCCTCTATGGGCTTCCAAATATCCCTTTGCCAATTCCACAAGAACAGCCTTAGCGAAAGGCTTCTTGAAGGGAAAGATGTAACTCTGTGAGATGAATTAACAGAACACAGAGCAGTTTCTCAGAAAGCTTCTTTCCAGTTTTGAACGGAAGATATTTCCTTTTTCACCATAGCCCTCTATGGGCTTCCAAATATCCCTTTGCCAATTCCACAAGAACAGCCTTAGCGAAAGGCCTCTTGAAGGGAAAGATGTAACTCTGTGAGATGAATTAACAGAACACAGAGCAGTTTCTCAGAAAGCTTCTTTCCAGTTTTGAACGGAAGATATTTCCTTTTTCACCATAGCCCTCTATGGGCTTCCAAATATCCCTTTGCCAATTCCACAAGAACAGCCTTAGCGAAAGGCTTCTTGAAGGGAAAGATGTAACTCTGTGAGATGAATTAATAGAACACAGAGCAGTTTCTCAGAAAGCTTCTTTCCAGTTTTGAACGGAAGATATTTCCTTTTTCACCATAGCCCTCTATGGGCTTCCAAATATCCCTTTTCCAATTCCACAAGAACAGAATTAGCGAAAGGCTTCTTGAAGGGAAAGATGTAACTCTGTGAGATGAATTAACAGAACACAGAGCAGTTTCTCAGAAAGCTTCTTTCCAGTTTTGAACGGAAGATATTTCCTTTTTCACCATAGCCCTCTATGGGCTTCCAAATATCCCTTTGCCAATTCCACAAGAACAGCCTTAGCGAAAGGCTTCTTGAAGGGAGAGATGTAACTCTGTGAGATGAATTAACAGAACACAGAGCAGTTTCTCAGAAAGCTTCTTTCCAGTTTTGAACGGAAGATATTTCCTTTTTCACCATAGCCCTCTATGGGCTTCCAAATATCCCTTTTCCAATTCCACAAGAACAGAATTAGCGAAAGGCTTCTTGAAGGGAAAGATGTAACTCTGTGAGATGAATTAACAGAACACAGAGCAGTTTCTCAGAAAGATTCTTTCCAGTTTTGAACGGAAGATATTTCCTTTTTCACCATAGCCCTCTATGGGCTTCCAAATATCCCTTTGCCAATTCCACAAGAACAGCCTTAGCGAAAGGCTTCTTGAAGGGAAAGATGTAACTCTGCGAGATGAATTAACAGAACACAGAGCAGTTTCTCAGAAAGCTTCTTTCCAGTTTTGAACGGAAGATATTTCCTTTTTCACCATAGCCCTCTATGGGCTTCCAAATATCCCTTTGCCAATTCCACAAGAACAGTCTTAGCGAAAGGCTTCTTGAAGGGAAAGATGTAACTCTTTGAGATGAATTAACAGAACACAGAGCAGTTTCTCAGAAAGCTTCTTTCCAGTTTTGAACGGAAGATATTTCCTTTTTCACCATAGCCCTCTATGGGCTTCCAAATATCCCTTTGACAATTCCACAAGAACAGCCTTAGCGAAAGGCTTCTTGAAGGGAAAGATGTAACTCTGTGAGATGAATTAACAGAACACAGAGCAGTTTCTCAGAAAGCTTCTTTCCAGTTTTGAACGGAAGATATTTCCTTTTTCACCATAGCCCTCTATGGGCTTCCAAATATCCCTTTGCCAATTCCACATGAACAGCCTTATCGAAAGGCTTCTTGAAGGGAAAGATGTAACTCTGTGAGATGAATTAACAGAACACAGAGCAGTTCATCAGAATGCTTCTTTCCAGTTTTGAAGGGAAGATATTTCCTTTTTCACCATAGCCCTCTATGGGCTTCCAAATATCCCTTTGCCAATTCCACAAGAACAGACTTAGGGAAAGGCTTCATGAAGGGAAAGATGTAACTCTGTGAGATGAATTAACAGAACATAGAGCCGTTTCTCAGAAAGCTTCTTTCCAGTTTTGAACGGAAGATATTTCCTTTTTCTCCATAGCCCTCTATGGGCTTCCAAATATCCCTTTGCCAATTCCACAAGAACAGCCTTAGCGAAAGGCTTCTTGAAGGGAAAGATGTAACTCTGTGAGATGAATTAACAGAACACAGAGTAGTTTCTTAGAAAGCTTCTTTCCAGTTTTGAACGGAAGATATTTCCTTTTTCACCATAGCCCTCTATGGGCTTCCAAATATCCCTTTGCCAATTCCACAAGAACAGCCTTAGCGAAAGGCTTCTTGAAGGGAAAGATGTAACTCTGTGAGATGAATTAACAGAACACAGAGCAGTTTCTCAGAAAGCTTCTTTCCAGTTTTGAACGGAAGATATTTCCTTTTTCACCATAGCCCTCTATGGGCTTCCAAATATCCCTTTGCCAATTCCACAAGAACAGCCTTAGCGAAAGGCTTCTTCAAGGGAAAGATGTAACTCTGTGAGATGAATTATCAGAACACAGAGCAGTTTCTCAGAAAGCTTCTTTCCAGTTTTGAACGGAAGATATTTCCTTTTTCACCATAGCCCTCTATGGGCTTCCAAATATCCCTTTGCCAATTCCACAAGAACAGCCTTAGCGAAAGGCTTCTTGAAGGGAAAGATGTAACTCTGTGAGATGAATTAACAGAACACAGAGCAGTTTCTCAGAAAGCTTCTTTCCAGTTTTGAACGGAAGATATTTCCTTTTTCACCATAGACCTCTATGGGCTTCCAAATATCCCTTTGCCAATTCCACAAGAACAGCCTTAGCGAAAGGCTTCTTGAAGGGAAAGATGTAACTCTGTGAGATGAATTAACAGAACACAGAGCAGTTTCTCAGAAAGCTTCTTTCCAGTTTTGAACGGAAGATATTTCCTTTTTCACCATAGCCCTCTATGGGCTTCCAAATATCCCTTTGCCAATTCCACAAGAACAGCCTTAGCGAAAGGCTTCTTGAAGGGAAAGATGTAACTCTGTGAGATGAATTAATAGAACACAGAGCAGTTTCTCAGAAAGCTTCTTTCCAGTTTTGAACGGAAGATATTTCCTTTTTCACCATAGCCCTCTATGGGCTTCCAAATATCCCTTTTCCAATTCCACAAGAACAGAATTAGCGAAAGGCTTCTTGAAGGGAAAGATGTAACTCTGTGAGATGAATTAACAGAACACAGAGCAGTTTCTCAGAAAGCTTCTTTCCAGTTTTGAACGGAAGATATTTCCTTTTTCACCATAGCCCTCTATGGGCTTCCAAATATCCCTTTGCCAATTCCACAAGAACAGCCTTAGCGAAAGGCTTCTTGAAGGGAAAGATGTAACTCTGTGAGATGAATTAACAGAACACAGAGCAGTTTCTCAGAAAGCTTCTTTCCAGTTTTGAACGGAAGATATTTCCTTTTTCACCATAGCCCTCTATGGGCTTCCAAATATCCCTTTTCCAATTCCACAAGAACAGAATTAGCGAAAGGCTTCTTGAAGGGAAAGATGTAACTCTGTGAGATGAATTAACAGAACACAGAGCAGTTTCTCAGAAAGATTCTTTCCAGTTTTGAACGGAAGATATTTCCTTTTTCACCATAGCCCTCTATGGGCTTCCAAATATCCCTTTGCCAATTCCACAAGAACAGCCTTAGCGAAAGGCTTCTTGAAGGGAAAGATGTAACTCTGTGAGATGAATTAACAGAACACAGAGCAGTTTCTCAGAAAGCTTCTTTCCAGTTTTGAACGGAAGATATTTCCTTTTTCACCATAGCCCTCTATGGGCTTCCAAATATCCCTTTGCCAATTCCACATGAACAGCCTTATCGAAAGGCTTCTTGAAGGGAAAGATGTAACTCTGTGAGATGAATTAACAGAACACAGAGCAGTTTCTCAGAAAGCTTCTTTCCAGTTTTGAACGGAAGATATTTCCATTTTCACCATAGCCCTCTATGGGCTTCCAAATATCCCTTTGCCAATTCCAGAAGAACAGCCTTAGCGAAAGGCTTCATGAAGGGAAAGATGTAACTCTGTGAGATGAATTAACAGAACACAGAGCCGTTTCTCAGAAAGCTTCTTTCCAGTTTTGAACGGATGATATTTCCATTTTCACCATAGCCCTCTATGGGCTTCCAAATATCCCTTTGCCAATTCCACAAGAACAGCCTTAGCGAAAGGCTTCTTGAAGGGAAAGATGTAACTCTGTGAGATGAATTAACAGAACACAGAGCAGTTTCTCAGAAAGCTTCTTTCCAGTTTTGAACGGAAGATATTTCCTTTTTCACCATAGCCCTCTATGGGCTTCCAAATATCCCTTTGCCAATTCCACAAGAACAGCCTTAGCGAAAGGCTTCTTGAAGGAAAAGATGTAACTCTGTGAGATGAATTAACAGAACACAGAGCAGTTTCTCAGAAAGCTTATTTCCAGTTTTGAACGGAAGATATTTCCTTTTTCACCATACCCCTCTATGGGCTTCCAAATATCCCTTTGCCAATTCCACAAGAACAGCCTTAGCGAAAGGCTTCTTGAAGGGAAAGATGTAACTCTGTGAGATGAATTAACAGAACACAGAGCAGTTTCTCAGAAAGCTTCTTTCCAGTTTTGAACGGAAGATATTTCCTTTTTCACCATAGCCCTCTATGGGCTTCCAAATATCCCTTTTCCAATTCCAGAAGAACAGCCTTAGCGAAAGGCTTCTTGAAGGGAAAGATGTAACTCTGTGAGATGAATTAACAGAACACAGAGCAGTTTCTCAGAAAGCTTCTTTCCAGTTTTGAAGGGAAGATATTTCCTTTTTCACCATAGCCCTCTATGGGCTTCCAAATATCCCTTTGCCAATTCCACAAGAACAGCCTTAGCGAAAGGCTTCTTCAAGGGAAAGATGTAACTCTGTGAGATGAATTAACAGAACACAGAGCAGTTTCTCAGAAAGCTTCTTTCCAGTTTTGAACGGAAGATATTTCCTTTTTCACCATAGCCCTCTATGGGCTTCCAAATATCCCTTTGCCAATTCCACAAGAACAGCCTTAGCGAAAGGCTTCTTGAAGGAAAAGATGTAACTCTGTGAGATGAATTAACAGAACACAGAGCAGTTTCTCAGAAAGCTTATTTCCAGTTTTGAACGGAAGATATTTCCTTTTTCACCATACCCCTCTATGGGCTTCCAAATATCCCTTTGCCAATTCCACAAGAACAGCCTTAGCGAAAGGCTTCTTGAAGGGAAAGATGTAACTCTGTGAGATGAATTAACAGAACACAGAGCAGTTTCTCAGAAAGCTTCTTTCCAGTTTTGAACGGAAGATATTTCCTTTTTCACCATAGCCCTCTATGGGCTTCCAAATATCCCTTTTCCAATTCCAGAAGAACAGCCTTAGCGAAAGGCTTCTTGAAGGGAAAGATGTAACTCTGTGAGATGAATTAACAGAACACAGAGCAGTTTCTCAGAAAGCTTCTTTCCAGTTTTGAAGGGAAGATATTTCCTTTTTCACCATAGCCCTCTATGGGCTTCCAAATATCCCTTTGCCAATTCCACAAGAACAGCCTTAGCGAAAGGCTTCTTCAAGGGAAAGATGTAACTCTGTGAGATGAATTAACAGAACACAGAGCAGTTTCTCAGAAAGCTTCTTTCCAGTTTTGAACGGAAGATATTTCCTTTTTCACCATAGCCCTCTATGGGCTTCCAAATATCCCTTTGCCAATTCCACATGAACAGCCTTATCGAAAGGCTTCTTGAAGGGAAAGATGTAACTCTGTGAGATGAATTAACAGAACACAGAGCAGTTTCTCAGAAAGCTTCTTTCCAGTTTTGAACGGAAGATATTTCCTTTTTCACCATAGCCCTCTATGGGATTCCAAATATCCCTTTGCCAATTCCACAAGAACAGCCTTAGCGAAAGGCTTCTTCAAGGGAAAGATGTAACTCTGTGAGATGAATTAACAGAACACAGAGCGGTTTCTCAGAAAGCTTCTTTCCAGTTTTGAACGGAAGATATTTCCTTTTTCACCATAGCCCTCTATGGGCTTCCAAATATCCCTTTGCCAATTCCACAAGAACAGCCTTAGCGAAAGGCTTCTTGAAGGGAAAGATGTAACTCTGTGAGATGAATTAACAGAACACAGAGCGGTTTCTCACAAAGCTTCTTTCCAGTTTTGAACGGAAGATATTTCCTTTTTCACCATAGCCCTCTATGGGCTTCCAAATATCCCTTTGCCAATTCCACAAGAACAGCCTTAGCAAAAGGCTTCTTGAAGGGAAAGATGTAACTCTGTGAGATGAATTAACAGAACACAGAGTGGTTTCTCAGAAAGCGTCTTTCCAGTTTTGAACGGAAGATATTTCCTTTTTCACCATAGCCCTCTATGGGCTTCCAAATATCCCTTTGCCAATTCCACAAGAACAGCCTTAGCGAAAGGCTACTTGAAGGGAAAGATGTAACTCTGTGAGATGAATTAACAGAACACAGAGCAGTTTCTCAGAAAGCTTCTTTCCAGTTTTGAACGGAAGATATTTCCTTTTTCACCATAGCCCTCTATGGGCTTCCAAATATCCCTTTGCCAATTCCATAAGAACAGCCTTAGCGAAAGGCTTCTTGAAGGGAAAGATGTAACTCTGTGAGATGAATTAACAGAACACAGAGCAGTTTCTCAGAAAGCTTCTTTCCAGTTTTGAACGGAAGATATTTCCTTTTTCACCATAGCCCTCTATGGGCTTCCAAATATCCCTTTGCCAATTCCACAAGAACAGCCTTAGCGAAAGGCTTCTTGAAAGGAAAGATGTAACTCTGTGAGATGAATTAACAGAACACAGAGCAGTTTCTCAGAAAGCTTCTTTCCAGTTTTGAACGTAATACATTTCCTTTTTCACCATAGCCCTCTATGGGCTTCCAAATATCCCTTTGCCAATTCCACAAAAACAGCCTTAGCGAAAGGCTTCTTCAAGGAAAAGATGTAACTCTGTGAGATGAATTAACAGAACACAGAGCAGTTTCTCTGAAAGCTTCTTTCCAGTTTTGAAAGGAAGATATTTCCTTTTTGACCATAGCCCTCTATGGGCTTCCAAATATCCCTTTGCCAATTCCACAAGAACAGCCTTAGCGAAAGGCTTCTTGAAGGGAAAGATGTAACTCTGTGAGATGAATTAACAGAACACAGAGCGGTTTCTCAGAAAGCTTCTTTCCAGTTTTGAACGGAAGATATTGCCTTTTTCACCATAGCCCTCTACGGGCTTCCAAATATCCCTTTTCCAATTCCACAAGAACAGCCTTAGCGAAAGGCTTCTTGAAGGGAAAGATGTAACTCTGTGAGATGAATTAACAGAACATAGAGCGGTTTCTCAGAAAGCTTCTTTCCAGTTTTGAACGGAAGATATTTCCTTTTTCACCATAGCCCTATATGGGCTTCCAAATATCCCTTTGCCAATTCCACAAGAACAGCCTTAGCGAAAGGCTTCTTAAAGGGAAAGATGTAACTCTGTGAGATGAAATAACAGAACACAGAGCGGTTTCTCAGAAAGCTTCTTTCCAGTTTTGAACGGAAGATATTTCCTTTTTCACCATAGCCCTCTATGGGCTTCCAAATATCCCTTTGCCAATTCCACATGAACAGCCTTATCGAAAGGCTTCTTGAAGGGAAAGATGTAACTCTGTGAGATGAATTAACAGAACACAGAGCAGTTTCTCAGAAAGCTTCTTTCCAGTTTTGAACGGAAGATATTTCCATTTTCACCATAGCCCTCTATGGGCTTCCAAATATCCCTTTGCCAATTCCAGAAGAACAGCCTTAGCGAAAGGCTTCATGAAGGGAAAGATGTAACTCTGTGAGATGAATTAACAGAACACAGAGCCGTTTCTCAGAAAGCTTCTTTCCAGTTTTGAACGGATGATATTTCCATTTTCACCATAGCCCTCTATGGGCTTCCAAATATCCCTTTGCCAATTCCACAAGAACAGCCTTAGCGAAAGGCTTCATGAAGGGAAAGATGTAACTCTGTGAGATGAATTAACAGAACACAGAGCCGTTTCTCAGAAAGCTTCTTTCCAGTTTTGAACGGAAGATATTTCCTTTTTCACCATAGCCCTCTATGGGCTTCCAAATATCCCTTTTCCAATTCCACAAGAACAGAATTGGCGAAAGGCTTCTTGAAGGGAAAGATGTAACTCTGTGAGATGAATTAACAGAACACAGAGCGGTTTCTCAGAAAGCTTCTTTCCAGTTTTGAACGGAAGATATTTCCTTTTTCACCATAGCCCTCTATGGGCTTCCAAATATCCCTTTGCCAATTCCACAAGAACAGCCTTATCGAAAGGCTTCTTGAAGGGAAAGATGTAACTCTGTGAGATGAATTAACAGAACACAGAGCAGTTTCTCAGAAAGCTTCTTTCCAGTTTTGAACGGAAGATATTTCCTTTTTCACCATAGCCCTCTATGGGCTTCCAAATATCCCTTTGCCAATTCCACAAGAACAGCCTTAGCGAAAGGCTTCTTGAAGGAAAAGATGTAACTCTGTGAGATGAATTAACAGAACACAGAGCAGTTTCTCAGAAAGCTTATTTCCAGTTTTGAACGGAAGATATTTCCTTTTTCACCATACCCCTCTATGGGCTTCCAAATATCCCTTTGCCAATTCCACAAGAACAGCCTTAGCGAAAGGCTTCTTGAAGGGAAAGATGTAACTCTGTGAGATGAATTAACAGAACACAGAGCAGTTTCTCAGAAAGCTTCTTTCCAGTTTTGAACGGAAGATATTTCCTTTTTCACCATAGCCCTCTATGGGCTTCCAAATATCCCTTTTCCAATTCCAGAAGAACAGCCTTAGCGAAAGGCTTCTTGAAGGGAAAGATGTAACTCTGTGAGATGAATTAACAGAACACAGAGCAGTTTCTCAGAAAGCTTCTTTCCAGTTTTGAAGGGAAGATATTTCCTTTTTCACCATAGCCCTCTATGGGCTTCCAAATATCCCTTTGCCAATTCCACAAGAACAGCCTTAGCGAAAGGCTTCTTCAAGGGAAAGATGTAACTCTGTGAGATGAATTAACAGAACACAGAGCAGTTTCTCAGAAAGCTTCTTTCCAGTTTTGAACGGAAGATATTTCCTTTTTCACCATAGCCCTCTATGGGCTTCCAAATATCCCTTTGCCAATTCCACATGAACAGCCTTATCGAAAGGCTTCTTGAAGGGAAAGATGTAACTCTGTGAGATGAATTAACAGAACACAGAGCAGTTTCTCAGAAAGCTTCTTTCCAGTTTTGAACGGAAGATATTTCCTTTTTCACCATAGCCCTCTATGGGATTCCAAATATCCCTTTGCCAATTCCACAAGAACAGCCTTAGCGAAAGGCTTCTTCAAGGGAAAGATGTAACTCTGTGAGATGAATTAACAGAACACAGAGCGGTTTCTCAGAAAGCTTCTTTCCAGTTTTGAACGGAAGATATTTCCTTTTTCACCATAGCCCTCTATGGGCTTCCAAATATCCCTTTGCCAATTCCACAAGAACAGCCTTAGCGAAAGGCTTCTTGAAGGGAAAGATGTAACTCTGTGAGATGAATTAACAGAACACAGAGCGGTTTCTCACAAAGCTTCTTTCCAGTTTTGAACGGAAGATATTTCCTTTTTCACCATAGCCCTCTATGGGCTTCCAAATATCCCTTTGCCAATTCCACAAGAACAGCCTTAGCAAAAGGCTTCTTGAAGGGAAAGATGTAACTCTGTGAGATGAATTAACAGAACACAGAGTGGTTTCTCAGAAAGCGTCTTTCCAGTTTTGAACGGAAGATATTTCCTTTTTCACCATAGCCCTCTATGGGCTTCCAAATATCCCTTTGCCAATTCCACAAGAACAGCCTTAGCGAAAGGCTACTTGAAGGGAAAGATGTAACTCTGTGAGATGAATTAACAGAACACAGAGCAGTTTCTCAGAAAGCTTCTTTCCAGTTTTGAACGGAAGATATTTCCTTTTTCACCATAGCCCTCTATGGGCTTCCAAATATCCCTTTGCCAATTCCATAAGAACAGCCTTAGCGAAAGGCTTCTTGAAGGGAAAGATGTAACTCTGTGAGATGAATTAACAGAACACAGAGCAGTTTCTCAGAAAGCTTCTTTCCAGTTTTGAACGGAAGATATTTCCTTTTTCACCATAGCCCTCTATGGGCTTCCAAATATCCCTTTGCCAATTCCACAAGAACAGCCTTAGCGAAAGGCTTCTTGAAAGGAAAGATGTAACTCTGTGAGATGAATTAACAGAACACAGAGCAGTTTCTCAGAAAGCTTCTTTCCAGTTTTGAACGTAATACATTTCCTTTTTCACCATAGCCCTCTATGGGCTTCCAAATATCCCTTTGCCAATTCCACAAAAACAGCCTTAGCGAAAGGCTTCTTCAAGGAAAAGATGTAACTCTGTGAGATGAATTAACAGAACACAGAGCAGTTTCTCTGAAAGCTTCTTTCCAGTTTTGAAAGGAAGATATTTCCTTTTTGACCATAGCCCTCTATGGGCTTCCAAATATCCCTTTGCCAATTCCACAAGAACAGCCTTAGCGAAAGGCTTCTTGAAGGGAAAGATGTAACTCTGTGAGATGAATTAACAGAACACAGAGCGGTTTCTCAGAAAGCTTCTTTCCAGTTTTGAACGGAAGATATTGCCTTTTTCACCATAGCCCTCTACGGGCTTCCAAATATCCCTTTTCCAATTCCACAAGAACAGCCTTAGCGAAAGGCTTCTTGAAGGGAAAGATGTAACTCTGTGAGATGAATTAACAGAACATAGAGCGGTTTCTCAGAAAGCTTCTTTCCAGTTTTGAACGGAAGATATTTCCTTTTTCACCATAGCCCTATATGGGCTTCCAAATATCCCTTTGCCAATTCCACAAGAACAGCCTTAGCGAAAGGCTTCTTAAAGGGAAAGATGTAACTCTGTGAGATGAAATAACAGAACACAGAGCGGTTTCTCAGAAAGCTTCTTTCCAGTTTTGAACGGAAGATATTTCCTTTTTTACCATAGCCCTCTATGGGCTTCCAAATATCCCTTTACCAATTCCAAAAGAACAGCCTTAGCGAAAGGCTTCTTGAAGGGAAAGATGTAACTCCGTGAGATGAATTAACAGAACACAGAGCAGTTTCTCAAAAAGCTTCTTTCCAGTTTTGAACGGAAGATATTTCCTTTTTCACCATAGCCCTCTATGAGCTTCCAAATATCCCTTTGCCAATTCCACAAGAACAGCCTTAGCGAAAGGATTCTTGAAGGGAAAGATGGAACTCTGTGAGATGAATTAACAGAACACAGAGCAGTTTCTCAGAAAGATTCTTTCCAGTTTTGAACGGAAGATATCTCCTTTTTCACCATAGCCCTCTAAGGGCTTCCAAATATCCCTTTGCCAATTCCACAAAAACAGCCTTAGCGAAAGGCTTCTTGAAGGGAAAGATGTAACTCTGTGAGATGAATTACCAGAACACAGAGCAGTTTATCAGAAAGCTTCTTTCCAGTTTTGAACGGAAGATATTTCCTTTTTCACCATAGCCCTCTATGGGCTTCCAAATATCCCTTTGCCAATTCCACAAGAACAGCCTTAGCGAAAGGCTTCTGGAAGGGAAAGATGTAACTCTGTGAGATGAATTAAGAGAACACAGAGCAGTTTCTCAGAAAGCTTCTTTCCAGTTTTGAAGGGAAGATATCTCCTTTTTCACTATAGCCCTCTACGGGCTTCCAAATATCCCTTTGCCAATTCCACAAGAACAGCCTTAGCGAAAGGCTTCTTGAAGGGAAAGATGTAACTCTGTGAGATGAATTAACAGAACACAGAGCAGTTTCTCAGAAAGTTTCTTTCCAGTTTTGAACGAAAGATATTTCCTTTTTCACCATAGCCGTCTATGGGCTTCCAAATATCCCTTGGCCAATTCCACAAGAACAGCCTTAGCGAAAGGCTTCTTGAAGGGAAAGATGTAACTCTGTGAGATGAATTAACTAACACAGAGCAGTTTCTCAGAAAGCTTCTTTCCAGTTTTGAACGTAATACATTTCCTTTTTCTCCATAGCCCTCTAAGGGCTTCCAAATATCCCTTTGCCAATTCCACAAGAACAGCCTTAGCGAAAGGCTTCTTCAAGGGAAAGATGTAACTCTGTGAGATGAATTAACAGAACACAGAGCAGTTTCTCAGAAAGCTTCTTTCCAGTTTTGAAAGGAAGATATTTCCTTTTTCACCATAGCCCTCCATGGGCTTCCAAATATCTCTTTGCCAATTCCACAAGAACAGCCTTAGGGAAAGGCTTCTTGAAGGGAAAGATGTAACTCTGTGAGACGAATTAACAGAACACAGAGCAGTTTCTCAGAAAGCTTCTTTCCAGTTTTGAACGGAAGATATTTCCTTTTTCACCATAGCCCTCTATGGGCTTCCAAATATCCCTTTGCCAATTCCACAAGAACAGCCGTAGCGAAAGGCTTCTTCAAGGGAAAGATGTAACTCTGTGAGATGAATTAACAGAACACAGAGCAGTTTCTCAGAAAGCTTCTTTCCAGTTTTGAACGGAAGATATTTCCTTTTTCACCATAGTCCTTAATGGGCTTCCAAATATCCCTTTGCCAATTCCACAAGAACAGCCTTAGCGAAAGGCTTCTTGAAGGGAAAGATGTAACTCTGTGAGATGAATTAACAGAACACAGAGCAGTTTCTCAGAAAGCGTCTTTCCAGTTTTGAACGGATGATATTTCCTTTTTCACCATAGCCCTCTAAGGGCTTCCAAATATCCCTTTGCCAATTCCACATGAACAGCCTTATCGAAAGGCTTCTTGAAGGGAAAGATGTAACTCTGTGAGATGAATTAACAGAACACAGAGCGGTTTCTCAGAAAGTTTGTTTCCAGTTTTGAAGGGAAGATATTTCCTTTTTCACCATAGCCTTCTATGGGCTTCCAAATATCCCTTTGCGAATTCCACAAGAACAGCCTTAGCGAAAGGCTACTTGAAGGGACAGATGTAACTCTGTGAGATGAATTAACAGAACACAGAGCAGTTTCTCAGAAAGCTTCTTTCCAGTTTTGAACGGAAGATATTTCCTTTTTCACCATAGCCCTCTATGGGCTTCCAACTATCCCTTTGCCAATTCCACAAGAACAGCCTTAGCGAAAGGCTTCTTCAAGGGAAAGATGTAACTCTGTGAGATGAATTAACAGAACACAGAGCAGTTTCTCAGAAAGCTTCTTTCCAGTTTTGAACGGAAGATATTTCCTTTTTCACCATAGCCCTCTATGGGCTTCCAAATATCCCTTTTCCAATTCCACAAGAACAGAATTAGCGAAAGGCTTCTTGAAGGGAAAGATGTAACTCTGTGAGATGAATTAACAGAACACAGAGCAGTTTCTCAGAAAGCTTCTTTCCAGTTTTGAACGGAAGATATTTCCTTTTTCACCATAGCCCTCTATGGGCTTCCAAATATCCCTTTGCCAATTCCACAAGAACAGCCTTAGCGAAAGGCTTCTTGAAGGGAAAGATGTAACTCTGTGAGATGAATTAACAGAACACAGAGCAGTTTCTCAGAAAGCTTCTTTCCAGTTTTGAACGGAAGATATTTCCTTTTTCACCATAGCCCTCTATGGGCTTCCAAATATCCCTTTGCCAATTCCACAAGAACAGCCTTAGCGAAAGGCTTCTTGAAGGGAAAGATGTAACTCTGTGAGATGAATTAACAGAACACAGAGCAGTTTCTCAGAAAGCTTCTTTCCAGTTTTGAACGGAAGATATTTCCTTTTTCACCATAGCCCTCTATGGGCTTCCAAATATCCCTTTGCCAATTCCACAAGAACAGCCTTAGCGAAAGGCTTCTTGAAGGGAAAGATGTAACTCTGTGAGATGAATTAACAGAACACAGAGCAGTTTCTCAGAAAGCTTCTTTCCAGTTTTGAACGGAAGATATTTCCTTTTTCACCATAGCCCTCTATGGGCTTCCAAATATCCCTTTGCCAATTCCACAAGAACAGCCTAAGCGAAAGGCTACTTGAAGGGAAAGATGTAACTCTGTGAGATGAATTAACAGAACACAGAGCTGTTTCTCAGAAAGCTTCTTTCCAGTTTTGAACGGAAGATATTTCCTTTTTCACCATAGCCCTCTATGGGCTTCCAAATATCCCTTTGCCAATTCCACAAGAACAGCCTTAGCGAAAGGCTTCTTGAAGGGAAAGATGTAACTCTGTGAGATGAATTAACAGAACACAGAGCAGTTTCTCAGAAAGCTTCTTTCCAGTTTTGAACGGAAGATATTTCCTTTTTCACCATAGCCCTCTATGGGCTTCCAAATATCCCTTTGCCAATTCCACAAGAACAGCCTTAGCGAAAGGCTTCTTCAAGGGAAAGATGTAACTCTGTGAGATGAATTAACAGAACACAGAGCGGTTTCTCAGAAAGCTTCTTTCCAGTTTTGAACGGAAGATATTTCCTTTTTCACCATAGCCCTCTATGGGCTTCCAAATATCCCTTTGCCAATTCCACAAGAACAGCCTTAGCGAAAGGCTACTTGAAGGGAAAGATGTAACTCTGTGAGATGAATTCACAGAACACAGAGCAGTTTCTCAATAAGCTTCTTTCCAGTTTTGAACGGAAGATATTTACTTTTTCACCATAGCCCTCTATGGGCTTCCAAATATCCCTTTGCCAATTCCACAAGAACAGCCTTAGCGAAAGGCTTCTTGAAGGAAAAGATGTAACTCTGTGAGATGAATTAACAGAACACAGAGCAGTTTCTCAGAAAGCTTCTTTCCAGTTTTGAACGGAAGATATTTCCTTTTTCACCATAGCCCTCTATGGGCTTCCAAATATCCCTTTTCCAATTCCACAAGAACAGAATTAGCGAAAGGCTTCTTGAAGGGAAAGATGTAACACTGTGAGATGAATAAACAGAACTCAGAGCAGTTTATCAGAAAGCTTCTTTCCAGTTTTGAACGGAAGATATTTCCTTTTTCACCATAGCCCTCTATGGGCTTCCAAATATCCCTTTGCCAATTCCACAAGAACAGCCTTAGCGAAAGGCTTCTTGAAGGGAAAGATGTAACTCTGTGCGATGAATTAACAGAACACAAAGCAGTTTCTCAGAAAGCTTCTTTCCAGTTTTGAACGGAAGATATTTCCTTTTTCACCATAGCCCTCTATGGGCTTCCAAATATCCCTTTGCCAATTCCACAAGAACAGCCTTAGCGAAAGGCTTCTTGAAGGGAAAGATGTAACTCTGTGAGATGAATTAACAGAACACAGAGCAGTTTCTCAGAAAGCTTCTTTCCAGTTTTGAACGGAAGATATTTCCTTTTTCACCATAGCCCTCTATGGGCTTCCAAATATCCCTTTTCCAATTCCACAAGAACAGAATTAGCGAAAGGCTTCTTGAAGGGAAAGATGTAACTCTGTGAGATGAATTAACAGAACACAGAGCAGTTTCTCAGAAAGCTTCTTTCCAGTTTTGAACGGAAGATATTTCCTTTTTCACCATAGCCCTCTATGGGCTTCCAAATATCCCTTTGCCAATTCCACAAGAACAGCCTTAGCGAAAGGCTTCTTGAAGGGAAAGATGTAACTCTGTGAGATGAATTAACAGAACACAGAGCAGTTTCTCAGAAAGCTTCTTTCCAGTTTTGAACGGAAGATATTTCCTTTTTCACCATAGCCCTCTATGGACTTCCAAATATCCCTTTGCCAATTCCACAAGAACAGCCTTAGCGAAAGGCTACTTGAAGGGAAAGATGTAACTCTGTGAGATGAATTAACAGAACACAGAGCAGTTTCTCAGAAAGCTTCTTTCCAGTTTTGAACGGAAGATATTTACTTTTTCACCATAGCCCTCTTTGGGCTTCCAAATATCCCTTTGCCAATTCCACAAGAACAGCCTTAGCGAAAGGCTTCTTGAAGGGAAAGATGTAACTCTGTGAGATGAATTAACAGAACACAGAGCAGTTTCTCAGAAAGCTTCTTTCCAGTTTTGAACGGAAGATATTTCCTTTTTCACCATAGCCCTCTATGGGCTTCCAAATATCCCTTTGCCAATTCCACATGAACAGCCTTATCGAAAGGCTTCTTGAAGGGAAAGATGTAACTCTGTGAGATGAATTAACAGAACACAGAGCGGTTTCTCAGAAAGCTTCTTTCCAGTTTTGAACGGACGATATTTCCTTTTTCACCATAGCCCTCTATGGGCTTCCAAATATCCCTTTGCCAATTCCACAAGAACAGCCTTAGCGAAAGGCTTCTTGAAGGGAAAGATGTAACTCTGTGAGATGAATTAACAGAACACAGAGCAGTTTCTCAGAAAGCTTCTTTCCAGTTTTGAACGGAAGATATTTCCTTTTTCACCATAGCCCTCTATGGGCTTCCAAATATCCCTTTGCCAATTCCACAAGAACAGCCTTAGCGAAAGGCTTCTTGAAGGGAAAGATGTAACTCTGTGAGATGAATTAACAGAACACAGAGCAGTTTCTCAGAAAGCTTCTTTCCAGTTTTGAACGGAAGATATTTCCTTTTTCACCATAGCCCTCTATGGGCTTCCAAATATCCCTTTGCCAATTCCACAAGAACAGCCTTAGCGAAAGGCTTCTTCAAGGAAAAGATGTAACTCTGTGAGATGAATTAACAGAACACAGAGCGGTTTCTCAGAAAGCTTCTTTCCAGTTTTGAACGGAAGATATTTCCTTTTTCACCATAGCCCTCTATGGGCTTCCAAATATCCCTTTGCCAATTCCACAAGAACAGCCTTAGCGAAAGGCTTCTTCAAGGGAAAGATGTAACTCTGTGAGATGAATTAACAGAACACAGAGCGGTTTCTCAGAAAGCTTCTCTCCAGTTTTGAACGGAAGATATTTCCTTTTTCACCATAGCCCTCTATGGGCTTCCAAATATCCCTTTGCCAATTCCACAAGAACAGCCTTAGCAAAAGGCTTCTTGAAGGGAAAGATGTAACTCTGTGAGATGAATTAACAGAACACAGAGTGGTTTCTCAGAAAGCTTCTTTCCAGTTTTGAACGGAAGATATTTCCTTTTTCACCATAGCCCTCTATGGGCTTCCAAATATCCCTTTGCGAATTCCACAAGAACAACCTTAGCGAAAGGCTTCTTGAAGGGAAAGATGTAACTCTGTGAGATGAATTAACAGAACACAGAGCGGTTTCTCAGAAAGTTTCTTTCCAGTTTTGAAGGGAAGATATTTCCTTTTTCACCATAGCCCTCTATGGCTTCCAAATATCCCTTTGCGAATTCCACAAGAACAGCCTTAGCGAAAGGCTACTTGAAGGGAAAGATGTAACTCTGTGAGATGAATTAACAGAACACAGAGCAGTTTCTAAGAAAGCTTCTTTCCAGTTTTGAACGGAAGATATTTCCTTTTTCACCATAGCCCTCTATGGGCTTCCAAATATCCCTTTGCCAATTCCACAAGAACAGCCTTAGCGAAAGGCTTCTTGAAGGGAAAGATGTAACTCTGTGAGATGAATTAACAGAACACAGAGCAGTTTCTCAGAAAGCTTCTTTCCAGTTTTGAACGGAAGATATTTACTTTTTCACCATAGCCCTCTATGGGCTTCCAAATATCCCTTTGCCAATTCCACAAGAACAGCCTTAGCGAAAGGCTTGTTGAAGGGAAAGATGTAACTCTGTGAGATGAATTAACAGAACACAGAGCAGTTTCTCAGAAAGCTTCTTTCCAGTTTTGAACGGAAGATATTTCCTTTTTCACCACAGCCCTCTAAGGGCTTCCAAATATCCCTTTGCCAATTCCACAAGAACAGCCTTAGCGAAAGGCTTCTTGAAGGGAAAGATGTAACTCTGTGAGATGAATTAACAGAACACAGAGCAGTTTCTCAGAAAGCTTCTTTCCAGTTTTGAACGGAAGATATTTCCTTTTTCACCATAGCCCTCTATGGGCTTCCAAATATCCCTTTGCCAATTCCACAAGAACAGCCTTAGCGAAAGGCTTCTTGAAGAGAAAGATGTAACTCTGTGAGATGAATTAACAGAACACAGAGCAGTTTCTCAGAAAGCTTCTTTCCAGTTTTGAACGGAAGATATTTCCTTTTTCACCATAGCCCTCTATGGGCTTCCAAATATCCCTTTGCCAATTCCACAAGAACAGCCTTAGCGAAAGGCTTCTTGAAGGGAAAGATGTAACTCTGTGAGATGAATTAACAGAACACAGAGCAGTTTCTCAGAAAGCTTCTTTCCAGTTTTGAACGGAAGATATTTCCTTTTTCACCATAGCCCTCTATGGGCTTCCAAATATCCCTCTGCCAATTCCACAAGAACAGCCTTAGCGAAAGGCTTCTTGAAGGGAAAGATGTAACTCTGTGAGATGAATTAACAGAACACAGAGCAGTTTCTCAGAAAGATTCTTTCCAGTTTTGAACGGAAGATATTTCCTTTTTCACCATAGCCCTCTATGGGCTTCCAAATATCCCTTTGCCAATTCCACAAGAACAGCCTTAGCGAAAGGCTACTTGAAGGGAAAGATGTAACTCTGTGAGATGAATTAACAGAACACAGAGCTGTTTCTCAGAAAGCTTCTTTCCAGTTTTGAACGGAAGATATTTCCTTTTTCACCATAGCCCTCTATGGGCTTCCAAATATCCCTTTGCCAATTCCACAAGAACAGCCTTAGCGAAAGGCTTCTTGAAGGGAAAGATGTAACTCTGTGAGATGAATTAACAGAACACAGAGCAGTTTCTCAGAAAGCTTCTTTCCAGTTTTGAACGGAAGATATTTCCTTTTTCACCATAGCCCTCTATGGGCTTCCAAATATCCCTTTGCAAATTCCACAAGAACAGCCTTAGTGAAAGGCTTGTTCAAGGGAAAGATGTAACTCTGTGAGATGAATTAACAGAACACAGAGCGGTTTCTCAGAAAGCTTCTTTCCAGTTTTGAACGGAAGATATTTCCTTTTTCACCATAGCCCTCTATGGGCTTCCAAATATCCCTTTGCCAATTCCACAAGAACAGCCTTAGCGAAAGGCTTCTTCAAGGGAAAGATGTAACTCTGTGAGATGAATTAACAGAACACAGAGCGGTTTCTCAGAAAGCTTCTTTCCAGTTTTGAACGGAAGATATTTCCTTTTTCACCATAGCCCTCTACGGGCTTCCAAATATCCCTTTGCCAATTCCACAAGAACAGCCTTAGCGAAAGGCTTCTTGAAGGGAAAGATGTAACTCTGTGAGATGAATTAACAGAACACAGAGCAGTTTCTCAGAAAGCTTCTTTCCAGTTTTGAACGGAAGATATTTCCTTTTTCACCATAGCCCTCTATGGGCTTCCAAATATCCCTTTGCCAATTCCACAAGAACAGCCTTAGCGAAAGGCTTCTTGAAGGGAAAGATGTAACTCTGTGAGATGAATTAACAGAACACAGAGCGGTTTCTCAGAAAGCTTCTTTCCAGTTTTGAACGGAAGATATTTCCTTTTTCACCATAGCCCTCTATGGGCTTCCAAATATCCCTTTGCCAATTCCAGTAGAACAGCCTTAGCGAAAGGCTTCATGAAGGGAAAGATGTAACTCTGTGAGATGAATTAACAGAACACAGAGCCGTTTCTCAGAAAGCTTCTTTCCAGTTTTGAACGGAAGATACTTCCTTTTTCACCATAGCCCTCTATGGGCTTCCAAATATCCCTTTGCCAATTCCACAAGAACAGCCTTAGCGAAAGGCTTCTTGAAGGGAAAGATGTAACTCTGTGAGATGAATTAACAGAACACAGAGCAGTTTTTCAGAAAGTTTCTTTCCAGTTTTGAACGGAAGATATTTCCTTTTTCACCATAGCCCTCTATGGGCTTCAAAATATCCCTTTGCCAATTCCACAAGAACAGCCTTAGCGAAAGGCTACTTGAAGGGAAAGATGTAACTCTGTGAGATGAATTAACAGAACACAGAGCAGTTTCTCAGAAAGCTTCTTTCCAGTTTTGAACGGAAGATATTTCCTTTTTCACCATAGCCCTCTATGGGCTTCCAAATATCCCTTTGCCAATTCCACAAGAACAGCCTTAGCGAAAGGCTTCTTGAAGGGAAAGATGTAACTCTGTGAGATGAATTAACAGAACACAGAGCAGTTTCTCAGACAGCTACGTTCCAGTTTTGAACGGAAGATATTTCCTTTTTCACCATAGCCCTCTATGGGCTTCCAAATATCCCTTTGCCAATTCCACAAGAACAGCCTTAGCGAAAGGCTTCTTGAAGGGAAAGATGTAACTCTGTGAGATGAATTAACAGAACACAGAGCAGTTTCTCAGAAAGCTTCTTTCCAGTTTTGAACGGAAGATATTTCCTTTTTCACCATAGCCCTCTATGGGCTTCCAAATATCCCTTTGCCAATTCCACAAGAACAGCCTTAGCGAAAGGCTTCTTGAAGGGAAAGATGTAACTCTGTGAGATGAATTAACAGAACACAGAGCTGTTTCCTAGAAAGCTTCTTTCCAGTTTTGAACGGAAGTTATTTCCTTTTTCACCATAGCCCTCTATGGGCTTCCAAATATCCCTTTGCCAATTCCACAAGAACCGCCTTAGCGAAAGGCTTCTTGAAGGGAAAGATGTACCTCTGTGAGATGAATTAACAGAACACAGAGCAGTTTCTCAGAAAGCTTCTTTCCAGTTTTGAACGGAAGATATTTCCTTTTTCACCATAGCCCTCTATGGGCTTCCAAATATCCCTTTGCCAATTCCACAAGAACAGCCTTAGCGAAAGGCTTCTTCAAGGGAAAGATGTAACTCTGTGAGATGAATTAACAGAACACAGAGCGGTTTCTCAGAAAGCTTCTTTCCAGTTTTGAACGGAAGATATTTCCTTTTTCACCATAGCCCTCTATGGGCTTCCAAATATCCCTTTGCCAATTCCACAAGAACAGCCTTAGCGAAAGGCTTCTTGGAGGGAAAGATGTAACTCTGTGAGATGAATTAACAGAACACAGAGCAGTTTCTCAGAAAGCTTCTTTCCAGTTTTGAACGGAAGATATTTCCTTTTTCACCATAGCCCTCTATGGGCTTCCAAATATTCCTTTTCCAATTCCACAAGAACAGAATTAGCGAAAGGCTTCTTGAAGGGAAAGATGTAACTCTGTGAGATGAATTAACAGAACACAGAGCAGTTTCTCAGAAAGCTTCTTTCCAGTTTTGAACGGAAGATATTTCCTTTTTCACCATAGCCCTCTAAGGGCTTCCAAATATCCCTTTGCCAATTCCACAAGAACAGCCTTAGCGAAAGGCTACTTGAAGGGAAAGATGTAACTCTGTGAGATGAATTAACAGAACACAGAGCAGTTTCTCAGAAAGCTTCTTTCCAGTTTTGAACGGAAGATATTTCCTTTTTCACCATAGCCCTCTATGGGCTTCCAAATATCCCTTTGCCAATTCCACAAGAACAGCCTTAGCGAAAGGCTTCTTGAAGGGAAAGATGTAACTCTGTGAGATGAATTAACAGAACACAGAGCGGTTTCTCAGAAAGCTTCTTTCCAGTTTTGAACGGAAGATATTTCCTTTTTCACCATAGCCCTCTATGGGCTTCCAAATATCCCTTTTCCAATTCCACAAGAACAGAATTAGCGAAAGGCTTCTTGAAGGGAAAGATGTAACTCTGTGAGATGAATAAACAGAACACAGAGCAGTTTATCAGAAAGCTTCTTTCCAGTTTTGAACGGAAGATATTTCCTTTTTCACCATAGCCCTCTATGGGCTTCCAAATATCCCTTTGCCCATTCCTCAAGAACAGCCTTAGCGAAAGGCTTCTTGAAGGGAAACATGTAACTCTGTGAGATGAATTAACAGAACACAGAGCAGTTTCTCAGAAAGCTTCTTTCCAGTTTTGAACGGAAGATATTTCCTTTTTCACCATAGCCCTCTATGGGCTTCCAAATATCCCTTTGCCAATTCCACAAGAACAGCCTTAGCGAAAGGCTTCTTGAAGGGAAAGATGTAACTCTGTGAGATGAATTAATAGAACACAGAGCAGTTTCTCAGAAAGCTTCTTTCCAGTTTTGAACGGAAGATATTTCCTTTTTCACCATAGCCCTCTATGGGCTTCCAAATATCCCTTTTCCAATTCCAGAAGAACAGAATTAGCGAAAGGCTTCTTGAAGGGAAAGATGTAACTCTGTGAGATGAATTAACAGAACACAGAGCAGTTTCTCAGAAAGCTTCTTTCCAGTTTTGAACGGAAGATATTTCCTTTTTCACCATAGCCCTCTATGGGCTTCCAAATATCCCTTTGCCAATTCCACAAGAACAGCCTTAGCGAAAGGCTACTTGAAGGGAAAGATGTAACTCTGTGAGATGAATTAACAGAACACAGAGCGGTTTCTCAGAATGCTTCTTTCCAGTTTTGAACGGAAGATATTTACTTTTTCACCATAGCCCTCTATGGGCTTCCAAATATCCCTTTGCGAATTCCACAAGAACAGCCTTAGCGAAAGACTTCTTGAAGGGAAAGATGTCACTCTGTGAGATGAATTAACAGCACACAGACCGGTTTCTCAGAAAGTTTCTTTCCAGTTTTGAAGGGAAGATATCTCCTTTTTCACCATAGCCCTCTATGGGCTTCCAAATATACCTTTGCGAATTCCACAAGAACAGCCTTAGCGAAAGGCTACTTGAAGGGACAGATGTAACTCTGTGAGATGAATTAACAGAACACAGAGCGGTTTCTCAGAAAGCTTCTTTCCAGTTTTGAACGGAAGATATTTCCTTTTTTACCATATCCCTCTATGGGCTTCCAACTATCCCTTTGCCAATTCCACAAGAACAGCCTTAGCGAAAGGCTTCTTGAAGGGAAAGATGTAACTCTGTGAGATGAATTAACAGAACACAGAGCAGTTTCTCAGAAAGCTTCTTTCCAGTTTTGAACGGAAGATATTTCCTTTTTCACCATAGCCCTCTATGGGCTTCCAAATATCCCTTTGCCAATTCCACAAGAACAGCCTTAGCGAAAGGCTTCTTGAAGGGAAAGATGTAACTCTGTGAGATGAATTAACAGAACACAGAGCAGTTTCTCAGAAAGCTTCTTTCCAGTTTTGAACGGAAGATATTTCCTTTTTCACCATAGCCCTCTATGGGCTTCCAAATATCCCTTTGCCAATTCCACAAGAACAGCCTTAGCGAAAGGCTTCTTGAAGGGAAAGATGTAACTCTGTGAGATGAATTAACAGAACACAGAGCAGTTTCTCAGAAAGCTTCTTTCCAGTTTTGAACGGAAGATATTTCCTTTTTCACCATAGCCCTCTATGGGCTTCCAAATATCCCTTTGCCAATTCCACAAGAACAGCCTTAGCGAAAGGCTTCTTGAAGGGAAAGATGTAACTCTGTGAGATGAATTAACAGAACACAGAGCAGTTTCTCAGAAAGCTTCTTTCCAGTTTTGAACGGAAGATATTACCTTTTTCACCATAGCACTCTATGGGCTTCCAAATATCCCTTTACCAATTCCACAAGAACAGCCTTAGCGAAAGGCTACTTGAAGGGAAAGATGTAACTCTGTGAGATGAATTAACAGAACACAGAGCTGTTTCTCAGAAAGCTTCTTTCCAGTTTTGAACGGAAGATATTTCCTTTTTCACCATAGCCCTCTATGGGCTTCCAAATATCCCTTTGCCAATTCCACAAGAACAGCCTTAGCGAAAGGCTTCTTGAAGGGAAAGATGTAACTCTGTGAGATGAATTAACAGAACACAGAGCAGTTTCTCAGAAAGCTTCTTTCCAGTTTTGAACGGAAGATATTTCCTTTTTCACCATAGCCCTCTATGGGCTTCCAAATATCCCTTTGCCAATTCCACAAGAACAGCCTTAGTGAAAGGCTTCTTCAAGGGAAAGATGTAACTCTGTGAGATGAATTAACAGAACACAGAGCGGTTTCTCAGAAAGCTTCTTTCAAGTTTTGAACGGAAGATATTTCCTTTTTCACCATAGCCCTCTATGGGCTTCCAAATATCCCTTTGCCAATTCCACAAGAACAGCCTTAGCGAAAGGCTTCTTCAAGGGAAAGATGTAACTCTGTGAGATGAATTAACAGAACACAGAGCGGTTTCTCAGAAAGCTTCTTTCCAGTTTTGAACGGAAGATATTTCCTTTTTCACCATAGCCCTCTATGGGCTTCCAAATATCCCTTTGCCAATTCCACAAGAACAGCCTTAGCGAAAGGCTTCCTGAAGGGAAAGATGTAACTCTGTGAGATGAATTAACAGAACACAAAGCGGTTTCTCAGAAAGCTTCTTTCCAGTTTTGAACGGAAGATATTTCCATTTTCACCATAGCCCTCTATGGGCTTCCAAATATCCCTTTGCCAATTCCACAAGAACAGCCTTAGCGAAAGGCTACTTGAAGGGAAAGATGTAACTCTGTGAGATGAATTAACAGAACACAGAGCGGTTTCTCAGAATGCTTCTTTCCAGTTTTGAACGGAAGATATTTACTTTTTCACCATAGCCCTCTATGGGCTTCCAGATATCCCTTTGCCAATTCCACAAGAATAGCCTTAGCGAAAGGCTTGTTGAAGGGAAAGATGTAACTCTGTGAGATGAATTAACAGAACACAGAGCAGTTTCTCAGAAAGCTTCTTTCCAGTTTTGAACGCAAGATATTTCCTTTTTCACCATAGCCCTCTAAGGGCTTCCAAATATCCCTTTGCCAATTCCACAAGAACAGCCTTAGCGAAAGGCTTCTTGAAGGGAAAGATGTAACTCTGTGAGATGAATTAACAGAACACAGAGCAGTTTCTCAGAAAGCTTCTTTCCAGTTTTGAACGGAAGATATTTCCTTTTTCACCATAGCCCTCTATGGGCTTCCAAATATCCCTTTGCCAATTCCACAAGAACAGCCTTAGCGAAAGGCTTCTTGAAGAGAAAGATGTAACTCTGTGAGATGAATTAACAGAAAACAGAGCAGTTTCTCAGAAAGCTTCTTTCCAGTTTTGAACGGAAGATATTTCCATTTTCACCATAGCCCTCTATGGGCTTCCAAATATCCCTTTGCCAATTCCACAAGAACAGCCTTAGCGAAAGGCTTCTTGAAGGGAAAGATGTAACTCCGTGAGATGAATTAACAGAACACAGAGCAGTTTCTCAGAAAGCTTCTTTCCAGTTTTGAACGGAAGATATTTCCTTTTTCACCATAGCCCTCTATGGGCTTCCAAATATCCCTTTGCCAATTCCACAAGAACAGCCTTAGCGAAAGGCTACTTGAAGGGAAAGATGTAACTCTGTGAGATGAATTAACAGAACACAGAGCTGTTTCTCAGAAAGCTTCTTTCCAGTTTTGAACGGAAGATATTTCCTTTTTCACCATAGCCCTCTATGGGCTTCCAAATATCCCTTTGCCAATTCCACAAGAACAGCCTTAGCGAAAGGCTTCTTGAAGGGAAAGATGTAACTCTGAGAGATGAATTAACAGAACACAGAGCAGTTTCTCAGAAAGCTTCTTTCCAGTTTTGAACGGAAGATATTTCCTTTTTCACCATAGCCCTCTATTTGCTTCCAAATATCCCTTTGCCAATTCCACAAGAACAGCCTTAGTGAAAGGCTTCTTCAAGGGAAAGATGTAACTCTGTGAGATGAATTAACAGAACACAGAGCGGTTTCTCAGAAAGCTTCTTTCCAGTTTTGAACGGAAGATATTTCCTTTTTCACCATAGCCCTCTATGGGCTTCCAAATATCCCTTTGCCAATTCCACAAGAACAGCCTTAGCGAAAGGCTTCTTCAAGGGAAAGATGTAACTCTGTGAGATGAATTAACAGAACACAGAGCGGTTTCTCAGAAAGCTTCTTTCCAGTTTTGAACGGAAGATATTTCCTTTTTCACCATAGCCCTCTATGGGCTTCCAAATATCCCTTTGCCAATTCCACAAGAACAGCCTTAGCGAAAGGCTTCTTGAAGGGAAAGATGTAACTCTGTGAGATGAATTAACAGAACAAAGAGCGGTTTCTCAGAAAGCTTCTTTCCAGTTTTGAACGGAAGATATTTCCATTTTCACCATAGCCCTCTATGGGCTTCCAAATATCCCTTTGCCAATTCCACAAGAACAGCCTTAGCGAAAGGCTACTTGAAGGGAAAGATGTAACTCTGTGAGATGAATTAACAGAACACAGAGCGGTTTCTCAGAATGCTTCTTTCCAGTTTTGAACGGAAGATATTTACTTTTTCACCATAGCCCTCTATGGGCTTCCAAATATCCCTTTGCCAATTCCACAAGAACAGCCTTAGCGAAAGGCTTGTGGACGGGAAAGATGTAACTCTGTGAGATGAATTAACAGAACACAGAGCAGTTTCTCAGAAAGCTTCTTTCCAGTTTTGAACGGAAGATATTTCCTTTTTCACCATAGCCCTCTAAGGGCTTCCAAATATCCCTTTGCCAATTCCACAAGAACAGCCTTAGCGAAAGGCTACTTGAAGGGAAAGATGTAACTCTGTGAGATGAATTAACAGAACACAGAGCAGTTTCTCAGAAAGCTTCTTTCCAGTTTTGAACGGAAGATATTTCCTTTTTCACCATAGCCCTCAATGGGATTCCAAATATCCCTTTGCCAATTCCACTAGAACAGCCTTAGCGAAAGGCTTCTTGAAGAGAAAGATGTAACTCTGTGAGATGAATTAACAGAACACAGAGCAGTTTCTCAGAAAGCTTCTTTCCAGTTTTGAACGGAAGATATTTCCTTTTTCACCATAGCCCTCTATGGGCTTCCAAATATCCCTTTGCCAATTCCACAAGAACAGCCTTAGCGAAAGGCTTGTTGAAGGGAAAGATGTAACTCTGTGAGATGAATTAACAGAACACAGAGCAGTTTCTCAGAAAGCTTCTTTCCAGTTTTGAACGGAAGATATTTCCCTTTTCACCATAGCCCTCTATGGGCTTCCAAATATCCCTTTGCCAATTCCACAAGAACAGCCTTAGCGAAAGGCTTCTTGAAGGGAAAGATGTAACTCTGTGAGATGAATTAACAGAACACAGAGCGGTTTCTCAGAAAGCTTCTTTCCAGTTTTGAACGGAAGATATTTCCTTTTTCACCATAGCCCTCTATGGGCTTCCAAATATCCCTTTGCCAATTCCAGAAGAACAGCCTTAGCGAAAGGCTTCATGAAGGGAAAGATGTAACTCTGTGAGATGAATTAACAGAACACAGAGCAGTTTCTCAGAAAGCTTCTTTCCAGTTTTGAACGGAAGATACTTCCTTTTTCACCATAGCCCTCTATGGGCTTCCAAATATCCCTTTGCCAATTCCACAAGAACAGCCTTAGCGAAAGGCTTCTTGAAGGGAAAGACGTAACTCTGTGAGATGAATTAACAGAACACAGAGCAGTTTCTCAGAAAGTTTCTTTCCAGTTTTGAACGGAAGATATTTCCTTTTTCACCATAGCCCTCTATGGGCTTCAAAATATCCCTTTGCCAATTCCACAAGAACAGCCTTAGCGAAAGGCTACTTGAAGGGAAAGATGTAACTCTGTGAGATGAATTAACAGAACACAGAGCAGTTTCTCAGAAAGCTTCTTTCCAGTTTTGAACGGAAGATATTTCCTTTTTCACCATAGCCCTCTATGGGCTTCCAAATATCCCTTTGCCAATTCCACAAGAACAGCCTTAGCGAAAGGCTTCTTGAAGGGAAAGATGTAACTCTGTGAGATGAATTAACAGAACACAGAGCAGTTTCTCAGACAGCTACGTTCCAGTTTTGAACGGAAGATATTTCCTTTTTCACCATAGCCCTCTATGGGCTTCCAAATATCCCTTTGCCAATTCCACAAGAACAGCCTTAGCGAAAGGCTTCTTGAAGGGAAAGATGTAACTCTGTGAGATGAATTAACAGAACACAGAGCAGTTTCTCAGAAAGCTTCTTTCCAGTTTTGAACGGAAGATATTTCCTTTTTCACCATAGCCCTCTATGGGCTTCCAAATATCCCTTTGCCAATTCCACAAGAACAGCCTTAGCGAAAGGCTTCTTGAAGGGAAAGATGTAACTCTGTGAGATGAATTAACAGAACACAGAGCTGTTTCTTAGAAAGCTTCTTTCCAGTTTTGAACGGAAGTTATTTCCTTTTTCACCATAGCCCTCTATGGGCTTCCAAATATCCCTTTGCCAATTCCACAAGAACAGCCTTAGCGAAAGGCTTCTTCAAGGGAAAGATGTAACTCTGTGAGATGAATTAACAGAACACAGAGCGGTTTCTCAGAAAGCTTCTTTCCAGTTTTGAACGGAAGATATTTCCTTTTTCACCATAGCCCTCTATGGGCTTCCAAATATCCCTTTGCCAATTCCACAAGAACAGCCTTAGTGAAAGGCTTCTTGGAGGGAAAGATGTAACTCTGTGAGATGAATTAACAGAACACAGAGCAGTTTCTCAGAAAGCTTCTTTCCAGTTTTGAACGGAAGATATTTCCTTTTTCACCATAGCCCTCTATGGGCTTCCAAATATCCCTTTTCCAATTCCACAAGAACAGAATTAGCGAAAGGCTTCTTGAAGGGAAAGATGTAACTCTGTGAGATGAATTAACAGAACACAGAGCAGTTTCTCAGAAAGCTTCTTTCCAGTTTTGAACGGAAGATATTTCCTTTTTCACCATAGCCCTCTATGGGCTTCCAAATATCCCTTTGCCAATTCCACAAGAACAGCCTTAGCGAAAGGCTACTTGAAGGGAAAGATGTAACTCTGTGAGATGAATTAACAGAACACAGAGCAGTTTCTCAGAAAGCTTCTTTCCAGTTTTGAACGGAAGATATTTCCTTTTTCACCATAGCCCTCTATGGGCTTCCAAATATCCCTTTGCCAATTCCACAAGAACAGCCTTAGCGAAAGGCTTCTTGAAGGGAAAGATGTAACTCTGTGAGATGAATTAACAGAACACAGAGCGGTTTCTCAGAAAGCTTCTTTCCAGTTTTGAACGGAAGATATTTCCTTTTTCACCATAGCCCTCTATGGGCTTCCAAATATCCCTTTTCCAATTCCACAAGAACAGAATTAGCGAAAGGCTTCTTGAAGGGAAAGATGTAACTCTGTGAGATGAATAAACAGAACACAGAGCAGTTTATCAGAAAGCTTCTTTCCAGTTTTGAACGGAAGATATTTCCTTTTTCACCATAGCCCTCTATGGGCTTCCAAATATCCCTTTGCCCATTCCTCAAGAACAGCCTTAGCGAAAGGCTTCTTGAAGGGAAACATGTAACTCTGTGAGATGAATTAACAGAACACAGAGCAGTTTCTCAGAAAGCTTCTTTCCAGTTTTGAACGGAAGATATTTCCTTTTTCACCATAGCCCTCTATGGGCTTCCAAATATCCCTTTGCCAATTCCACAAGAACAGCCTTAGCGAAAGGCTTCTTGAAGGGAAAGATGTAACTCTGTGAGATGAATTAATAGAACACAGAGCAGTTTCTCAGAAAGCTTCTTTCCAGTTTTGAACGGAAGATATTTCCTTTTTCACCATAGCCCTCTATGGGCTTCCAAATATCCCTTTTCCAATTCCACAAGAACAGAATTAGCGAAAGGCTTCTTGAAGGGAAAGATGTAACTCTGTGAGATGAATTAACAGAACACAGAGCAGTTTCTCAGAAAGCTTCTTTCCAGTTTTGAACGGAAGATATTTCCTTTTTCACCATAGCCCTCTATGGGCTTCCAAATATCCCTTTGCCAATTCCACAAGAACAGCCTTAGCGAAAGGCTACTTGAAGGGAAAGATGTAACTCTGTGAGATGAATTAACAGAACACAGAGCGGTTTCTCAGAATGCTTCTTTCCAGTTTTGAACGGAAGATATTTACTTTTTCACCATAGCCCTCTATGGGCTTCCAAATATCCCTTTGCGAATTCCACAAGAACAGCCTTAGCGAAAGACTTCTTGAAGGGAAAGATGTCACTCTGTGAGATGAATTAACAGCACACAGACCGGTTTCTCAGAAAGTTTCTTTCCAGTTTTGAAGGGAAGATATCTCCTTTTTCACCATAGCCCTCTATGGGCTTCCAAATATACCTTTGCGAATTCCACAAGAACAGCCTTAGCGAAAGGCTACTTGAAGGGACAGATGTAACTCTGTGAGATGAATTAACAGAACACAGAGCGGTTTCTCAGAAAGCTTCTTTCCAGTTTTGAACGGAAGATATTTCCTTTTTTACCATATCCCTCTATGGGCTTCCAACTATCCCTTTGCCAATTCCACAAGAACAGCCTTAGCGAAAGGCTTCTTGAAGGGAAATATGTAACTCTGTGAGATGAATTAACAGAACACAGAGCAGTTTCTCAGAAAGCTTCTTTCCAGTTTTGAACGGAAGATATTTCCTTTTTCACCATAGCCCTCTATGGGCTTCCAAATATCCCTTTGCCAATTCCACAAGAACAGCCTTAGCGAAAGGCTACTTGAAGGGAAAGATGTAACTCTGTGAGATGAATTAACAGAACACAGAGCGGTTTCTCAGAATGCTTCTTTCCAGTTTTGAACGGAAGATATTTACTTTTTCACCATAGCCCTCTATGGGCTTCCAAATATCCCTTTGCGAATTCCACAAGAACAGCCTTAGCGAAAGACTTCTTGAAGGGAAAGATGTCACTCTGTGAGATGAATTAACAGCACACAGACCGGTTTCTCAGAAAGTTTCTTTCCAGTTTTGAAGGGAAGATATCTCCTTTTTCACCATAGCCCTCTATGGGCTTCCAAATATACCTTTGCGAATTCCACAAGAACAGCCTTAGCGAAAGGCTACTTGAAGGGACAGATGTAACTCTGTGAGATGAATTAACAGAACACAGAGCGGTTTCTCAGAAAGCTTCTTTCCAGTTTTGAACGGAAGATATTTCCTTTTTTACCATATCCCTCTATGGGCTTCCAACTATCCCTTTGCCAATTCCACAAGAACAGCCTTAGCGAAAGGCTTCTTGAAGGGAAAGATGTAACTCTGTGAGATGAATTAACAGAACACAGAGCAGTTTCTCAGAAAGCTTCTTTCCAGTTTTGAACGGAAGATATTTCCTTTTTCACCATAGCCCTCTATGGGCTTCCAAATATCCCTTTGCCAATTCCACAAGAACAGCCTTAGCGAAAGGCTTCTTGAAGGGAAAGATGTAACTCTGTGAGATGAATTAACAGAACACAGAGCAGTTTCTCAGAAAGCTTCTTTCCAGTTTTGAACGGAAGATATTTCCTTTTTCACCATAGCCCTCTATGGGCTTCCAAATATCCCTTTGCCAATTCCACAAGAACAGCCTTAGCGAAAGGCTTCTTGAAGGGAAATATGTAACTCTGTGAGATGAATTAACAGAACACAGAGCAGTTTCTCAGAAAGCTTCTTTCCAGTTTTGAACGGAAGATATTTCCTTTTTCACCATAGCCCTCTATGGGCTTCCAAATATCCCTTTGCCAATTCCACAAGAACAGCCTAAGCGAAAGGCTACTTGAAGGGAAAGATGTAACTCTGTGAGATGAATTAACAGAACACAGAGCTGTTTCTCAGAAAGCTTCTTTCCAGTTTTGAACGGAAGATATTTCCTTTTTCACCATAGCCCTCTATGGGCTTCCAAATATCCCTTTGCCAATTCCACAAGAACAGCCTTAGCGAAAGGCTTCTTGAAGGGAAAGATGTAACTCTGTGAGATGAATTAACAGAACACAGAGCAGTTTCTCAGAAAGCTTCTTTCCAGTTTTGAACGGAAGATATTTCCTTTTTCACCATAGCCCTCTATGGGCTTCCAAATATCCCTTTGCCAATTCCACAAGAACAGCCTTAGCGAAAGGCTTCTTGAAGGGAAAGATGTAACTCTGTGAGATGAATTAACAGAACACAGAGCGGTTTCTCAGAAAGCTTCTTTCCAGTTTTGAACGGAAGATATTTCCTTTTTCACCATAGCCCTCTATGGGCTTCCAAATATCCCTTTGCCAATTCCACAAGAACAGCCTTAGCGAAAGGCTTCTTCAAGGGAAAGATGTAACTCTGTGAGATGAATTAACAGAACACAGAGCGGTTTCTCAGAAAGCTTCTTTCCAGTTTTGAACGGAAGATATTTCCTTTTTCACCATAGCCCTCTAAGGGCTTCCAAATATCCCTTTGCCAATTCCACAAGAACAGCCTTAGCGAAAGGCTTCTTCAAGGGAAAGATGTAACTCTGTGAGATGAATTGACAGAACACAGAGCGGTTTCTCAGAAAGCTTCTTTCCAGTTTTGAACGGAAGATATTTCCTTTTTCACCATAGCCCTCTATGGGCTTCCAAATATCCCTTTCCCAATTCCACAAGAACAGCCTTAGCGAAAGGCTTCTTGAAGGGAAAGATGTAACTCTGTGAGATGAATTAACAGAACACAGAGCGGTTTCTCAGAAAGCTTCTTTCCAGTTTTGAAAGGAAGATATTTCCTTTTTCACCATAGCCCTCTATGGGCTTCCAAATATCCCTTTTCCAATTCCACAAGAACAGCCTTAGCGAAAGGCTTCTTGAAGGGAAAGATGTAACTCTGTGAGATGAATTAACAGAACACAGAGCTGTTTCTTAGAAAGCTTCTTTCCAGTTTTGAACGGAAGTTATTTCCTTTTTCACCATAGCCCTCTATGGGCTTCCAAATATCCCTTTGCCAATTCCACAAGAACAGCCTTAGCGAAAGGCTTCTTCAAGGGAAAGATGTAACTCTGTGAGATGAATTAACAGAACACAGAGCAGTTTCTCAGAAAGCTTCTTTCCAGTTTTGAACGGAAGATATTTCCTTTTTCACCATAGCCCTCTATGGGCTTCCAAATATCCCTTTGCCAATTCCACAAGAACAGCCTTAGCGAAAGGCTTCTTCAAGGGAAAGATGTAACTCTGTGAGATGAATTAACAGAACACAGAGCGGTTTCTCAGAAAGCTTCTTTCCAGTTTTGAACGGAAGATATTTCCTTTTTCACCATAGCCCTCTATGGGCTTCCAAATATCCCTTTGCCAATTCCACAAGAACAGCCTTAGCGAAAGGCTTCTTGAAGGGAAAGATGTAACTCTGTGAGATGAATTAACAGAACACAGAGCAGTTTCTCAGAAAGCTTCTTTCCAGTTTTGAACGGAAGATACTTCCTTTTTCACCATAGCCCTCTATGGGCTTCCAAATATCCCTTTGCCAATTCCACAAGAACAGCCTTAGCGAAAGGCTTCTTGAAGGGAAAGATGTAACTCTGTGAGATGAATTAACAGAACACAGAGCAGTTTCTCAGAAAGCTTCTTTCCAATTTTGAACGGAAGATATTTCCTTTTTCACCATAGCCCAATAAGGGCTTCCAAATATCCCTTTGCCAATTCCACATGAACAGCCTTATCGAAAGGCTTCTTGAAGGGAAAGATGTAACTCTGTGAGATGAATTAACAGAACACAGAGCGGTTTCTCAGAAAGCTTCTTTCCAGTTTTGAACGGAAGATATTTCCTTTTTCACCATAGCCCTCTATGGGCTTCCAAATATCCCTTTGCCAATTCCACAAGAACAGCCTTAGCAAAAGGCTTCTTGAAGGGAAAGATGTAACTCTGTGAGATGAATTAACAGAACACAGAGTGGTTTCTCAGAAAGCGTCTTTCCAGTTTTGAACGGAAGATATTTCCTTTTTCACCATAGCCCTCTATGGGCTTCCAAATATCCCTTTGCGAATTCCACAAGAACAGCCTTAGCGAAAGGCTTCTTGAAGGGAAAGATGTAACTCTGTGAGATGAATTAACAGAACACAGAGCGGTTTCTCAGAAAGTTTCTTTCCAGTTTTGAAGGGAAGATATTTCCTTTTTCACCATAGCCCTCTATGGGCTTCCAAATATCCCTTTGCGAATTCCACAAGAACAGCCTTAGCGAAAGGCTACTTGAAGGGACAGATGTAACTCTGTGAGATGAATTAACAGAACACAGAGCAGTTTCTCAGAAAGCTTCTTTCCAGTTTTGAACGGAAGATATTTCCTTTTTCACCATAGCCCTCTATGGGCTTCCAAATATCCCTTTGCCAATTCCACAAGAACAGCCTTAGCGAAAGGCTTCTTCAAGGGAAAGATATAACTCTGTGAGATGAATTAACAGAACACAGAGCAGTTTCTCAGAAAGCTTCTTTCCAGTTTTGAACGGAAGATATTTCCTTTTTCACCATAGCCCTCTATGGGCTTCCAAATATCCCTTTTCCAATTCCACAAGAACAGAATTAGCAAAAGGCTTCTTGAAGGGAAAGATGTAACTCTGTGAGATGAATTAACAGAACACAGAGCAGTTTCTCAGAAAGCTTCTTTCCAGTTTTGAACGGAAGATATTTCCTTTTTCACCATAGCCCTCTATGGGCTTCCAAATATCCCTTTGCCAATTCCACAAGAACAGCCTTAGCGAAAGGCTTCTTGAAGGGAAAGATGTAACACTGTGAGATGAATTAACAGAACACAGAGCAGTTTCTCAGAAAGCTTCTTTCCAGTTTTGAACGGAAGATATTTCCTTTTTCACCATAGCCCTCTATGGGCTTCCAAATATCCCTTTCCCAATTCCACAAGAACAGCCTTAGCGAAAGGCTTCTTGAAGGGAAAGATGTAACTCTGTGAGATGAATTAACAGAACACAGAGCAGTTTCTCAGAAAGCTTCTTTCCAGTTTTGAACGGAAGATATTTCCTTTTTCACCATAGCCCTCTATGGGCTTCCAAATATCCCTTTGCCAATTCCACAAGAACAGCCTAAGCGAAAGGCTACTTGAAGGGAAAGATGTAACTCTGTGAGATGAATTAACAGAACACAGAGCGGTTTCTCAGAAAGCTTCTTTCCAGTTTTGAACGGAAGATATTTCCTTTTTCACCATAGCCCTCTATGGGCTTCCAAATATCCCTTTGCCAATTCCACAAGAACAGCCTTAGCAAAAGGCTTCTTGAAGGGAAAGATGTAACTCTGTGAGATGAATTAACAGAACACAGTGTGGTTTCTCAGAAAGCGTCTTTCCAGTTTTGAACGGAAGATATTTCCTTTTTCACCATAGCCCTGTATGGGCTTCCAAATATCCCTTTGCGAATTCCACAAGAACAGCCTTAGCGAAAGGCTTCTTGAAGGGAAAGATGTAACTCTGTGAGATGAATTAACAGAACACAGAGCGGTTTCTCAGAATGTTTCTTTCCAGTTTTGAAGGGAAGATATTTCCTTTTTCACCATAGCCCTCTATGGGCTTCCAAATATCCCTTTGCCAATTCCACAAGAACAGCCTTAGCGAAAGGCTACTTGAAGGGACAGATGTAACTCTGTGAGATGAATTAACAGAACACAGAGCAGTTTCTCAGAAAGCTTCTTTCCAGTTTTGAACGGAAGATATTTCCTTTTTCACCATAGCCCTCTATGGGCTTCCAACTATCCCTTTGCCAATTCCACAAGAACAGCCTTAGCGAAAGGCTTCTTCAAGGGAAAGATATAACTCTGTGAGATGAATTAACAGAACACAGAGCAGTTTCTCAGAAAGCTTCTTTCCAGTTTTGAACGGAAGATATTTCCTTTTTCACCATAGCCCTCTATGGGCTTCCAAATATCCCTTTGCCAATTCCACAAGAACAGCCTTAGCGAAAGGCTTCTTGAAGGGAAAGATGTAACTCTGTGAGATGAATTAACAGAACACAGAGCAGTTTCTCAGAAAGCTTCTTTCCAGTTTTGAACGGAAGATATTTCCTTTTTCACCATAGCCCTCTATGGGCTTCCAAATATCCCTTTGCCAATTCCACAAGAACAGCCTTAGCGAAAGGCTTCTTGAAGGGAAAGATGTAACTCTGTGAGATGAATTAACAGAACACAGAGCAGTTTCTCAGAAAGCTTCTTTCCAGTTTTGAACGGAAGATATTTCCTTTTTCACCATAGCCCTCTATGGGCTTCCAAATATCCCTTTGCCAATTCCACAAGAACAGCCTTAGCGAAAGGCTTCTTGAAGGGAAATATGTAACTCTGTGAGATGAATTAACAGAACACAGAGCAGTTTCTCAGAAAGCTTCTTTCCAGTTTTGAACGGAAGATATTTCCTTTTTCACCATAGCCCTCTATGGGCTTCCAAATATCCCTTTGCCAATTCCACAAGAACAGCCTAAGCGAAAGGCTTCTTGAAGGGAAAGATGTAACTCTGTGAGATGAATTAACAGAACACAGAGCTGTTTCTCAGAAAGCTTCTTTCCAGTTTTGAACGGAAGATATTTCCTTTTTCACCATAGCCCTCTATGGGCTTCCAAATATCCCTTTGCCAATTCCACAAGAACAGCCTTAGCGAAAGGCTTCTTGAAGGGAAAGATGTAACTCTGTGAGATGAATTAACAGAACACAGAGCAGTTTCTCAGAAAGCTTCTTTCCAGTTTTGAACGGAAGATATTTCCTTTTTCACCATAGCCCTCTATGGGCTTCCAAATATCCCTTTGCCAATTCCACAAGAACAGCCTTAGCGAAAGGCTTCTTCAAGGGAAAGATGTAACTCTGTGAGATGAATTAACAGAACACAGAGCTGTTTCTCAGAAAGCTTCTTTCCAGTTTTGAACGGAAGATATTTCCTTTTTCACCATAGCCCTCTATGGGCTTCCAAATATCCCTTTGCCAATTCCACAAGAACAGCCTTAGCGAAAGGCTTCTTCAAGGGAAAGATGTAACTCTGTGAGATGAATTAACAGAACACAGAGCGGTTTCTCAGAAAGCTTCTTTCCAGTTTTGAACGGAAGATATTTCCTTTTTCACCATAGCCCTCTAAGGGCTTCCAAATATCCCTTTGCCAATTCCACAAGAACAGCCTTAGCGAAAGGCTTCTTCAAGGGAAAGATGTAACTCTGTGAGATGAATTGACAGAACACAGAGCGGTTTCTCAGAAAGCTTCTTTCCAGTTTTGAACGGAAGATATTTCCTTTTTCACCATATCCCTCTATGGGCTTCCAAATATCCCTTTCCCAATTCCACAAGAACAGCCTTAGCGAAAGGCTTCTTGAAGGGAAAGATGTAACTCTGTGAGATGAATTAACAGAACACAGAGCGGTTTCTCAGAAAGCTTCTTTCCAGTTTTGAAAGGAAGATATTTCCTTTTTCACCATAGCCCTCTATGGGCTTCCAAATATCCCTTTGCCAATTCCACAAGAACAGCCTTAGCGAAAGGCTTCTTGAAGGGAAAGATGTAACTCTGTGAGATGAATTAACAGAACACAGAGCTGTTTCTTAGAAAGCTTCTTTCCAGTTTTGAACGGAAGTTATTTCCTTTTTCACCATAGCCCTCTATGGGCTTCCAAATATCCCTTTGCCAATTCCACAAGAACAGCCTTAGCGAAAGGCTTCTTCAAGGGAAAGATGTAACTCTGTGAGATGAATTAACAGAACACAGAGCAGTTTCTCAGAAAGCTTCTTTCCAGTTTTGAACGGAAGATATTTCCTTTTTCACCATAGCCCTCTATGGGCTTCCAAATATCCCTTTGCCAATTCCACAAGAACAGCCTTAGCGAAAGGCTTCTTCAAGGGAAAGATGTAACTCTGTGAGATGAATTAACAGAACACAGAGCGGTTTCTCAGAAAGCTTCTTTCCAGTTTTGAACGGAAGATATTTCCTTTTTCACCATAGCCCTCTATGGGCTTCCAAATATCCCTTTGCCAATTCCACAAGAACAGCCTTAGCGAAAGGCTTCTTGAAGGGAAAGATGTAACTCTGTGAGATGAATTAACAGAACACAGAGCAGTTTCTCAGAAAGCTTCTTTCCAGTTTTGAACGGAAGATATTTCCTTTTTCACCATAGCCCTCTATGGGCTTCCAAATATCCCTTTTCCAATTCCACAAGAACAGAATTAGCGAAAGGCTTCTTGAAGGGAAAGATGTAACTCTGTGAGATGAATTAACAGAACACAGAGCAGTTTCTCAGAAAGCTTCTTTCCAGTTTTGAACGGAAGATATTTCCTTTTTCACCATAGCCCTCTATGGGCTTCCAAATATCCCTTTGCCAATTCCACAAGAACAGCCTTAGCGAAAGGCTACTTGAAGGGAAAGATGTAACTCTGTGAGATGAATTAACAGAACACAGAGCAGTTTCTCAGAAAGCTTCTTTCCAGTTTTGAACGGAAGATATTTCCTTTTTCACCATAGCCCTCTATGGGCTTCCAAATATCCCTTTGCCAATTCCACAAGAACAGCCTTAGCGAAAGGCTTCTTGAAGGGAAAGATGTAACTCTGTGAGATGAATTAACAGAACACAGAGCGGTTTCTCAGAAAGCTTCTTTCCAGTTTTGAACGGAAGATATTTCCTTTTTCACCATAGCCCTCTATGGGCTTCCAAATATCCCTTTTCCAATTCCACAAGAACAGAATTAGCGAAAGGCTTCTTGAAGGGAAAGATGTAACTCTGTGAGATGAATTAACAGAACACAGAGCAGTTTCTCAGAAAGCTTCTTTCCAGTTTTGAACGGAAGATATTTCCTTTTTCACCATAGCCCTCTATGGGCTTCCAAATATCCCTTTGCCAATTCCACAAGAACAGCCTTAGCGAAAGGCTTCTTGAAGGGAAAGATGTAACTCTTTGAGATGAATTAACAGAACACAGAGCAGTTTCTCAGAAAGCTTCTTTCCAGTTTTGAACGGAAGATATTTCCTTTTTCACCATAGCCCTCTATGGGCTTCCAAATATCCCTTTGCCAATTCCACAAGAACAGCCTTAGCGAAAGGCTACTTGAAGGGAAAGATGTAACTCTGTGAGATGAATTAAAAGAACACAGAGCAGTTTCTCAGAAAGCTTCTTTCCAGTTTTGAACGGAAGATATTTCCTTTTTCACCATAGCCCTCTATGGGCTTCCAAATATCCCTTTGCCAATTCCACAAGAACAGCCTTAGCGAAAGGCTTCTTGAAGGGAAAGATGTAACTCTGTGAGATGAATTAACAGAACACAGAGCAGTTTCTCAGAAAGCTTCTTTCCAGTTTTGAACGGAAGATATTTCCTTTTTCACCATAGCCCTCTAAGGGCTTCCAAATATCCCTTTGCCAATTCCACATGAACAGCCTTATCCAAAGGCTTCTTGAAGGGAAAGATGTAACTCTGTGAGATGAATTAACAGAACACAGAGCAGTTTCTCAGAAAGCTTCTTTCCAGTTTTGAACGGAAGATATTTCCTTTTTCACCATAGCCCTCTATGGGCTTCCAAAGAACCCTTTGCCAATTCCACAAGAACAGCCTTAGCGAAAGGCTTCTTCAAGGGAAAGATGTAACTCTGTGAGATGAATTAACAGAACACAGAGCGGTTTCTCAGAAAGCTTCTTTCCAGTTTTGAACGGAAGATATTTCCTTTTTCACCATAGCCCTCTATGGGCTTCCAAATATCCCTTTGCCAATTCCACAAGAACAGCCTTAGCAAAAGGCTTCTTCAAGGGAAAGATGTAACTCTGTGAGATGAATTAACAGAACACAGAGCGGTTTCTCAGAAAGCTTCTTTCCAGTTTTGAACGGAAGATATTTCCTTTTTCACCATAGCCCTCTATGGGCTTCCAAATATCCCTTTGCCAATTCCACAAGAACAGCCTTAGCAAAAGGCTTCTTGAAGGGAAAGATGTAACTCTGTGAGATGAATTAACAGAACACAGAGTGGTTTCTCAGAAAGCGTCTTTCCAGTTTTGAACGGAAGATATTTCCTTTTTCACCATAGCCCTCTATGGGCTTCCAAATATCCCTTTTCCAATTCCACAAGAACAGCCTTAGCGAAAGGCTTCTCCAAGGGAAAGATGTAACTCTGTGAGATGAATTAACAGAACACAGAGCGGTTTCTCAGAAAGTTTCTTTCCAGTTTTGAAGGGAAGATATTTCCTTTTTCACCATAGCCCTCTATGGGCTTCCAAATATCCCTTTGCGAATTCCACAAGAACAGCCTTAGCGAAAGGCTACTTGAAGGGACAGATGTAACTCTGTGAGATGAATTAACAGAACACAGAGCAGTTTCTCAGAAAGCTTCTTTCCAGTTTTGAACGGAAGATATTTCCTTTTTCACCATAGCCCTCTATGGGCTTCCAACTATCCCTTTGCCAATTCCACAAGAACAGCCTTAGCGAAAGGCTTCTTCAAGGGAAAGATATAACTCTGTGAGATGAATTAACAGAACACAGAGCAGTTTCTCAGAAAGCTTCTTTCCAGTTTTGAACGGAAGATATTTCCTTTTTCACCATAGCCCTCTATGGGCTTCCAAATATCCCTTTTCCAATTCCACAAGAACAGAATTAGCAAAAGGCTTCTTGAAGGGAAAGATGTAACTCTGTGAGATGAATTAACAGAACACAGAGCAGTTTCTCAGAAAGCTTCTTTCCAGTTTTGAACGGAAGATATTTCCTTTTTCACCATAGCCCTCTATGGGCTTCCAAATATCCCTTTGCCAATTCCACAAGAACAGCCTTAGCGAAAGGCTTCTTGAAGGGAAAGATGTAACTCTGTGAGATGAATTAACAGAACACAGAGCAGTTTCTCAGAAAGCTTCTTTCCAGTTTTGAACGGAAGATATTTCCTTTTTCACCATAGCCCTCTATGGGCTTCCAAATATCCCTTTGCCAATTCCACAAGAACAGCCTTAGCGAAAGGCTTCTTGAAGGGAAAGATGTAACTCTGTGAGATGAATTAACAGAACACAGAGCAGTTTCTCAGAAAGCTTCTTTCCAGTTTTGAACGGAAGATATTTCCTTTTTCACCATAGCCCTCTATGGGCTTCCAAATATCCCTTTGCCAATTACACAAGAACAGCCTTAGCGAAAGGCTTCTTGAAGGGAAAGATGTAACTCTGTGAGATGAATTAACAGAACACAGAGCAGTTTCTCAGAAAGCTTCTTTCCAGTTTTGAACGGAAGATATTTCCTTTTTCACCATAGCCCTCTATGGGCTTCCAAATATCCCTTTGCCAATTCCACAAGAACAGCCTAAGCGAAAGGCTACTTGAAGGGAAAGATGTAACTCTGTGAGATGAATTAACAGAACACAGAGCTGTTTCTCAGAAAGCTTCTTTCCAGTTTTGAACGGAAGATATTTCCTTTTTCACCATAGCCCTCTATGGGCTTCCAAATATCCCTTTGCCAATTCCACAAGAACAGCCTTAGCGAAAGGCTTCTTGAAGGGAAAGATGTAACTCTGTGAGATGAATTAACAGAACACAGAGCAGTTTCTCAGAAAGCTTCTTTCCAGTTTTGAACGGAAGATATTTCCTTTTTCACCATAGCCCTCTATGGGCTTCCAAATATCCCTTTGCCAATTCCACAAGAACAGCCTTAGCGAAAGGCTTCTTCAAGGGAAAGATGTAACTCTGTGAGATGAATTAACAGAACACAGAGCGGTTTCTCAGAAAGCTTCTTTCCAGTTTTGAAAGGAAGATATTTCCTTTTTCACCATAGCCCTCTATGGGCTTCCAAATATCCCTTTGCCAATTCCACAAGAACAGCCTTAGCGAAAGGCTTCTTGAAGGGAAAGATGTAACTCTGTGAGATGAATTAACAGAACACAGAGCAGTTTCTCAGAAAGCTTCTTTCCAGTTTTGAACGGAAGATATTTCCTTTTTCACCATAGCCCTCTATGGGCTTCCAAATATCCCTTTGCCAATTCCACAAGAACAGCCTTAGCGAAAGGCTTCTTCAAGGGAAAGATGTAACTCTGTGAGATGAATTAACAGAACACAGAGCGGTTTCTCAGAAAGCTTCTTTCCAGTTTTGAACGGAAGATATTTCCTTTTTCACCATAGCCCTCTATGGGCTTCCAAATACCCTTTGCCAATTCCACAAGAACAGCCTTAGCGAAAGGCTTCTTCAAGGGAAAGATGTAACTCTGTGAGATGAATTAACAGAACACAGAGCGGTTTCTCAGAAAGCTTCTTTCCAGTTTTGAACGGAAGATATTTCCTTTTTCACCATAGCCCTCTATGGGCTTCCAAATATCCCTTTGCCAATTCCACAAGAACAGCCTTAGCAAAAGGCTTCTTGAAGGGAAAGATGTAACTCTGTGAGATGAATTAACAGAACACAGAGTGGTTTCTCAGAAAGCGTCTTTCCAGTTTTGAACGGAAGATATTTCCTTTTTCACCATAGCCCTCTATGGGCTTCCAAATATCCCTTTGCGAATTCCACAAGAACAGCCTTAGCGAAAGGCTTCTTGAAGGGAAAGATGTAACTCTGTGAGATGAATTAACAGAACACAGAGCGGTTTCTCAGAAAGTTTCTTTCCAGTTTTGAAGGGAAGATATTTCCTTTTTCACCATAGCCCTCTATGGGCTTCCAAATATCCCTTTGCGAATTCCACAAGAACAGCCTTAGCGAAAGGCGACTTGAAGGGACAGATGTAACTCTGTGAGATGAATTAACAGAACACAGAGCAGTTTCTCAGAAAGCTTCTTTCCAGTTTTGAACGGAAGATATTTCCTTTTTCACCATAGCCCTCTATGGGCTTCCAACTATCCCTTTGCCAATTCCACAAGAACAGCCTTAGCGAAAGGCTTCTTCAAGGGAAAGATATAACTCTGTGAGATGAATTAACAGAACACAGAGCAGTTTCTCAGAAAGCTTCTTTCCAGTTTTGAACGGAAGATATTTCCTTTTTCACCATAGCCCTCTATGGGCTTCCAAATATCCCTTTTCCAATTCCACAAGAACAGAATTAGCAAAAGGCTTCTTGAAGGGAAAGATGTAACTCTGTGAGACGAATTAACAGAACACAGAGCAGTTTCTCAGAAAGCTTCTTTCCAGTTTTGAACGGAAGATATTTCCTTTTTCACCATAGCCCTCTATGGGCTTCCAAATATCCCTTTGCCAATTCCACAAGAACAGCCTTAGCGAAAGGCTTCTTGAAGGGAAAGATGTAACTCTGTGAGATGAATTAACAGAACACAGAGCAGTTTCTCAGAAAGCTTCTTTCCAGTTTTGAACGGAAGATATTTCCTTTTTCACCATAGCCCTCTATGGGCTTCCAAATATCCCTTTGCCAATTCCACAAGAACAGCCTTAGCGAAAGGCTTCTTGAAGGGAAAGATGTAACTCTGTGAGATGAATTAACAGAACACAGAGCAGTTTCTCAGAAAGCTTCTTTCCAGTTTTGAACGGAAGATATTTACTTTTTCACCATAGCCCTCTATGGGCTTCCAAATATCCCTTTGCCAATTCCACAAGAACAGCCTTAGCGAAAGGCTTCTTGAAGGGAAAGATGTAACTCTGTGAGATGAATTAACAGAACACAGAGCAGTTTCTCAGAAAGCTTCTTTCCAGTTTTGAACGGAAGATATTTCCTTTTTCACCATAGCCCTCTATGGGCTTCCAAATATCCCTTTGCCAATTCCACAAGAACAGCCTTAGCGAAAGGCTTCTTGAAGGGAAATATGTAACTCTGTGAGATGAATTAACAGAACACAGAGCAGTTTCTCAGAAAGCTTCTTTCCAGTTTTGAACGGAAGATATTTCCTTTTTCACCATAGCCCTCTATGGGCTTCCAAATATCCCTTTGCCAATTCCACAAGAACAGCCTAAGCGAAAGGCTTCTTGAAGGGAAAGATGTAACTCTGTGAGATGAATTAACAGAACCAGAGCTGTTTCTCAGAAAGCTTCTTTCCAGTTTTGAACGGAAGATATTTCCTTTTTCACCATAGCCCTCTATGGGCTTCCAAATATCCCTTTGCCAATTCCACAAGAACAGCCTTAGCGAAAGGCTTCTTGAAGGGAAAGATGTAACTCTGTGAGATGAATTAACAGAACACAGAGCAGTTTCTCAGAAAGCTTCTTTCCAGTTTTGAACGGAAGATATTTCCTTTTTCACCATAGCCCTCTATGGGCTTCCAAATATCCCTTTGCCAATTCCACAAGAACAGCCTTAGCGAAAGGCTTCTTCAAGGGAAAGATGTAACTCTGTGAGATGAATTAACAGAACACAGAGCGGTTTCTCAGAAAGCTTCTTTCCAGTTTTGAACGGAAGATATTTCCTTTTTCACCATAGCCCTCTATGGGCTTCCAAATATCCCTTTGCCAATTCCACAAGAACAGCCTTAGCGAAAGGCTTCTTGAAGGGAAAGATGTAACTCTGTGAGATGAATTAACAGAACACAGAGCAGTTTCTCAGAAAGCTTCTTTCCAGTTTTGAACGGAAGATATTTCCTTTTTCACCATAGCCCTCTATGGGCTTCCAAATATCCCTTTGCCAATTACACAAGAACAGCCTTAGCGAAAGGCTTCTTGAAGGGAAAGATGTAACTCTGTGAGATGAATTAACAGAACACAGAGCAGTTTCTCAGAAAGCTTCTTTCCAGTTTTGAACGGAAGATATTTCCTTTTTCACCATAGCCCTCTATGGGCTTCCAAATATCCCTTTGCCAATTCCACAAGAACAGCCTAAGCGAAAGGCTACTTGAAGGGAAAGATGTAACTCTGTGAGATGAATTAACAGAACACAGAGCTGTTTCTCAGAAAGCTTCTTTCCAGTTTTGAACGGAAGATATTTCCTTTTTCACCATAGCCCTCTATGGGCTTCCAAATATCCCTTTGCCAATTCCACAAGAACAGCCTTAGCGAAAGGCTTCTTGAAGGGAAAGATGTAACTCTGTGAGATGAATTAACAGAACACAGAGCAGTTTCTCAGAAAGCTTCTTTCCAGTTTTGAACGGAAGATATTTCCTTTTTCACCATAGCCCTCTATGGGCTTCCAAATATCCCTTTGCCAATTCCACAAGAACAGCCTTAGCGAAAGGCTTCTTCAAGGGAAAGATGTAACTCTGTGAGATGAATTAACAGAACACAGAGCGGTTTCTCAGAAAGCTTCTTTCCAGTTTTGAAAGGAAGATATTTCCTTTTTCACCATAGCCCTCTATGGGCTTCCAAATATCCCTTTGCCAATTCCACAAGAACAGCCTTAGCGAAAGGCTTCTTGAAGGGAAAGATGTAACTCTGTGAGATGAATTAACAGAACACAGAGCAGTTTCTCAGAAAGCTTCTTTCCAGTTTTGAACGGAAGATATTTCCTTTTTCACCATAGCCCTCTATGGGCTTCCAAATATCCCTTTGCCAATTCCACAAGAACAGCCTTAGCGAAAGGCTTCTTCAAGGGAAAGATGTAACTCTGTGAGATGAATTAACAGAACACAGAGCGGTTTCTCAGAAAGCTTCTTTCCAGTTTTGAACGGAAGATATTTCCTTTTTCACCATAGCCCTCTATGGGCTTCCAAATACCCTTTGCCAATTCCACAAGAACAGCCTTAGCGAAAGGCTTCTTCAAGGGAAAGATGTAACTCTGTGAGATGAATTAACAGAACACAGAGCGGTTTCTCAGAAAGCTTCTTTCCAGTTTTGAACGGAAGATATTTCCTTTTTCACCATAGCCCTCTATGGGCTTCCAAATATCCCTTTGCCAATTCCACAAGAACAGCCTTAGCAAAAGGCTTCTTGAAGGGAAAGATGTAACTCTGTGAGATGAATTAACAGAACACAGAGTGGTTTCTCAGAAAGCGTCTTTCCAGTTTTGAACGGAAGATATTTCCTTTTTCACCATAGCCCTCTATGGGCTTCCAAATATCCCTTTGCGAATTCCACAAGAACAGCCTTAGCGAAAGGCTTCTTGAAGGGAAAGATGTAACTCTGTGAGATGAATTAACAGAACACAGAGCGGTTTCTCAGAAAGTTTCTTTCCAGTTTTGAAGGGAAGATATTTCCTTTTTCACCATAGCCCTCTATGGGCTTCCAAATATCCCTTTGCGAATTCCACAAGAACAGCCTTAGCGAAAGGCGACTTGAAGGGACAGATGTAACTCTGTGAGATGAATTAACAGAACACAGAGCAGTTTCTCAGAAAGCTTCTTTCCAGTTTTGAACGGAAGATATTTCCTTTTTCACCATAGCCCTCTATGGGCTTCCAACTATCCCTTTGCCAATTCCACAAGAACAGCCTTAGCGAAAGGCTTCTTCAAGGGAAAGATATAACTCTGTGAGATGAATTAACAGAACACAGAGCAGTTTCTCAGAAAGCTTCTTTCCAGTTTTGAACGGAAGATATTTCCTTTTTCACCATAGCCCTCTATGGGCTTCCAAATATCCCTTTTCCAATTCCACAAGAACAGAATTAGCAAAAGGCTTCTTGAAGGGAAAGATGTAACTCTGTGAGACGAATTAACAGAACACAGAGCAGTTTCTCAGAAAGCTTCTTTCCAGTTTTGAACGGAAGATATTTCCTTTTTCACCATAGCCCTCTATGGGCTTCCAAATATCCCTTTGCCAATTCCACAAGAACAGCCTTAGCGAAAGGCTTCTTGAAGGGAAAGATGTAACTCTGTGAGATGAATTAACAGAACACAGAGCAGTTTCTCAGAAAGCTTCTTTCCAGTTTTGAACGGAAGATATTTCCTTTTTCACCATAGCCCTCTATGGGCTTCCAAATATCCCTTTGCCAATTCCACAAGAACAGCCTTAGCGAAAGGCTTCTTGAAGGGAAAGATGTAACTCTGTGAGATGAATTAACAGAACACAGAGCAGTTTCTCAGAAAGCTTCTTTCCAGTTTTGAACGGAAGATATTTACTTTTTCACCATAGCCCTCTATGGGCTTCCAAATATCCCTTTGCCAATTCCACAAGAACAGCCTTAGCGAAAGGCTTCTTGAAGGGAAAGATGTAACTCTGTGAGATGAATTAACAGAACACAGAGCAGTTTCTCAGAAAGCTTCTTTCCAGTTTTGAACGGAAGATATTTCCTTTTTCACCATAGCCCTCTATGGGCTTCCAAATATCCCTTTGCCAATTCCACAAGAACAGCCTTAGCGAAAGGCTTCTTGAAGGGAAATATGTAACTCTGTGAGATGAATTAACAGAACACAGAGCAGTTTCTCAGAAAGCTTCTTTCCAGTTTTGAACGGAAGATATTTCCTTTTTCACCATAGCCCTCTATGGGCTTCCAAATATCCCTTTGCCAATTCCACAAGAACAGCCTAAGCGAAAGGCTTCTTGAAGGGAAAGATGTAACTCTGTGAGATGAATTAACAGAACCAGAGCTGTTTCTCAGAAAGCTTCTTTCCAGTTTTGAACGGAAGATATTTCCTTTTTCACCATAGCCCTCTATGGGCTTCCAAATATCCCTTTGCCAATTCCACAAGAACAGCCTTAGCGAAAGGCTTCTTGAAGGGAAAGATGTAACTCTGTGAGATGAATTAACAGAACACAGAGCAGTTTCTCAGAAAGCTTCTTTCCAGTTTTGAACGGAAGATATTTCCTTTTTCACCATAGCCCTCTATGGGCTTCCAAATATCCCTTTGCCAATTCCACAAGAACAGCCTTAGCGAAAGGCTTCTTCAAGGGAAAGATGTAACTCTGTGAGATGAATTAACAGAACACAGAGCGGTTTCTCAGAAAGCTTCTTTCCAGTTTTGAACGGAAGATATTTCCTTTTTCACCATAGCCCTCTATGGGCTTCCAAATATCCCTTTGCCAATTCCACAAGAACAGCCTTAGCGAAAGGCTTCTTGAAGGGAAAGATGTAACTCTGTGAGATGAATTAACAGAACACAGAGCGGTTTCTCAGAAAGCTTCTTTCCAGTTTTGAACGGAAGATATTTCCTTTTTCACCATAGCCCTCTATGGGCTTCCAAATATCCCTTTTCCAATTCCACAAGAACAGAATTAGCGAAAGGCTTCTTGAAGGGAAAGATGTAACTCTGTGAGATGAATTAACAGAACACAGAGCAGTTTCTCAGAAAGCTTCTTTCCAGTTTTGAACGGAAGATATTTCCTTTTTCACCATAGCCCTCTATGGGCTTCCAAATATCCCTTTGCCAATTCCACAAGAACAGCCTTAGCGAAAGGCTTCTTGAAGGGAAAGATGTAACTCTTTGAGATGAATTAACAGAACACAGAGCAGTTTCTCAGAAAGCTTCTTTCCAGTTTTGAACGGAAGATATTTCCTTTTTCACCATAGCCCTCTATGGGCTTCCAAATATCCCTTTGCCAATTCCACAAGAACAGCCTTAGCGAAAGGCTACTTGAAGGGAAAGATGTAACTCTGTGAGATGAATTAACAGAACACAGAGCAGTTTCTCAGAAAGCTTCTTTCCAGTTTTGAACGGAAGATATTTCCTTTTTCACCATAGCCCTCTATGGGCTTCCAAATATCCCTTTGCCAATTCCACAAGAACAGCCTTAGCGAAAGGCTTCTTGAAGGGAAAGATGTAACTCTGTGAGATGAATTAACAGAACACAGAGCAGTTTCTCAGAAAGCTTCTTTCCAGTTTTGAACGGAAGATATTTCCTTTTTCACCATAGCCCTCTAAGGGCTTCCAAATATCCCTTTGCCAATTCCACATGAACAGCCTTATCCAAAGGCTTCTTGAAGGGAAAGATGTAACTCTGTGAGATGAATTAACAGAACACAGAGCAGTTTCTCAGAAAGCTTCTTTCCAGTTTTGAACGGAAGATATTTCCTTTTTCACCATAGCCCTCTATGGGCTTCCAAATAACCCTTTGCCAATTCCACAAGAACAGCCTTAGCGAAAGGCTTCTTCAAGGGAAAGATGTAACTCTGTGAGATGAATTAACAGAACACAGAGCGGTTTCTCAGAAAGCTTCTTTCCAGTTTTGAACGGAAGATATTTCCTTTTTCACCATAGCCCTCTATGGGCTTCCAAATATCCCTTTGCCAATTCCACAAGAACAGCCTTAGGGAAAGGCTTCTTCAAGGGAAAGATGTAACTCTGTGAGATGAATTAACAGAACACAGAGCGGTTTCTCAGAAAGCTTCTTTCCAGTTTTGAACGGAAGATATTTCCTTTTTCACCATAGCCCTCTATGGGCTTCCAAATATCCCTTTGCCAATTCCACAAGAACAGCCTTAGCAAAAGGCTTCTTGAAGGGAAAGATGTAACTCTGTGAGATGAATTAACAGAACACAGAGTGGTTTCTCAGAAAGCGTCTTTCCAGTTTTGAACGGAAGATATTTCCTTTTTCACCATAGCCCTCTATGGGCTTCCAAATATCCCTTTTCCAATTCCACAAGAACAGCCTTAGCGAAAGGCTTCTCCAAGGGAAAGATGTAACTCTGTGAGATGAATTAACAGAACACAGAGCGGTTTCTCAGAAAGTTTCTTTCCAGTTTTGAAGGGAAGATATTTCCTTTTTCACCATAGCCCTCTATGGGCTTCCAAATATCCCTTTGCGAATTCCACAAGAACAGCCTTAGCGAAAGGCTACTTGAAGGGACAGATGTAACTCTGTGAGATGAATTAACAGAACACAGAGCAGTTTCTCAGAAAGCTTCTTTCCAGTTTTGAACGGAAGATATTTCCTTTTTCACCATAGCCCTCTATGGGCTTCCAACTATCCCTTTGCCAATTCCACAAGAACAGCCTTAGCGAAGGGCTTCTTCAAGGGAAAGATATAACTCTGTGAGATGAATTAACAGAACACAGAGCAGTTTCTCAGAAAGCTTCTTTCCAGTTTTGAACGGAAGATATTTCCTTTTTCACCATAGCCCTCTATGGGCTTCCAAATATCCCTTTTCCAATTCCACAAGAACAGAATTAGCAAAAGGCTTCTTGAAGGGAAAGATGTAACTCTGTGAGATGAATTAACAGAACACAGAGCAGTTTCTCAGAAAGCTTCTTTCCAGTTTTGAACGGAAGATATTTCCTTTTTCACCATAGCCCTCTATGGGCTTCCAAATATCCCTTTGCCAATTCCACAAGAACAGCCTTAGCGAAAGGCTTCTTGAAGGGAAAGATGTAACTCTGTGAGATGAATTAACAGAACACAGAGCAGTTTCTCAGAAAGCTTCTTTCCAGTTTTGAACGGAAGATATTTCCTTTTTCACCATAGCCCTCTATGGGCTTCCAAATATCCCTTTGCCAATTCCACAAGAACAGCCTTAGCGAAAGGCTTCTTGAAGGGAAAGATGTAACTCTGTGAGATGAATTAACAGAACACAGAGCAGTTTCTCAGAAAGCTTCTTTCCAGTTTTGAACGGAAGATATTTCCTTTTTCACCATAGCCCTCTATGGGCTTCCAAATATCCCTTTGCCAATTCCACAAGAACAGCCTTAGCGAAAGGCTTCTTGAAGGGAAAGATGTAACTCTGTGAGATGAATTAACAGAACACAGAGCAGTTTCTCAGAAAGCTTCTTTCCAGTTTTGAACGGAAGATATTTCCTTTTTCACCATAGCCCTCTATGGGCTTCCAAATATCCCTTTGCCAATTCCACAAGAACAGCCTAAGCGAAAGGCTACTTGAAGGGAAAGATGTAACTCTGTGAGATGAATTAACAGAACACAGAGCTGTTTCTCAGAAAGCTTCTTTCCAGTTTTGAACGGAAGATATTTCCTTTTTCACCATAGCCCTCTATGGGCTTCCAAATATCCCTTTGCCAATTCCACAAGAACAGCCTTAGCGAAAGGCTTCTTGAAGGGAAAGATGTAACTCTGTGAGATGAATTAACAGAACACAGAGCAGTTTCTCAGAAAGCTTCTTTCCAGTTTTGAACGGAAGATATTTCCTTTTTCACCATAGCCCTCTATGGGCTTCCAAATATCCCTTTGCCAATTCCACAAGAACAGCCTTAGCGAAAGGCTTCTTCAAGGGAAAGATGTAACTCTGTGAGATGAATTAACAGAACACAGAGCGGTTTCTCAGAAAGCTTCTTTCCAGTTTTGAAAGGAAGATATTTCCTTTTTCACCATAGCCCTCTATGGGCTTCCAAATATCCCTTTGCCAATTCCACAAGAACAGCCTTAGCGAAAGGCTTCTTGAAGGGAAAGATGTAACTCTGTGAGATGAATTAACAGAACACAGAGCAGTTTCTCAGAAAGCTTCTTTCCAGTTTTGAACGGAAGATATTTCCTTTTTCACCATAGCCCTCTATGGGCTTCCAAATATCCCTTTGCCAATTCCACAAGAACAGCCTTAGCGAAAGGCTTCTTGAAGGGAAAGATGTAACTCTGTGAGATGAATTAACAGAACACAGAGCGGTTTCTCAGAAAGCTTCTTTCCAGTTTTGAACGGAAGATATTTCCTTTTTCACCATAGCCCTCTAGGGGCTTCCAAATACCCTTTGCCAATTCCACAAGAACAGCCTTAGCGAAAGGCTTCTTCAAGGGAAAGATGTAACTCTGTGAGATGAATTAACAGAACACAGAGCGGTTTCTCAGAAAGCTTCTTTCCAGTTTTGAACGGAAGATATTTCCTTTTTCACCATAGCCCTCTATGGGCTTCCAAATATCCCTTTGCCAATTCCACAAGAACAGCCTTAGCAAAAGGCTTCTTGAAGGGAAAGATGTAACTCTGTGAGATGAATTAACAGAACACAGAGTGGTTTCTCAGAAAGCGTCTTTCCAGTTTTGAACGGAAGATATTTCCTTTTTCACCATAGCCCTCTATGGGCTTCCAAATATCCCTTTGCGAATTCCACAAGAACAGCCTTAGCGAAAGGCTTCTTGAAGGGAAAGATGTAACTCTGTGAGATGAATTAACAGAACACAGAGCGGTTTCTCAGAAAGTTTCTTTCCAGTTTTGAAGGGAAGATATTTCCTTTTTCACCATAGCCCTCTATGGGCTTCCAAATATCCCTTTGCGAATTCCACAAGAACAGCCTTAGCGAAAGGCGACTTGAAGGGACAGATGTAACTCTGTGAGATGAATTAACAGAACACAGAGCAGTTTCTCAGAAAGCTTCTTTCCAGTTTTGAACGGAAGATATTTCCTTTTTCACCATAGCCCTCTATGGGCTTCCAACTATCCCTTTGCCAATTCCACAAGAACAGCCTTAGCGAAAGGCTTCTTCAAGGGAAAGATATAACTCTGTGAGATGAATTAACAGAACACAGAGCAGTTTCTCAGAAAGCTTCTTTCCAGTTTTGAACGGAAGATATTTCCTTTTTCACCATAGCCCTCTATGGGCTTCCAAATATCCCTTTTCCAATTCCACAAGAACAGAATTAGCAAAAGGCTTCTTGAAGGGAAAGATGTAACTCTGTGAGACGAATTAACAGAACACAGAGCAGTTTCTCAGAAAGCTTCTTTCCAGTTTTGAACGGAAGATATTTCCTTTTTCACCATAGCCCTCTATGGGCTTCCAAATATCCCTTTGCCAATTCCACAAGAACAGCCTTAGCGAAAGGCTTCTTGAAGGGAAAGATGTAACTCTGTGAGATGAATTAACAGAACACAGAGCAGTTTCTCAGAAAGCTTCTTTCCAGTTTTGAACGGAAGATATTTCCTTTTTCACCATAGCCCTCTATGGGCTTCCAAATATCCCTTTGCCAATTCCACAAGAACAGCCTTAGCGAAAGGCTTCTTGAAGGGAAAGATGTAACTCTGTGAGATGAATTAACAGAACACAGAGCAGTTTCTCAGAAAGCTTCTTTCCAGTTTTGAACGGAAGATATTTCCTTTTTCACCATAGCCCTCTATGGGCTTCCAAATATCCCTTTGCCAATTCCACAAGAACAGCCTTAGCGAAAGGCTTCTTGAAGGGAAAGATGTAACTCTGTGAGATGAATTAACAGAACACAGAGCAGTTTCTCAGAAAGCTTCTTTCCAGTTTTGAACGGAAGATATTTCCTTTTTCACCATAGCCCTCTATGGGCTTCCAAATATCCCTTTGCCAATTCCACAAGAACAGCCTTAGCGAAAGGCTTCTTGAAGGGAAATATGTAACTCTGTGAGATGAATTAACAGAACACAGAGCAGTTTCTCAGAAAGCTTCTTTCCAGTTTTGAACGGAAGATATTTCCTTTTTCACCATAGCCCTCTATGGGCTTCCAAATATCCCTTTGCCAATTCCACAAGAACAGCCTAAGCGAAAGGCTTCTTGAAGGGAAAGATGTAACTCTGTGAGATGAATTAACAGAACCAGAGCTGTTTCTCAGAAAGCTTCTTTCCAGTTTTGAACGGAAGATATTTCCTTTTTCACCATAGCCCTCTATGGGCTTCCAAATATCCCTTTGCCAATTCCACAAGAACAGCCTTAGCGAAAGGCTTCTTGAAGGGAAAGATGTAACTCTGTGAGATGAATTAACAGAACACAGAGCAGTTTCTCAGAAAGCTTCTTTCCAGTTTTGAACGGAAGATATTTCCTTTTTCACCATAGCCCTCTATGGGCTTCCAAATATCCCTTTGCCAATTCCACAAGAACAGCCTTAGCGAAAGGCTTCTTCAAGGGAAAGATGTAACTCTGTGAGATGAATTAACAGAACACAGAGCGGTTTCTCAGAAAGCTTCTTTCCAGTTTTGAACGGAAGATATTTCCTTTTTCACCATAGCCCTCTATGGGCTTCCAAATATCCCTTTGCCAATTCCACAAGAACAGCCTTAGCGAAAGGCTTCTTCAAGGGAAAGATGTAACTCTGTGAGATGAATTAACAGAACACAGAGCGGTTTCTCAGAAAGCTTCTTTCCAGTTTTGAACGGAAGATATTTCCTTTTTCACCATAGCCCTCTAAGGGCTTCCAAATATCCCTTTGCCAATTCCACAAGAACAGCCTTAGCGAAAGGCTTCTTCAAGGGAAAGATGTAACACTGTGAGATGAATTGACAGAACACAGAGCGGTTTCTCAGAAAGCTTCTTTCCAGTTTTGAACGGAAGATATTTCCTTTTTCACCATATCCCTCTATGGGCTTCCAAATATCCCTTTCCCAATTCCACAAGAACAGCCTTAGCGAAAGGCTTCTTGAAGGGAAAGATGTAACTCTGTGAGATGAATTAACAGAACACAGAGCGGTTTCTCAGAAAGCTTCTTTCCAGTTTTGAAAGGAAGATTATTCCTTTTTCACCATAGCCCTCTATGGGCTTCCAAATATCCCTTTGCCAATTCCACAAGAACAGCCTTAGCGAAAGGCTTCTTGAAGGGAAAGATGTAACTCTGTGAGATGAATTAACAGAACACAGAGCTGTTTCTTAGAAAGCTTCTTTCCAGTTTTGAACGGAAGTTATTTCCTTTTTCACCATAGCCCTCTATGGGCTTCCAAATATCCCTTTGCCAATTCCACAAGAACAGCCTTAGCGAAAGGCTTCTTCAAGGGAAAGATGTAACTCTGTGAGATGAATTAACAGAACACAGAGCAGTTTCTCAGAAAGCTTCTTTCCAGTTTTGAACGGAAGATATTTCCTTTTTCACCATAGCCCTCTATGGGCTTCCAAATATCCCTTTGCCAATTCCACAAGAACAGCCTTAGCGAAAGGCTTCTTCAAGGGAAAGATGTAACTCTGTGAGATGAATTAACAGAACACAGAGCGGTTTCTCAGAAAGCTTCTTTCCAGTTTTGAACGGAAGATATTTCCTTTTTCACCATAGCCCTCTATGGGCTTCCAAATATCCCTTTGCCAATTCCACAAGAACAGCCTTAGCGAAAGGCTTCTTGAAGGGAAAGATGTAACTCTGTGAGATGAATTAACAGAACACAGAGCAGTTTCTCAGAAAGCTTCTTTCCAGTTTTGAACGGAAGATATTTCCTTTTTCACCATAGCCCTCTATGGGCTTCCAAATATCCCTTTTCCAATTCCACAAGAACAGAATTAGCGAAAGGCTTCTTGAAGGGAAAGATGTAACTCTGTGAGATGAATTAACAGAACACAGAGCAGTTTCTCAGAAAGCTTCTTTCCAGTTTTGAACGGAAGATATTTCCTTTTTCACCATAGCCCTCTATGGGCTTCCAAATATCCCTTTGCCAATTCCACAAGAACAGCCTTAGCGAAAGGCTACTTGAAGGGAAAGATGTAACTCTGTGAGATGAATTAACAGAACACAGAGCAGTTTCTCAGAAAGCTTCTTTCCAGTTTTGAACGGAAGATATTTCCTTTTTCACCATAGCCCTCTATGGGCTTCCAAATATCCCTTTGCCAATTCCACAAGAACAGCCTTAGCGAAAGGCTTCTTGAAGGGAAAGATGTAACTCTGTGAGATGAATTAACAGAACACAGAGCGGTTTCTCAGAAAGCTTCTTTCCAGTTTTGAACGGAAGATATTTCCTTTTTCACCATAGCCCTCTATGGGCTTCCAAATATCCCTTTTCCAATTCCACAAGAACAGAATTAGCGAAAGGCTTCTTGAAGGGAAAGATGTAACTCTGTGAGATGAATTAACAGAACACAGAGCAGTTTCTCAGAAAGCTTCTTTCCAGTTTTGAACGGAAGATATTTCCTTTTTCACCATAGCCCTCTATGGGCTTCCAAATATCCCTTTGCCAATTCCACAAGAACAGCCTTAGCGAAAGGCTTCTTCAAGGGAAAGATGTAACTCTGTGAGATGAATTAACAGAACACAGAGCAGTTTCTCAGAAAGCTTCTTTCCAGTTTTGAACGGAAGATATTTCCTTTTTCACCATAGCCCTCTATGGGCTTCCAAATATCCCTTTGCCAATTACACAAGAACAGCCTTAGCGAAAGGCTACTTGAAGGGAAAGATGTAACTCTGTGAGATGAATTAACAGAACACAGAGCAGTTTCTCAGAAAGCTTCTTTCCAGTTTTGAACGGAAGATATTTCCTTTTTCACCATAGCCCTCTATGGGCTTCCAAATATCCCTTTGCCAATTCCACAAGAACAGCCTTAGCGAAAGGCTTCTTGAAGGGAAAGATGTAACTCTGTGAGATGAATTAACAGAACACAGAGCAGTTTCTCAGAAAGCTTCTTTCCAGTTTTGAACGGAAGATATTTCCTTTTTCACCATAGCCCTCTAAGGGCTTCCAAATATCCCTTTGCCAATTCCACATGAACAGCCTTATCGAAAGGCTTCTTGAAGGGAAAGATGTAACTCTGTGAGATGAATTAACAGAACACAGAGCAGTTTCTCAGAAAGCTTCTTTCCAGTTTTGAACGGAAGATATTTCCTTTTTCACCATAGCCCTCTATGGGCTTCCAAATAACCCTTTGCCAATTCCACAAGAACAGCCTTAGCGAAAGGCTTCTTCAAGGGAAAGATGTAACTCTGTGAGATGAATTAACAGAACACAGAGCGGTTTCTCAGAAAGCTTCTTTCCAGTTTTGAACGGAAGATATTTCCTTTTTCACCATAGCCCTCTATGGGCTTCCAAATATCCCTTTGCCAATTCCACAAGAACAGCCTTAGCGAAAGGCTTCTTCAAGGGAAAGATGTAACTCTGTGAGATGAATTAACAGAACACAGAGCGGTTTCTCAGAAAGCTTCTTTCCAGTTTTGAACGGAAGATATTTCCTTTTTCACCATAGCCCTCTATGGGCTTCCAAATATCCCTTTGCCAATTCCACAAGAACAGCCTTAGCAAAAGGCTTCTTGAAGGGAAAGATGTAACTCTGTGAGATGAATTAACAGAACACAGAGTGGTTTCTCAGAAAGCGTCTTTCCAGTTTTGAACGGAAGATATTTCCTTTTTCACCATAGCCCTCTATGGGCTTCCAAATATCCCTTTTCCAATTCCACAAGAACAGCCTTAGCGAAAGGCTACTTGAAGGGACAGATGTAACTCTGTGAGATGAATTAACAGAACACAGAGCAGTTTCTCAGAAAGCTTCTTTCCAGTTTTGAACGGAAGATATTTCCTTTTTCACCATAGCCCTCTATGGGCTTCCAACTATCCCTTTGCCAATTCCACAAGAACAGCCTTAGCGAAAGGCTTCTTCAAGGGAAAGATATAACTCTGTGAGATGAATTAACAGAACACAGAGCAGTTTCTCAGAAAGCTTCTTTCCAGTTTTGAACGGAAGATATTTCCTTTTTCACCATAGCCCTCTATGGGCTTCCAAATATCCCTTTTCCAATTCCACAAGAACAGAATTAGCAAAAGGCTTCTTGAAGGGAAAGATGTAACTCTGTGAGATGAATTAACAGAACACAGAGCAGTTTCTCAGAAAGCTTCTTTCCAGTTTTGAACGGAAGATATTTCCTTTTTCACCATAGCCCTCTATGGGCTTCCAAATATCCCTTTGCCAATTCCACAAGAACAGCCTTAGCGAAAGGCTTCTTGAAGGGAAAGATGTAACTCTGTGAGATGAATTAACAGAACACAGAGCAGTTTCTCAGAAAGCTTCTTTCCAGTTTTGAACGGAAGATATTTCCTTTTTCACCATAGCCCTCTATGGGCTTCCAAATATCCCTTTGCCAATTCCACAAGAACAGCCTTAGCGAAAGGCTTCTTGAAGGGAAAGATGTAACTCTGTGAGATGAATTAACAGAACACAGAGCAGTTTCTCAGAAAGCTTCTTTCCAGTTTTGAACGGAAGATATTTCCTTTTTCACCATAGCCCTCTATGGGCTTCCAAATATCCCTTTGCCAATTCCACAAGAACAGCCTTAGCGAAAGGCTTCTTGAAGGGAAAGATGTAACTCTGTGAGATGAATTAACAGAACACAGAGCAGTTTCTCAGAAAGCTTCTTTCCAGTTTTGAACGGAAGATATTTCCTTTTTCACCATAGCCCTCTATGGGCTTCCAAATATCCCTTTGCCAATTCCACAAGAACAGCCTAAGCGAAAGGCTACTTGAAGGGAAAGATGTAACTCTGTGAGATGAATTAACAGAACACAGAGCTGTTTCTCAGAAAGCTTCTTTCCAGTTTTGAACGGAAGATATTTCCTTTTTCACCATAGCCCTCTATGGGCTTCCAAATATCCCTTTGCCAATTCCACAAGAACAGCCCTAGCGAAAGGCTTCTTGAAGGGAAAGATGTAACTCTGTGAGATGAATTAACAGAACACAGAGCAGTTTCTCAGAAAGCTTCTTTCCAGTTTTGAACGGAAGATATTTCCTTTTTCACCATAGCCCTCTATGGGCTTCCAAATATCCCTTTGCCAATTCCACAAGAACAGCCTTAGCGAAAGGCTTCTTCAAGGGAAAGATGTAACTCTGTGAGATGAATTAACAGAACACAGAGCGGTTTCTCAGAAAGCTTCTTTCCAGTTTTGAACGGAAGATATTTCCTTTTTCACCATAGCCCTCTATGGGCTTCCAAATATCCCTTTGCCAATTCCACAAGAACAGCCTTAGCGAAAGGCTTCTTGAAGGGAAAGATGTAACTCTGTGAGATGAATTAACAGAACACAGAGCAGTTTCTCAGAAAGCTTCTTTCCAGTTTTGAACGGAAGATATTTCCTTTTTCACCATAGCCCTCTATGGGCTTCCAAATATCCCTTTGCCAATTCCACAAGAACAGCCTTAGCGAAAGGCTTCTTGAAGGGAAAGATGTAACTCTGTGAGATGAATTAACAGAACACAGAGCAGTTTCTCAGAAAGCTTCTTTCCAGTTTTGAACGGAAGATATTTCCTTTTTCACCATAGCCCTCTATGGGCTTCCAAATATCCCTTTGCCAATTCCACAAGAACAGCCTTAGCGAAAGGCTACTTGAAGGGAAAGATGTAACTCTGTGAGATGAATTAACAGAACACAGAGCAGTTTCTCAGAAAGCTTCTTTCCAGTTTTGAACGGAAGATATTTCCTTTTTCACCATAGCCCTCTATGGGCTTCCAAATATCCCTTTGCCAATTCCACAAGAACAGCCTTAGCGAAAGGCTTCTTGAAGGGAAAGATGTAACTCTGTGAGATGAATTAACAGAACACAGAGCAGTTTCTCAGAAAGCTTCTTTCCAGTTTTGAACGGAAGATATTTCCTTTTTCACCATAGCCCTCTAAGGGCTTCCAAATATCCCTTTGCCAATTCCACATGAACAGCCTTATCGAAAGGCTTCTTGAAGGGAAAGATGTAACTCTGTGAGATGAATTAACAGAACACAGAGCAGTTTCTCAGAAAGCTTCTTTCCAGTTTTGAACGGAAGATATTTCCTTTTTCACCATAGCCCTCTATGGGCTTCCAAATATCCCTTTGCCAATTCCACAAGAACAGCCTTAGCGAAAGGCTTCTTCAAGGGAAAGATGTAACTCTGTGAGATGAATTAACAGAACACAGAGCGGTTTCTCAGAAAGCTTCTTTCCAGTTTTGAACGGAAGATATTTCCTTTTTCACCATAGCCCTCTATGGGCTTCCAAATACCCTTTGCCAATTCCACAAGAACAGCCTTAGCGAAAGGCTTCTTCAAGGGAAAGATGTAACTCTGTGAGATGAATTAACAGAACACAGAGCGGTTTCTCAGAAAGCTTCTTTCCAGTTTTGAACGGAAGATATTTCCTTTTTCAACATAGCCCTCTATGGGCTTCCAAATATCCCTTTGCCAATTCCACAAGAACAGCCTTAGCAAAAGGCTTCTTGAAGGGAAAGATGTAACTCTGTGAGATGAATTAACAGAACACAGAGTGGTTTCTCAGAAAGCGTCTTTCCAGTTTTGAACGGAAGATATTTCCTTTTTCACCATAGCCCTCTATGGGCTTCCAAATATCCCTTTGCGAATTCCACAAGAACAGCCTTAGCGAAAGGCTTCTTGAAGGGAAAGATGTAACTCTGTGAGATGAATTAACAGAACACAGAGCGGTTTCTCAGAAAGTTTCTTTCCAGTTTTGAAGGGAAGATATTTCCTTTTTCACCATAGCCCTCTATGGGCTTCCAAATATCCCTTTGCGAATTCCACAAGAACAGCCTTAGCGAAAGGCTACTTGAAGGGACAGATGTAACTCTGTGAGATGAATTAACAGAACACAGAGCAGTTTCTCAGAAAGCTTCTTTCCAGTTTTGAACGGAAGATATTTCCTTTTTCACCATAGCCCTCTATGGGCTTCCAACTATCCCTTTGCCAATTCCACAAGAACAGCCTTAGCGAAAGGCTTCTTCAAGGGAAAGATATAACTCTGTGAGATGAATTAACAGAACACAGAGCAGTTTCTCAGAAAGCTTCTTTCCAGTTTTGAACGGAAGATATTTCCTTTTTCACCATAGCCCTCTATGGGCTTCCAAATATCCCTTTTCCAATTCCACAAGAACAGAATTAGCAAAAGGCTTCTTGAAGGGAAAGATGTAACTCTGTGAGACGAATTAACAGAACACAGAGCAGTTCCTCAGAAAGCTTCTTTCCAGTTTTGAACGGAAGATATTTCCTTTTTCACCATAGCCCTCTATGGGCTTCCAAATATCCCTTTGCCAATTCCACAAGAACAGCCTTAGCGAAAGGCTTCTTGAAGGGAAAGATGTAACTCTGTGAGATGAATTAACAGAACACAGAGCAGTTTCTCAGAAAGCTTCTTTCCAGTTTTGAACGGAAGATATTTCCTTTTTCACCATAGCCCTCTATGGGCTTCCAAATATCCCTTTGCGAATTCCACAAGAACAGCCTTAGCGAAAGGCTTCTTGAAGGGAAAGATGTAACTCTGTGAGATGAATTAACAGAACACAGAGCGGTTTCTCAGAAAGTTTCTTTCCAGTTTTGAAGGGAAGATATTTCCTTTTTCACCATAGCCCTCTATGGGCTTCCAAATATCCCTTTGCGAATTCCACAAGAACAGCCTTAGCGAAAGGCTACTTGAAGGGACAGATGTAACTCTGTGAGATGAATTAACAGAACACAGAGCAGTTTCTCAGAAAGCTTCTTTCCAGTTTTGAACGGAAGATATTTCCTTTTTCACCATAGCCCTCTATGGGCTTCCAACTATCCCTTTGCCAATTCCACAAGAACAGCCTTAGCGAAAGGCTTCTTCAAGGGAAAGATATAACTCTGTGAGATGAATTAACAGAACACAGAGCAGTTTCTCAGAAAGCTTCTTTCCAGTTTTGAACGGAAGATATTTCCTTTTTCACCATAGCCCTCTATGGGCTTCCAAATATCCCTTTGCCAATTCCACAAGAACAGAATTAGCAAAAGGCTTCTTGAAGGGAAAGATGTAACTCTGTGAGATGAATTAACAGAACACAGAGCAGTTTCTCAGAAAGCTTCTTTCCAGTTTTGAACGGAAGATATTTCCTTTTTCACCATAGCCCTCTATGGGCTTCCAAATATCCCTTTGCCAATTCCACAAGAACAGCCTTAGCGAAAGGCTTCTTGAAGGGAAAGATGTAACTCTGTGAGATGAATTAACAGAACACAGAGCAGTTTCTCAGAAAGCTTCTTTCCAGTTTTGAACGGAAGATATTTCCTTTTTCACCATAGCCCTCTATGGGCTTCCAAATATCCCTTTGCCAATTCCACAAGAACAGCCTTAGCGAAAGGCTTCTTGAAGGGAAAGATGTAACTCTGTGAGATGAATTAACAGAACACAGAGCAGTTTCTCAGAAAGCTTCTTTCCAGTTTTGAACGGAAGATATTTCCTTTTTCACCATAGCCCTCTATGAGCTTCCAAATATCCCTTTGCCAATTCCACAAGAACAGCCTTAGCGAAAGGCTTCTTGAAGGGAAAGATGTAACACTGTGAGATGAATTAACAGAACACAGAGCAGTTTCTCAGAAAGCTTCTTTCCAGTTTTGAACGGAAGATATTTCCTTTTTCACCATAGCCCTCTATGGGCTTCCAAATATCCCTTTGCCAATTCCACAAGAACAGCCTAAGCGAAAGGCTACTTGAAGGGAAAGATGTAACTCTGTGAGATGAATTAACAGAACACAGAGCTGTTTCTCAGAAAGCTTCTTTCCAGTTTTGAACGGAAGATATTTCCTTTTTCACCATAGCCCTCTATGGGCTTCCAAATATCCCTTTGCCAATTCCACAAGAACAGCCTTAGCGAAAGGCTTCTTGAAGGGAAAGATGTAACTCTGTGAGATGAATTAACAGAACACAGAGCAGTTTCTCAGAAAGCTTCTTTCCAGTTTTGAACGGAAGATATTTCCTTTTTCACCATAGCCCTCTATGGGCTTCCAAATATCCCTTTGCCAATTCCACAAGAACAGCCTTAGCGAAAGGCTTCTTCAAGGGAAAGATGTAACTCTGTGAGATGAATTAACAGAACACAGAGCGGTTTCTCAGAAAGCTTCTTTCCAGTTTTGAACGGAAGATATTTCCTTTTTCACCATAGCCCTCTAAGGGCTTCCAAATATCCCTTTGCCAATTCCACAAGAACAGCCTTAGCGAAAGGCTTCTTCAAGGGAAAGATGTAACTCTGTGAGATGAATTGACAGAACACAGAGCGGTTTCTCAGAAAGCTTCTTTCCAGTTTTGAACGGAAGATATTTCCTTTTTCACCATAGCCCTCTATGGGCTTCCAAATATCCCTTTCCCAATTCCACAAGAACAGCCTTAGCGAAAGGCTTCTTGAAGGGAAAGATGTAACTCTGTGAGATGAATTAACAGAACACAGAGCGGTTTCTCAGAAAGCTTCTTTCCAGTTTTGAAAGGAAGATATTTCCTTTTTCACCATAGCCCTCTATGGGCTTCCAAATATCCCTTTGCCAATTCCACAAGAACAGCCTTAGCGAAAGGCTTCTTGAAGGGAAAGATGTAACTCTGTGAGATGAATTAACAGAACACAGAGCAGTTTCTCAGAAAGCTTCTTTCCAGTTTTGAACGGAAGATATTTCCTTTTTCACCATAGCCCTCTATGGGCTTCCAAATATCCCTTTGCCAATTCCACAAGAACAGCCTTAGCGAAAGGCTACTTGAAGGGAAAGATGTAACTCTGTGAGATGAATTCACAGAACACAGAGCAGTTTCTCAATAAGCTTCTTTCCAGTTTTGAACGGAAGATATTTCCTTTTTCACCATAGCCCTCTATGGGCTTCCAAATATCCCTTTGCCAATTCCACAAGAACAGCCTTAGCGAAAGGCTACTTGAAGGGAAAGATGTAACTCTGTGAGATGAATTAACAGAACACAGAGCAGTTTCTCAGAAAGCTTCTTTCCAGTTTTGAACGGAAGATATTTCCTTTTTCACCATAGCCCTCTATGGGCTTCCAAATATCCCTTTGCCAATTCCACAAGAACAGCCTTAGCGAAAGGCTTCTTGAAGGGAAAGATGTAACTCTGTGAGATGAATTAACAGAACACAGAGCAGTTTCTCAGAAAGCTTCTTTCCAGTTTTGAACGGAAGATATTTCCTTTTTCACCATAGCCCTCTAAGGGCTTCCAAATATCCCTTTGCCAATTCCACATGAACAGCCTTATCGAAAGGCTTCTTGAAGGGAAAGATGTAACTCTGTGAGATGAATTAACAGAACACAGAGCAGTTTCTCAGAAAGCTTCTTTCCAGTTTTGAACGGAAGATATTTCCTTTTTCACCATAGCCCTCTATGGGCTTCCAAATATCCCTTTGCCAATTCCACAAGAACAGCCTTAGCGAAAGGCTTCTTCAAGGGAAAGATGTAACTCTGTGAGATGAATTAACAGAACACAGAGCGGTTTCTCAGAAAGCTTCTTTCCAGTTTTGAACGGAAGATATTTCCTTTTTCACCATAGCCCTCTATGGGCTTCCAAATACCCTTTGCCAATTCCACAAGAACAGCCTTAGCGAAAGGCTTCTTCAAGGGAAAGATGTAACTCTGTGAGATGAATTAACAGAACACAGAGCGGTTTCTCAGAAAGCTTCTTTCCAGTTTTGAACGGAAGATATTTCCTTTTTCAACATAGCCCTCTATGGGCTTCCAAATATCCCTTTGCCAATTCCACAAGAACAGCCTTAGCAAAAGGCTTCTTGAAGGGAAAGATGTAACTCTGTGAGATGAATTAACAGAACACAGAGTGGTTTCTCAGAAAGCGTCTTTCCAGTTTTGAACGGAAGATATTTCCTTTTTCACCATAGCCCTCTATGGGCTTCCAAATATCCCTTTGCGAATTCCACAAGAACAGCCTTAGCGAAAGGCTTCTTGAAGGGAAAGATGTAACTCTGTGAGATGAATTAACAGAACACAGAGCGGTTTCTCAGAAAGTTTCTTTCCAGTTTTGAAGGGAAGATATTTCCTTTTTCACCATAGCCCTCTATGGGCTTCCAAATATCCCTTTGCGAATTCCACAAGAACAGCCTTAGCGAAAGGCTACTTGAAGGGACAGATGTAACTCTGTGAGATGAATTAACAGAACACAGAGCAGTTTCTCAGAAAGCTTCTTTCCAGTTTTGAACGGAAGATATTTCCTTTTTCACCATAGCCCTCTATGGGCTTCCAACTATCCCTTTGCCAATTCCACAAGAACAGCCTTAGCGAAAGGCTTCTTCAAGGGAAAGATATAACTCTGTGAGATGAATTAACAGAACACAGAGCAGTTTCTCAGAAAGCTTCTTTCCAGTTTTGAACGGAAGATATTTCCTTTTTCACCATAGCCCTCTATGGGCTTCCAAATATCCCTTTTCCAATTCCACAAGAACAGAATTAGCAAAAGGCTTCTTGAAGGGAAAGATGTAACTCTGTGAGACGAATTAACAGAACACAGAGCAGTTTCTCAGAAAGCTTCTTTCCAGTTTTGAACGGAAGATATTTCCTTTTTCACCATAGCCCTCTATGGGCTTCCAAATATCCCTTTGCCAATTCCACAAGAACAGCCTTAGCGAAAGGCTTCTTGAAGGGAAAGATGTAACTCTGTGAGATGAATTAACAGAACACAGAGCAGTTTCTCAGAAAGCTTCTTTCCAGTTTTGAACGGAAGATATTTCCTTTTTCACCATAGCCCTCTATGGGCTTCCAAATATCCCTTTGCGAATTCCACAAGAACAGCCTTAGCGAAAGGCTTCTTGAAGGGAAAGATGTAACTCTGTGAGATGAATTAACAGAACACAGAGCGGTTTCTCAGAAAGTTTCTTTCCAGTTTTGAAGGGAAGATATTTCCTTTTTCACCATAGCCCTCTATGGGCTTCCAAATATCCCTTTGCGAATTCCACAAGAACAGCCTTAGCGAAAGGCTACTTGAAGGGACAGATGTAACTCTGTGAGATGAATTAACAGAACACAGAGCAGTTTCTCAGAAAGCTTCTTTCCAGTTTTGAACGGAAGATATTTCCTTTTTCACCATAGCCCTCTATGGGCTTCCAACTATCCCTTTGCCAATTCCACAAGAACAGCCTTAGCGAAAGGCTTCTTCAAGGGAAAGATATAACTCTGTGAGATGAATTAACAGAACACAGAGCAGTTTCTCAGAAAGCTTCTTTCCAGTTTTGAACGGAAGATATTTCCTTTTTCACCATAGCCCTCTATGGGCTTCCAAATATCCCTTTGCCAATTCCACAAGAACAGAATTAGCAAAAGGCTTCTTGAAGGGAAAGATGTAACTCTGTGAGATGAATTAACAGAACACAGAGCAGTTTCTCAGAAAGCTTCTTTCCAGTTTTGAACGGAAGATATTTCCTTTTTCACCATAGCCCTCTATGGGCTTCCAAATATCCCTTTGCCAATTCCACAAGAACAGCCTTAGCGAAAGGCTTCTTGAAGGGAAAGATGTAACTCTGTGAGATGAATTAACAGAACACAGAGCAGTTTCTCAGAAAGCTTCTTTCCAGTTTTGAACGGAAGATATTTCCTTTTTCACCATAGCCCTCTATGGGCTTCCAAATATCCCTTTGCCAATTCCACAAGAACAGCCTTAGCGAAAGGCTTCTTGAAGGGAAAGATGTAACTCTGTGAGATGAATTAACAGAACACAGAGCAGTTTCTCAGAAAGCTTCTTTCCAGTTTTGAACGGAAGATATTTCCTTTTTCACCATAGCCCTCTATGAGCTTCCAAATATCCCTTTGCCAATTCCACAAGAACAGCCTTAGCGAAAGGCTTCTTGAAGGGAAAGATGTAACACTGTGAGATGAATTAACAGAACACAGAGCAGTTTCTCAGAAAGCTTCTTTCCAGTTTTGAACGGAAGATATTTCCTTTTTCACCATAGCCCTCTATGGGCTTCCAAATATCCCTTTGCCAATTCCACAAGAACAGCCTAAGCGAAAGGCTACTTGAAGGGAAAGATGTAACTCTGTGAGATGAATTAACAGAACACAGAGCTGTTTCTCAGAAAGCTTCTTTCCAGTTTTGAACGGAAGATATTTCCTTTTTCACCATAGCCCTCTATGGGCTTCCAAATATCCCTTTGCCAATTCCACAAGAACAGCCTTAGCGAAAGGCTTCTTGAAGGGAAAGATGTAACTCTGTGAGATGAATTAACAGAACACAGAGCAGTTTCTCAGAAAGCTTCTTTCCAGTTTTGAACGGAAGATATTTCCTTTTTCACCATAGCCCTCTATGGGCTTCCAAATATCCCTTTGCCAATTCCACAAGAACAGCCTTAGCGAAAGGCTTCTTCAAGGGAAAGATGTAACTCTGTGAGATGAATTAACAGAACACAGAGCGGTTTCTCAGAAAGCTTCTTTCCAGTTTTGAACGGAAGATATTTCCTTTTTCACCATAGCCCTCTAAGGGCTTCCAAATATCCCTTTGCCAATTCCACAAGAACAGCCTTAGCGAAAGGCTTCTTCAAGGGAAAGATGTAACTCTGTGAGATGAATTGACAGAACACAGAGCGGTTTCTCAGAAAGCTTCTTTCCAGTTTTGAACGGAAGATATTTCCTTTTTCACCATAGCCCTCTATGGGCTTCCAAATATCCCTTTCCCAATTCCACAAGAACAGCCTTAGCGAAAGGCTTCTTGAAGGGAAAGATGTAACTCTGTGAGATGAATTAACAGAACACAGAGCGGTTTCTCAGAAAGCTTCTTTCCAGTTTTGAAAGGAAGATATTTCCTTTTTCACCATAGCCCTCTATGGGCTTCCAAATATCCCTTTGCCAATTCCACAAGAACAGCCTTAGCGAAAGGCTTCTTGAAGGGAAAGATGTAACTCTGTGAGATGAATTAACAGAACACAGAGCAGTTTCTCAGAAAGCTTCTTTCCAGTTTTGAACGGAAGATATTTCCTTTTTCACCATAGCCCTCTATGGGCTTCCAAATATCCCTTTGCCAATTCCACAAGAACAGCCTTAGCGAAAGGCTACTTGAAGGGAAAGATGTAACTCTGTGAGATGAATTCACAGAACACAGAGCAGTTTCTCAATAAGCTTCTTTCCAGTTTTGAACGGAAGATATTTACTTTTTCACCATAGCCCTCTATGGGCTTCCAAATATCCCTTTGCCAATTCCACAAGAACAGCCTTAGCGAAAGGCTACTTGAAGGGAAAGATGTAACTCTGTGAGATGAATTCACAGAACACAGAGCAGTTTCTCAATAAGCTTCTTTCCAGTTTTGAACGGAAGATATTTACTTTTTCACCATAGCCCTCTATGGGCTTCCAAATATCCCTTTGCCAATTCCACAAGAACAGCCTTAGCGAAAGGCTTCTTCAAGGGAAAGATGTAACTCTGTGAGATGAATTAACAGAACACAGAGCAGTTTCTCAGAAAGCTTCTTTCCAGTTTTGAACGGAAGATATTTCCTTTTTCACCATAGCCCTCTATGGGCTTCCAAATATCCCTTTGCCAATTCCACAAGAACAGCCTTAGCGAAAGGCTTCTTGAAGGGAAAGATGTAACTCTGTGAGATGAATTAATAGAACACAGAGCAGTTTCTCAGAAAGCTTCTTTCCAGTTTTGAACGGAAGATATTTCCTTTTTCACCATAGCCCTCTATGGGCTTCCAAATATCCCTTTTCCAATTCCACAAGAACAGAATTAGCGAAAGGCTTCTTGAAGGGAAAGATGTAACTCTGTGAGATGAATTAACAGAACACAGAGCAGTTTCTCAGAAAGCTTCTTTCCAGTTTTGAACGGAAGATATTTCCTTTTTCAACATAGCCCTCTATGGGCTTCCAAATATCCCTTTGCCAATTCCACAAGAACAGCCTTAGCGAAAGGCTTGTTGAAGGGAAAGATGTAACTCTGTGAGATGAATTAACAGAACACAGTGCAGTTTCTCAGAAAGCTTCTTTCCAGTTTTGAACGGAAGATATTTCCTTTTTCACCATAGCCCTCTATGGGCTTCCAAATATCCCTTTGCGAATTCCACAAGAACAGCCTTAGCGAAAGGCTTCTTGAAGGGAAAGATGTAACTCTGTGAGATGAATTAACAGAACACAGAGCGGTTTCTCAGAAAGTTTCTTTCCAGTTTTGAAGGGAAGATATTTCCTTTTTCACCATAGCCCTCTATGGGCTTCCAAATATCCCTTTGCGAATTCCACAAGAACAGCCTTAGCGAAAGGCTACTTGAAGGGACAGATGTAACTCTGTGAGATGAATTAACAGAACACAGAGCAGTTTCTCAGAAAGCTTCTTTCCAGTTTTGAACGGAAGATATTTCCTTTTTCACCATAGCCCTCTATGGGCTTCCAACTATCCCTTTGCCAATTCCACAAGAACAGCCTTAGCGAAAGGCTTCTTCAAGGGAAAGATATAACTCTGTGAGATGAATTAACAGAACACAGAGCAGTTTCTCAGAAAGCTTCTTTCCAGTTTTGAACGGAAGATATTTCCTTTTTCACCATAGCCCTCTATGGGCTTCCAAATATCCCTTTGCCAATTCCACAAGAACAGAATTAGCAAAAGGCTTCTTGAAGGGAAAGATGTAACTCTGTGAGATGAATTAACAGAACACAGAGCAGTTTCTCAGAAAGCTTCTTTCCAGTTTTGAACGGAAGATATTTCCTTTTTCACCATAGCCCTCTATGGGCTTCCAAATATCCCTTTGCCAATTCCACAAGAACAGCCTTAGCGAAAGGCTTCTTGAAGGGAAAGATGTAACTCTGTGAGATGAATTAACAGAACACAGAGCAGTTTCTCAGAAAGCTTCTTTCCAGTTTTGAACGGAAGATATTTCCTTTTTCACCATAGCCCTCTATGGGCTTCCAAATATCCCTTTGCCAATTCCACAAGAACAGCCTTAGCGAAAGGCTTCTTGAAGGGAAAGATGTAACTCTGTGAGATGAATTAATAGAACACAGAGCAGTTTCTCAGAAAGCTTCTTTCCAGTTTTGAACGGAAGATATTTCCTTTTTCACCATAGCCCTCTATGGGCTTCCAAATATCCCTTTTCCAATTCCACAAGAACAGAATTAGCGAAAGGCTTCTTGAAGGGAAAGATGTAACTCTGTGAGATGAATTAACAGAACACAGAGCAGTTTCTCAGAAAGCTTCTTTCCAGTTTTGAACGGAAGATATTTCCTTTTTCAACATAGCCCTCTATGGGCTTCCAAATATCCCTTTGCCAATTCCACAAGAACAGCCTTAGCGAAAGGCTTGTTGAAGGGAAAGATGTAACTCTGTGAGATGAATTAACAGAACACAGTGCAGTTTCTCAGAAAGCTTCTTTCCAGTTTTGAACGGAAGATATTTCCTTTTTCACCATAGCCCTCTATGGGCTTCCAAATATCCCTTTGCGAATTCCACAAGAACAGCCTTAGCGAAAGGCTTCTTGAAGGGAAAGATGTAACTCTGTGAGATGAATTAACAGAACACAGAGCGGTTTCTCAGAAAGTTTCTTTCCAGTTTTGAAGGGAAGATATTTCCTTTTTCACCATAGCCCTCTATGGGCTTCCAAATATCCCTTTGCGAATTCCACAAGAACAGCCTTAGCGAAAGGCTACTTGAAGGGACAGATGTAACTCTGTGAGATGAATTAACAGAACACAGAGCAGTTTCTCAGAAAGCTTCTTTCCAGTTTTGAACGGAAGATATTTCCTTTTTCACCATAGCCCTCTATGGGCTTCCAACTATCCCTTTGCCAATTCCACAAGAACAGCCTTAGCGAAAGGCTTCTTCAAGGGAAAGATATAACTCTGTGAGATGAATTAACAGAACACAGAGCAGTTTCTCAGAAAGCTTCTTTCCAGTTTTGAACGGAAGATATTTCCTTTTTCACCATAGCCCTCTATGGGCTTCCAAATATCCCTTTGCCAATTCCACAAGAACAGAATTAGCAAAAGGCTTCTTGAAGGGAAAGATGTAACTCTGTGAGATGAATTAACAGAACACAGAGCAGTTTCTCAGAAAGCTTCTTTCCAGTTTTGAACGGAAGATATTTCCTTTTTCACCATAGCCCTCTATGGGCTTCCAAATATCCCTTTGCCAATTCCACAAGAACAGCCTTAGCGAAAGGCTTCTTGAAGGGAAAGATGTAACTCTGTGAGATGAATTAACAGAACACAGAGCAGTTTCTCAGAAAGCTTCTTTCCAGTTTTGAACGGAAGATATTTCCTTTTTCACCATAGCCCTCTATGGGCTTCCAAATATCCCTTTGCCAATTCCACAAGAACAGCCTTAGCGAAAGGCTTCTTGAAGGGAAAGATGTAACTCTGTGAGATGAATTAACAGAACACAGAGCAGTTTCTCAGAAAGCTTCTTTCCAGTTTTGAACGGAAGATATTTCCTTTTTCACCATAGCCCTCTATGAGCTTCCAAATATCCCTTTGCCAATTCCACAAGAACAGCCTTAGCGAAAGGCTTCTTGAAGGGAAAGATGTAACACTGTGAGATGAATTAACAGAACACAGAGCAGTTTCTCAGAAAGCTTCTTTCCAGTTTTGAACGGAAGATATTTCCTTTTTCACCATAGCCCTCTATGGGCTTCCAAATATCCCTTTGCCAATTCCACAAGAACAGCCTAAGCGAAAGGCTACTTGAAGGGAAAGATGTAACTCTGTGAGATGAATTAACAGAACACAGAGCTGTTTCTCAGAAAGCTTCTTTCCAGTTTTGAACGGAAGATATTTCCTTTTTCACCATAGCCCTCTATGGGCTTCCAAATATCCCTTTGCCAATTCCACAAGAACAGCCTTAGCGAAAGGCTTCTTGAAGGGAAAGATGTAACTCTGTGAGATGAATTAACAGAACACAGAGCAGTTTCTCAGAAAGCTTCTTTCCAGTTTTGAACGGAAGATATTTCCTTTTTCACCATAGCCCTCTATGGGCTTCCAAATATCCCTTTGCCAATTCCACAAGAACAGCCTTAGCGAAAGGCTTCTTCAAGGGAAAGATGTAACTCTGTGAGATGAATTAACAGAACACAGAGCGGTTTCTCAGAAAGCTTCTTTCCAGTTTTGAACGGAAGATATTTCCTTTTTCACCATAGCCCTCTAAGGGCTTCCAAATATCCCTTTGCCAATTCCACAAGAACAGCCTTAGCGAAAGGCTTCTTCAAGGGAAAGATGTAACTCTGTGAGATGAATTGACAGAACACAGAGCGGTTTCTCAGAAAGCTTCTTTCCAGTTTTGAACGGAAGATATTTCCTTTTTCACCATAGCCCTCTATGGGCTTCCAAATATCCCTTTCCCAATTCCACAAGAACAGCCTTAGCGAAAGGCTTCTTGAAGGGAAAGATGTAACTCTGTGAGATGAATTAACAGAACACAGAGCGGTTTCTCAGAAAGCTTCTTTCCAGTTTTGAAAGGAAGATATTTCCTTTTTCACCATAGCCCTCTATGGGCTTCCAAATATCCCTTTGCCAATTCCACAAGAACAGCCTTAGCGAAAGGCTTCTTGAAGGGAAAGATGTAACTCTGTGAGATGAATTAACAGAACACAGAGCAGTTTCTCAGAAAGCTTCTTTCCAGTTTTGAACGGAAGATATTTCCTTTTTCACCATAGCCCTCTATGGGCTTCCAAATATCCCTTTGCCAATTCCACAAGAACAGCCTTAGCGAAAGGCTACTTGAAGGGAAAGATGTAACTCTGTGAGATGAATTCACAGAACACAGAGCAGTTTCTCAATAAGCTTCTTTCCAGTTTTGAACGGAAGATATTTACTTTTTCACCATAGCCCTCTATGGGCTTCCAAATATCCCTTTGCCAATTCCACAAGAACAGCCTTAGCGAAAGGCTACTTGAAGGGAAAGATGTAACTCTGTGAGATGAATTCACAGAACACAGAGCAGTTTCTCAATAAGCTTCTTTCCAGTTTTGAACGGAAGATATTTACTTTTTCACCATAGCCCTCTATGGGCTTCCAAATATCCCTTTGCCAATTCCACAAGAACAGCCTTAGCGAAAGGCTTCTTCAAGGGAAAGATGTAACTCTGTGAGATGAATTAACAGAACACAGAGCAGTTTCTCAGAAAGCTTCTTTCCAGTTTTGAACGGAAGATATTTCCTTTTTCACCATAGCCCTCTATGGGCTTCCAAATATCCCTTTGCCAATTCCACAAGAACAGCCTTAGCGAAAGGCTTCTTGAAGGGAAAGATGTAACTCTGTGAGATGAATTAATAGAACACAGAGCAGTTTCTCAGAAAGCTTCTTTCCAGTTTTGAACGGAAGATATTTCCTTTTTCACCATAGCCCTCTATGGGCTTCCAAATATCCCTTTTCCAATTCCACAAGAACAGAATTAGCGAAAGGCTTCTTGAAGGGAAAGATGTAACTCTGTGAGATGAATTAACAGAACACAGAGCAGTTTCTCAGAAAGCTTCTTTCCAGTTTTGAACGGAAGATATTTCCTTTTTCAACATAGCCCTCTATGGGCTTCCAAATATCCCTTTGCCAATTCCACAAGAACAGCCTTAGCGAAAGGCTTGTTGAAGGGAAAGATGTAACTCTGTGAGATGAATTAACAGAACACAGTGCAGTTTCTCAGAAAGCTTCTTTCCAGTTTTGAACGGAAGATATTTCCTTTTTCACCATAGCCCTCTAAGGGCTTCCAAATATCCCTTTGCCAATTCCACAAGAACAGCCTTAGCGAAAGGCTTCTTGAAGGGAAAGATGTAACTCTCTGAGATGAATTAACAGAACACAGAGCAGTTTCTCAGAAAGCTTCTTTCCAGTTTTGAACGGAAGATATTTCCTTTTTCACCATAGCCCTCTATGGGCTTCCAAATATCCCTTTGCCAATTCCACAAGAACAGCCTTAGCGAAAGGCTTCTTGAAGAGAAAGATGTAACTCTGTGAGATGAATTAACAGAACACAGAGCAGTTTCTCAGAAAGCTTCTTTCCAGTTTTGAACGGAAGATATTTCCTTTTTCACCATAGCCCTCTATGGGCTTCCAAATATCCCTTTGCCAATTCCACAAGAACAGCCTTAGCGAAAGGCTTCTTGAAGGGAAAGATGTAACTCTGTGAGATGAATTAACAGAACACAGAGCAGTTTCTCAGAAAGCTACTTTCCAGTTTTGAACGGAAGATATTTCCTTTTTCACCATAGCCTTCTATGGGCTTCCAAATATCCCTTTGCCAATTCCACAAGAACATCCTTAGCGAAAGGCTTCTTGAAGGGAAAGATGTAACTCTGTGAGATGAATTAACAGAACACAGAGCAGTTTCTCAGAAAGCTTCTTTCCAGTTTTGAACGGAAGATATTTCCTTTTTCACCATAGCCCTCTATGGGCTTCCAAATATCCCTTTGCCAATTCCACAAGAACAGCCTTAGCGAAAGGCTACTTGAAGGGAAAGATGTAACTCTGTGAGATGAATTAACAGAACACAGAGCTGTTTCTCAGAAAGCTTCTTTCCAGTTTTGAACGGAAGATATTTCCTTTTTCACCATAGCCCTCTATGGGCTTCCAAATATCCCTTTGCCAATTCCACAAGAACAGCCTTAGCGAAAGGCTTCTTGAAGGGAAAGATGTAACTCTGTGAGATGAATTAACAGAACACAGAGCAGTTTCTCAGAAAGCTTCTTTCCAGTTTTGAACGGAAGATATTCCTTTTTCACCATAGCCCTCTATGGGCTTCCAAATATCCCTTTGCCAATTCCACAAGAACAGCCTTAGTGAAAGGCTTCTTCAAGGGAAAGATGTAACTCTGTGAGATGAATTAACAGAACACAGAGCGGTTTCTCAGAAAGCTTCTTTCCAGTTTTGAACGGAAGATATTTCTTTTTTCACCATAGCCCTCTATGGGCTTCCAAATATCCCTTTGCCAATTCCACAAGAACAGCCTTAGCGAAAGGCTTCTTCAAGGGAAAGATGTAACTCTGTGAGATGAATTAACAGAACACAGAGCGGTTTCTCAGAAAGCTTCTTTCCAGTTTTGAACGGAAGATATTTCCTTTTTCACCATAGCCCTCTATGGGCTTCCAAATATCCCTTTGCCAATTCCACAAGAACAGCCTTAGCGAAAGGCTTCTTGAAGGGAAAGATGTAACTCTGTGAGATGAATTAACAGAACACAGAGCAGTTTCTCAGAAAGCTTCTTTCCAGTTTTGAACGGAAGATATTTCCTTTTTCACCATAGCCCTCTATGGGCTTCCAAATATCCCTTTGCCAATTCCACAAGAACAGCCTTAGCGAAAGGCTTCTTCAAGGGAAAGATGTAACTCTGTGAGATGAATTAACAGAACACAGAGCGGTTTCTCAGAAAGCTTCTTTCCAGTTTTGAACGGAAGATATTTCCTTTTTCACCATAGCCCTCTATGGGCTTCCAAATATCCCTTTGCCAATTCCAGAAGAACAGCCTTAGCGAAAGGCTTCATGAAGGGAAAGATGTAACTCTGTGAGATGAATTAACAGAACACAGAGCCGTTTCTCAGAAAGCTTCTTTCCAGTTTTGAACGGAAGATACTTCCTTTTTCACCATAGCCCTCTATGGGCTTCCAAATATCCCTTTGCCAATTCCACAAGAACAGCCTTAGCGAAAGGCTTCTTGAAGGGAAAGATGTAACTCTGTGAGATGAATTAACAGAACACAGAGCAGTTTCTCAGAAAGTTTCTTTCCAGTTTTGAACGGAAGATATTTCCTTTTTCACCATAGCCCTCTATGGGCTTCAAAATATCCCTTTGCCAATTCCACAAGAACAGCCTTAGCGAAAGGCTACTTGAAGGGAAAGATGTAACTCTGTGAGATGAATTAACAGAACACAGAGCAGTTTCTCAGAAAGCTTCTTTCCAGTTTTGAACGGAAGATATTTCCTTTTTCACCATAGCCCTCTATGGGCTTCCAAATATCCCTTTGCCAATTCCACAAGAACAGCCTTAGCGAAAGGCTTCTTGAAGGGAAAGATGTAACTCTGTGAGATGAATTAACAGAACACAGAGCAGTTTCTCAGACAGCTACGTTCCAGTTTTGAACGGAAGATATTTCCTTTTTCACCATAGCCCTCTATGGGCTTCCAAATATCCCTTTGCCAATTCCACAAGAACAGCCTTAGCGAAAGGCTTCTTGAAGGGAAAGATGTAACTCTGTGAGATGAATTAACAGAACACAGAGCAGTTTCTCAGAAAGCTTCTTTCCAGTTTTGAACGGAAGATATTTCCTTTTTCACCATAGCCCTCTATGGGCTTCCAAATATCCCTTTGCCAATTCCACAAGAACAGCCTTAGCGAAAGGCTTCTTGAAGGGAAAGATGTAACTCTGTGAGATGAATTAACAGAACACAGAGCTGTTTCTTAGAAAGCTTCTTTCCAGTTTTGAACGGAAGTTATTTCCTTTTTCACCATAGCCCTCTATGGGCTTCCAAATATCCCTTTGCCAATTCCACAAGAACAGCCTTAGCGAAAGGCTTCTTGAAGGGAAAGATGTACCTCTGTGAGATGAATTAACAGAACACAGAGGAGTTTCTCAGAAAGCTTCTTTCCAGTTTTGAACGGAAGATATTTCCTTTTTCACCATAGCCCTCTATGGGCTTCCAAATATCCCTTTTCCAATTCCACAAGAACAGAATTAGCAAAAGGCTTCTTGAAGGGAAAGATGTAACTCTGTGAGACGAATTAACAGAACACAGAGCAGTTTCTCAGAAAGCTTCTTTCCAGTTTTGAACGGAAGATATTTCCTTTTTCACCATAGCCCTCTATGGGCTTCCAAATATCCCTTTGCCAATTCCACAAGAACAGCCTTAGCGAAAGGCTTCTTGAAGGGAAAGATGTAACTCTGTGAGATGAATTAACAGAACACAGAGCAGTTTCTCAGAAAGCTTCTTTCCAGTTTTGAACGGAAGATATTTCCTTTTTCACCATAGCCCTCTATGGGCTTCCAAATATCCCTTTGCGAATTCAACAAGAACAGCCTTAGCGAAAGGCTTCTTGAAGGGAAAGATGTAACTCTGTGAGATGAATTAACAGAACACAGAGCGGTTTCTCAGAAAGTTTCTTTCCAGTTTTGAAGGGAAGATATTTCCTTTTTCACCATAGCCCTCTATGGGCTTCCAAATATCCCTTTGCGAATTCCACAAGAACAGCCTTAGCGAAAGGCTACTTGAAGGGACAGATGTAACTCTGTGAGATGAATTAACAGAACACAGAGCAGTTTCTCAGAAAGCTTCTTTCCAGTTTTGAACGGAAGATATTTCCTTTTTCACCATAGCCCTCTATGGGCTTCCAACTATCCCTTTGCCAATTCCACAAGAACAGCCTTAGCGAAAGGCTTCTTCAAGGGAAAGATATAACTCTGTGAGATGAATTAACAGAACACAGAGCAGTTTCTCAGAAAGCTTCTTTCCAGTTTTGAACGGAAGATATTTCCTTTTTCACCATAGCCCTCTATGGGCTTCCAAATATCCCTTTTCCAATTCCACAAGAACAGAATTAGCAAAAGGCTTCTTGAAGGGAAAGATGTAACTCTGTGAGATGAATTAACAGAACACAGAGCAGTTTCTCAGAAAGCTTCTTTCCAGTTTTGAACGGAAGATATTTCCTTTTTCACCATAGCCCTCTATGGGCTTCCAAATATCCCTTTGCCAATTCCACAAGAACAGCCTTAGCGAAAGACTTCTTGAAGGGAAAGATGTAACTCTGTGAGATGAATTAACAGAACACAGAGCAGTTTCTCAGAAAGCTTCTTTCCCGTTTTGAACGGAAGATATTTCCTTTTTCACCATAGCCCTCTATGGGCTTCCAAATATCCCTTTGCCAATTCCACAAGAACAGCCTTAGCGAAAGGCTTCTTGAAGGGAAAGATGTAACTCTGTGAGATGAATTAACAGAACACAGAGCAGTTTCTCAGAAAGCTTCTTTCCAGTTTTGAACGGAAGATATTTCCTTTTTCACCATAGAACTCTATGAGCTTCCAAATATCCCTTTGCCAATTCCACAAGAACAGCCTTAGCGAAAGGCTTCTTGAAGGGAAATATGTAACACTGTGAGATGAATTAACAGAACACAGAGCAGTTTCTCAGAAAGCTTCTTTCCAGTTTTGAACGGAAGATATTTCCTTTTTCACCATAGCCCTCTATGGGCTTCCAAATATCCCTTTGCCAATTCCACAAGAACAGCCTAAGCGAAAGGCTACTTGAAGGGAAAGATGTAACTCTGTGAGATGAATTAACAGAACACAGAGCTGTTTCTCAGAAAGCTTCTTTCCAGTTTTGAACGGAAGATATTTCCTTTTTCACCATAGCCCTCTATGGGCTTCCAAATATCCCTTTGCCAATTCCACAAGAACAGCCTTAGCGAAAGGCTTCTTGAAGGGAAAGATGTAACTCTGTGAGATGAATTAACAGAACACAGAGCAGTTTCTCAGAAAGCTTCTTTCCAGTTTTGAACGGAAGATATTTCCTTTTTCACCATAGCCCTCTATGGGCTTCCAAATATCCCTTTGCCAATTCCACAAGAACAGCCTTAGCGAAAGGCTTCTTCAAGGGAAAGATGTAACTCTGTGAGATGAATTAACAGAACACAGAGCGGTTTCTCAGAAAGCTTCTTTCCAGTTTTGAACGGAAGATATTTCCTTTTTCACCATAGCCCTCTATGGGCTTCCAAATATCCCTTTGCCAATTCCACAAGAACAGCCTTAGCGAAAGGCTTCTTCAAGGGAAAGATGTAACTCTGTGAGATGAATTAACAGAACACAGAGCGGTTTCTCAGAAAGCTTCTTTCCAGTTTTGAACGGAAGATATTTCCTTTTTCACCATAGCCCTCTAAGGGCTTCCAAATATCCCTTTGCCAATTCCACAAGAACAGCCTTAGCGAAAGGCTTCTTCAAGGGAAAGATGTAACTCTGTGAGATGAATTGACAGAACACAGAGCGGTTTCTCAGAAAGCTTCTTTCCAGTTTTGAACGGAAGATATTTCCTTTTTCACCATAGCCCTCTATGGGCTTCCAAATATCCCTTTCCCAATTCCACAAGAACAGCCTTAGCGAAAGGCTTCTTGAAGGGAAAGATGTAACTCTGTGAGATGAATTAACAGAACACAGAGCGGTTTCTCAGAAAGCTTCTTTCCAGTTTTGAAAGGAAGATATTTCCTTTTTCACCATAGCCCTCTATGGGCTTCCAAATATCCCTTTGCCAATTCCACAAGAACAGCCTTAGCGAAAGGCTTCTTGAAGGGAAAGATGTAACTCTGTGAGATGAATTAACAGAACACAGAGCAGTTTCTCAGAAAGCTTCTTTCCAGTTTTGAACGGAAGATATTTCCTTTTTCACCATAGCCCTCTATGGGCTTCCAAATATCCCTTTGCCAATTCCACAAGAACAGCCTTAGCGAAAGGCTACTTGAAGGGAAAGATGTAACTCTGTGAGATGAATTCACAGAACACAGAGCAGTTTCTCAATAAGCTTCTTTCCAGTTTTGAACGGAAGATATTTACTTTTTCACCATAGCCCTCTATGGGCTTCCAAATATCCCTTTGCCAATTCCACAAGAACAGCCTTAGCGAAAGGCTACTTGAAGGGAAAGATGTAACTCTGTGAGATGAATTCACAGAACACAGAGCAGTTTCTCAATAAGCTTCTTTCCAGTTTTGAACGGAAGATATTTACTTTTTCACCATAGCCCTCTATGGGCTTCCAAATATCCCTTTGCCAATTCCACAAGAACAGCCTTAGCGAAAGGCTTCTTCAAGGGAAAGATGTAACTCTGTGAGATGAATTAACAGAACTCAGAGCAGTTTCTCAGAAAGCTTCTTTCCAGTTTTGAACGGAAGATATTTCCTTTTTCACCATAGCCCTCTATGGGCTTCCAAATATCCCTTTGCCAATTCCACAAGAACAGCCTTAGCGAAAGGCTTCTTGAAGGGAAAGATGTAACTCTGTGAGATGAATTAATAGAACACAGAGCAGTTTCTCAGAAAGCTTCTTTCCAGTTTTGAACGGAAGATATTTCCTTTTTCACCATAGCCCTCTATGGGCTTCCAAATATCCCTTTTCCAATTCCACAAGAACAGAATTAGCGAAAGGCTTCTTGAAGGGAAAGATGTAACTCTGTGAGATGAATTAACAGAACACAGAGCAGTTTCTCAGAAAGCTTCTTTCCAGTTTTGAACGGAAGATATTTCCTTTTTCAACATAGCCCTCTATGGGCTTCCAAATATCCCCTTGCCAATTCCACAAGAACAGCCTTAGCGAAAGGCTTGTTGAAGGGAAAGATGTAACTCTGTGAGATGAATTAACAGAACACAGTGCAGTTTCTCAGAAAGCTTCTTTCCAGTTTTGAACGGAAGATATTTCCTTTTTCACCATAGCCCTCTAAGGGCTTCCAAATATCCCTTTGCCAATTCCACAAGAACAGCCTTAGCGAAAGGCTTCTTGAAGGGAAAGATGTAACTCTCTGAGATGAATTAACAGAACACAGAGCAGTTTCTCAGAAAGCTTCTTTCCAGTTTTGAACGGAAGATATTTCCTTTTTCACCATAGCCCTCTATGGGCTTCCAAATATCCCTTTGCCAATTCCACAAGAACAGCCTTAGCGAAAGGCTTCTTGAAGAGAAAGATGTAACTCTGTGAGATGAATTAACAGAACACAGAGCAGTTTCTCAGAATGCTTCTTTCCAGTTTTGAACGGAAGATATTTCCTTTTTCACCATAGCCCTCTATGGGCTTCCAAATATCCCTTTGCCAATTCCACAAGAACAGCCTTAGCGAAAGGCTTCTTGAAGGGAAAGATGTAACTCTGTGAGATGAATTAACAGAACACAGAGCAGTTTCTCAGAAAGCTTCTTTCCAGTTTTGAACGGAAGATATTTCCTTTTTCACCATAGCCCTCTATGGGCTTCCAAATATCCCTTTGCCAATTCCACATGAACAGCCTTATCGAAAGGCTTCTTGAAGGGAAAGATGTAACTCTGTGAGATGAATTAACAGAACACAAAGCAGTTCATCAGAAAGCTTCTTTCCAGTTTTGAACGGAAGATATTTCCTTTTTCACCATAGCCCTCTATGGGCTTCCAAATATCCCTTTGCCAATTCCACAAGAACAGCCTTAGCGAAAGGCTTCTTGAAGGGAAAGATGTAACTCTGTGAGATGAATTAACAGAACACAGAGCGGTTTCTCAGGAAGCTTCTTTCCAGTTTTGAACGGAAGATATTTCCTTTTTCACCATAGCCCTCTATGGGCTTCCAAATATCCCTTTGCCAATTCCAGAAGAACAGCCTTAGCGAAAGGCTTCATGAAGGGAAAGATGTAACTCTGTGAGATGAATTAACAGAACACAGAGCCGTTTCTCAGAAAGCTTCTTTCCAGTTTTGAACGGAAGATATTTCCTTTTTCACCATAGCCCTCTATGGGCTTCCAAATATCCCTTTGCCAATTCCACAAGAACAGCCTTAGCGAAAGGCTACTTGAAGGGAAAGATGTAACTATGTGAGATGAATTAACAGAACACAGAGCAGTTTCTCAGAAAGTTTCTTTCCAGTTTTGAACGGAAGATATTTCCTTTTTCACCATAGCCCTCTATGGGCTTCCAAATATCCCTTTGCCAATTCCACAAGAACAGTCTTAGCGAAAGGCTACTTGAAGGGAAAGATGTAACTCTGTGAGATGAATTAACAGAACACAGAGCAGTTTCTCAGAAAGCTTCTTTCCAGTTTTGAACGGAAGATATTTGCTTTTTCACCATAGCCCTCTATGGGCTTCCAAATATCCCTTTGCCAATTCCACAAGAACAGCCTTAGCGAAAGGCTTCTTGAAGGGAAAGATGTAACTCTGTGAGATGAATTAACAGAACACAGAGCAGTTTCTCAGAAAGCTTCTTTCCAGTTTTGAACGGAAGATATTTCCTTTTTCACCATAGCCCTCTATGGGCTTCCAAATATCCCTTTGCCAATTCCACAAGAACAGCCTTAGCGAAAGGCTTCTTGAAGGGAAAGATGTAATTCTGTGAGATGAATTAACAGAACACTTAGCAGTTTCTCAGTAAGCTTCTTTCCAGTTTTGAACGGAAGATATTTCCTTTTTCACCATAGCCCTCTATGGGCTTCCAAATATCCCTTTGCCAATTCCACAAGAACAGCCTTAGCGAAAGGCTTCTTGAAGGGAAAGATGTAACTCTGTGAGATGAATTAACAGAACACAGAGCAGTTTCTCAGAAAGCTTCTTTCCAGTTTTGAACGGAAGATATTTACTTTTTCACCATAGCCCTCTATGGGCTTCCAAATATCCCTTTGCCAATTCCACAAGAACAGCCTTAGCGAAAGGCTTCTTGAAGGGAAAGATGTAACTCTGTGAGATGAATTAACAGAACACAGAGCAGTTTCTCAGAAAGCTTCTTTCCAGTTTTGAACGGAAGATATTTCCTTTTTCACCATAGCCCTCTATGGGCTTCCAAATATCCCTTTGCCAATTCCACAAGAACAGCCTTAGCGAAAGGCTTCTTGAAGGGAAAGATGTAACTCTGTGAGATGAATTAATAGAACACAGAGCAGTTTCTCAGAAAGCTTCTTTCCAGTTTTGAACGGAAGATATTTCCTTTTTCACCATAGCCCTCTATGGGCTTCCAAATATCCCTTTTCCAATTCCACAAGAACAGAATTAGCGAAAGGCTTCTTGAAGGGAAAGATGTAACTCCGTGAGATGAATTATCAGAACACAGAGCAGTTTCTCAGAAAGCTTCTTTCCAGTTTTGAACGGAAGATATTTCCTTTTTCACCATAGCCCTCTATGGGCTTCCAAATATCCCTTTGCCAATTCCAGAAGAACAGCCTTAGCGAAAGGCTTCTTGAAGGGAAAGATGTAACTCTGTGAGATGAATTAACAGAACACAGAGCAGTTTCTCAGAAAGCTTCTTTCCAGTTTTGAACGGAAGATATTTCCTTTTTCACCATAGCCCTCTATGGGCTTCCAAATATCCCTTTGCCAATTCCACAAGAACAGCCTTAGCGAAAGGCTTCTTGAAGGGAAAGATGTAACTCTGTGAGATGAATTAACAGAACACAGAGCAGTTTCTCAGAAAGCTTCTTTCCAGTTTTGAACGGAAGATATTTCCTTTTTCACCATAGCCCTCTATGGGCTTCCACATATCCCTTTGCCAATTCCACAAGAACAGCCTTATCGAAAGGCTTCTTGAAGGGAAAGATGTAACTCTGTGAGATGAATTAACCGAACACAGAGCAGTTTCTCAGAAAGCTTCTTTCCAGTTTTGAACGGAAGATATTTCCTTTTTCACCATAGCCCTCTATGGGCTTCCAAATATCCCTTTGCCAATTCCACAAGAACAGCCTTAGCGAAAGGCTTCTTGAAGGGAAAGATGTAACTCTGCGAGATGAATTAACAGAACACAGAGCGGTTTCTCAGAAAGCTTCTTTCCAGTTTTGAACGGAAGACATTTCCTTTTTCACCATAGCCCTCTATGGGCTTCCAAATATCCCTTTGCCAATTCCAGAAGAACAGACTTAGGGAAAGGCTTCATGAAGGGAAAGATGTAACTCTGTGAGATGAATTAACAGAACATAGAGCCGTTTCTCAGAAAGCTTCTTTCCAGTTTTGAACGGACGATATTTCCTTTTTCACCATAGCCCTCTATGGGCTTCCAAATATCGCTTTGCCAATTCCACAAGAACAGCCTTAGCGAAAGGCTTCTTGAAGGGAAAGATGTAACTCTGTGAGATGAATTAACAGAACACAGAGTAGTTTCTTAGAAAGCTTCTTTCCAGTTTTGAACGGAAGATATTTCCTTTTTCACCATAGCCCTCTATGGGCTTCCAAATATCCCTTTGCCAATTCCACAAGAACAGCCTTAGCGAAAGGCTTCTTGAAGGGAAAGATGTAACTCTGTGAGATTAATTAACAGAACACAGAGCAGTTTCTCAGAAAGCTTCTTTCCAGTTTTGAACGGAAGATATTTCCTTTTTCACCATAGCCCTCTATGGGCTTCCAAATATCCCTTTGCCAATTCCACAAGAACAGCCTTAGCGAAAGGCTTCTTGAAGGGAAAGATGTAACTCTGTGAGATGAATTAACAGAACACAGAGCAGTTTCTCAGAAAGCTTCTTTCCAGTTTTGAACGGAAGATATTTCCTTTTTCACCATAGCCCTCTATGGGCTTCCAAATATCCCTTTGCCAATTCCACAAGAACAGCCTTAGCGAAAGGCTTCTTGAAGGGAAAGATGTAACTCTGTGAGATGAATTAACAGAACACAGAGCAGTTTCTCAGAAAGCTTCTTTCCAGTTTTGAACGGAAGATATTTCCTTTTTCACCATAGCCCTCTATGGGCTTCCAAATATCCCTTTGCCAATTCCACAAGAACAGCCTTAGCAAAAGGCTTCTTGAAGGGAAAGATGTAACTCTGTGAGATGAATTAACAGAACACAGAGCGGTTTCTCAGAAAGCTTCTTTCCAGTTTTGAACGGAAGATATTTCCTTTTTCACCATAGCCCTCTATGGGCTTCCAAATATCCCTTTGCGAATTCCACAAGAACAGCCTTAGCGAAAGGCTTCTTGAAGGGAAAGATGTAACTCTGTGAGATGAATTAACAGAACACAGAGCGGTTTCTCAGAAAGTTTCTTTCCAGTTTTGAAGGGAAGATATTTCCTTTTTCACCATAGCCGTCTATGGGCTTCCAAATATCCCTTTGCGAATTCCACAAGAACAGCCTTAGCGAAAGGCTACTTGAAGGGAAAGATGTAACCCTGTGAGATGAATTAACAGAACACAGAGCAGTTTCTCAGAAAGCTTCTTTCCAGTTTTGAACGGAAGATATTTACTTTTTCACCATAGCCCTCTATGTGCTTCCAAATATCCCTTTGCCAATTCCACAAGAACAGCCTTAGCGAAAGGCTTCTTGAAGGGAAAGATGTAACTCTGTGAGATGAATTAACAGAACACAGAGCAGTTTCTCAGAAAGCTTCTTTCCAGTTTTGAACGGAAGATATTTCCTTTTTCACCATAGCCCTCTATGGGCTTCCAAATATCCCTTTTCCAATTCCACAAGAACAGAATTAGCGAAAGGCTTCTTGAAGGGAAAGATGTAACTCTGTGAGATGAATTAACAGAACACAGAGCAGTTTCTCAGAGCGCTTCTTTCCAGTTTTGAACGGAAGATATTTCCTTTTTCACCATAGCCCTCTATGGGCTTCCAAATATCCCTTTGCCAATTCCACAAGAACAGCCTTAGCGAAAGGCTTCTTGAAGGGAAAGATGTAACTCTGTGAGATGAATTAACAGAACACAGAGCAGTTTCTCAGAAAGCTTCTTTCCAGTTTTGAACGGAAGATATTTCCTTTTTCACCATAACCCTCTATGGGCTTCCAAATATCCCTTTGCCAATTCCACAAGAACAGTCTTAGCGAAAGGCTTCTTGAAGGGAAAGATGTAACTCTTTGAGATGAATTAACAGAACACAGAGCAGTTTCTCAGAAAGCTTCTTTCCAGTTTTGAACGGAAGATATTTCCTTTTTCACCATAGCCCTCTATGGGCTTCCAAATATCCCTTTGCCAATTCCACAAGAACAGCCTTAGCGAAAGGCTTTTTGAAGGGCAAGATGTAACTCTGTGAGATGAATTAACAGAACACAGAGCAGTTTCTCAGAAAGCTTCTTTCCAGTTTTGAACGGAAGATATTTCCTTTTTCACCATAGCCCTCTATGGGCTTCCAAATATCCCTTTGCCAATTCCACATGAAAAGCCTTATGGAAAGGCTTCTTGAAGGGAAAGATGTAACTCTGTGAGATGAATTAACAGAACACAGAGCAGTTCATCAGAAAGCTTCTTTCCAGTTTTGAACGGAAGATATTTCCTTTTTCACCATAGCCCTCTATGGGCTTCCAAATATCCCTTTGCCAATTCCACAAGAACAGCCTTAGCGAAAGGCTTCTTGAAGGGAAAGATGTAACTCTGTGAGATGAATTAACAGAACACAGAGCGGTTTCTCAGAAAGCTTCTTTCCAGTTTTGAACGGAAGATATTTCCTTTTTCACCATAGCCCTCTATGGGCTTCCAAATATCCCTTTGCCAATTCCAGAAGAACAGCCTTAGCGAAAGGCTTCATGAAGGGAAAGATGTAAATCTGTGAGATGAATTAACAGAACACAGAGCCGTTTCTCAGAAAGCTTCTTTCCAGTTTTGAACGGAAGATATTTCCTTTTTCACCATAGCCCTCTATGGGCTTCCAAATATCCCTTTGCCAATTCCACAAGAACAGCCTTAGCGAAAGGCTTCTTGAAGGGAAAGATGTAACTCTGTGAGATGAATTAACAGAACACAGAGCAGTTTCTCAGAAAGCTTCTTTCCAGTTTTGAACGGAAGATACTTCCTTTTTCACCATAGCCCTCTATGGGCTTCCAAATATCCCTTTGCCAATTCCACAAGAACAGCCTTAGCGAAAGGCTTCTTGAAGGGAAAGATGTAACTCTGTGAGATGAATTAACAGAACACAGAGCAGTTTCTCAGAAAGCTTCTTTCCAGTTTTGAACGGAAGATATTTCCTTTTTCACCATAGCCCTCTATGGGCTTCCAAATATCCCTTTGCCAATTCCACAAGAACAGCCTCAGCGAAAGGCTTCTTGAAGGGAAAGATGTAACTCTGTGAGATGAATTAACAGAACACAGAGCGGTTTCTCAGAAAGCTTCTTTCCAGTTTTGAACGGAAGATATTTCCTTTTTCACCATAGCCCTCTATGGGCTTCCAAATATCCCTTTGCCAATTCCAGAAGAACAGACTTAGGGAAAGGCTTCATGAAGGGAAAGATGTAACTCTGTGAGATGAATTAACAGAACATAGAGCCGTTTCTCAGAAAGCTTCTTTCCAGTTTTGAACGGACGATATTTCCTTTTTCACCATAGCCCTCTATGGGCTTCCAAATATCCCTTTGCCAATTCCACAAGAACAGCCTTAGCGAAAGGCTTCTTGAAGGGAAAGATGTAACTCTGTGAGATGAATTAACAGAACACAGAGTAGTTTCTTAGAAAGCTTCTTTCCAGTTTTGAACGGAAGATATTTCCTTTTTCACCATAGCCCTCTATGGGCTTCCAAATATCCCTTTGCCAATTCCACAAGAACAGCCTTTGCGAAAGGCTTCTTGAAGGGAAAGATGTAACTCTGTGAGATAAATTAACAGAACACAGAGCAGTTTCTCAGAAAGCTTCTTTCCAGTTTTGAACGGAAGATATTTCCTTTTTCACCATAGCCCTCTATGGGCTTCCAAATATCCCTTTGCCAATTCCACAAGAACAGCCTTAGCGAAAGGCTTCTTGAAGGGAAAGATGTAACTCTGTGAGATGAATTAACAGAACACAGAGCAGTTTCTCAGAAAGCTTCTTTCCAGTTTTGAACGGAAGATATTTCCTTTTTCACCATAGCCCTCTATGGGCTTCCAAATATCCCTTTGCCAATTCCACAAGAACAGCCTTAGCGAAAGGCTTCTTGAAGGGAAAGATGTAACTCTGTGAGATGAATTAACAGAACACAGAGCAGTTTCTCAGAAAGCTTCTTTCCAGTTTTGAACGGAAGATATTTCCTTTTTCACCATAGCCCTCTATGGGCTTCCAAATATCCCTTTGCCAATTCCACAAGAACAGCCTTAGCGAAAGGCTTCTTGAAGGGAAAGATGTAACTCTGTGAGATGAATTAACAGAACACAGAGCAGTTTCTCAGAAAGCTTCTTTCCAGTTTTGAACGGAAGATATTTCCTTTTTCACCATAGCCCTCTATGGGCTTCCAAATATCCCTTTGCCAATTCCACAAGAACAGCCTTAGCGAAAGGCTTCTTGAAGGGAAAGATGTAACTCTGTGAGATGAATTAATAGAACACAGAGCAGTTTCTCAGAAAGCTTCTTTCCAGTTTTGAACGGAAGATATTTCCTTTTTCACCATAGCCCTCTATGGGCTTCCAAATATCCCTTTTCCAATACCACAAGAACAGAATTAGCGAAAGGCTTCTTGAAGGGAAAGATGTAACTCTGTGAGATGAATTAACAGAACACAGAGCAGTTTCTCAGAAAGCTTCTTTCCAGTTTTGAACGGAAGATATTTGCTTTTTCACCATAGCCCTCTATGGGCTTCCAAATATCCCTTTGCCAATTCCACAAGAACAGCCTTAGCGAAAGGCTTCTTGAAGGGAGAGATGTAACTCTGTGAGATGAATTAACAGAACACAGAGCAGTTTCTCAGAAAGCTTCTTTCCAGTTTTGAACGGAAGATATTTCCTTTTTCACCATAGCCCTCTATGGGCTTCCAAATATCCCTTTTCCAATTCCACAAGAACAGAATTAGCGAAAGGCTTCTTGAAGGGAAAGATGTAACTCTGTGAGATGAATTAACAGAACACAGAGCAGTTTCTCAGAAAGCTTCTTTCCAGTTTTGAACGGAAGATATTTCCTTTTTCACCATAGCCCTCTATGGGCTTCCAAATATCCCTTTGCCAATTCCACAAGAACAGCCTTAGCGAAAGGCTTCTTGAAGGGAAAGATGTAACTCTGCGAGATGAATTAACAGAACACAGAGCAGTTTCTCAGAAAGCTTCTTTCCAGTTTTGAACGGAAGATATTTCCTTTTTCACCATAGCCCTCTATGGGCTTCCAAATATCCCTTTGCCAATTCCACAAGAACAGTCTTAGCGAAAGGCTTCTTGAAGGGAAAGATGTAACTCTGTGAGATGAATTAACAGAACACAGAGCAGTTTCTCAGAAAGCTTCTTTCCAGTTTTGAACGGAAGATATTTCCTTTTTCACCATAGCCCTCTATGGGCTTCCAAATATCCCTTTGCCAATTCCACAAGAACAGCCTTAGCGAAAGGCTTCTTGAAGGGAAAGATGTAACTCTGTGAGATGAATTAACAGAACACAGAGCAGTTTCTCAGAAAGCTTCTTTCCAGTTTTGAACGGAAGATATTTCCTTTTTCACCATAGCCCTCTATGGGCTTCCAAATATCCCTTTGCCAATTCCACATGAACAGCCTTATCGAAAGGCTTCTTGAAGGGAAAGATGTAACTCTGTGAGATGAATTAACAGAACACAGAGCAGTTCATCAGAATGCTTCTTTCCAGTTTTGAACGGAAGATATTTCCTTTTTCACCATAGCCCTCTATGGGCTTCCAAATATCCCTTTGCCAATTCCACAAGAACAGACTTAGGGAAAGGCTTCATGAAGGGAAAGATGTAACTCTGTGAGATGAATTAACAGAACATAGAGCCGTTTCTCAGAAAGCTTCTTTCCAGTTTTGAACGGACGATATTTCCTTTTTCACCATAGCCCTCTATGGGCTTCCAAATATCCCTTTGCCAATTCCACAAGAACAGCCTTAGCGAAAGGCTTCTTGAAGGGAAAGATGTAACTCTGTGAGATGAATTAACAGAACACAGAGTAGTTTCTTAGAAAGCTTCTTTCCAGTTTTGAACGGAAGATATTTCCTTTTTCACCATAGCCCTCTATGGGCTTCCAAATATCCCTTTGCCAATTCCACAAGAACAGCCTTAGCGAAAGGCTTCTTGAAGGGAAAGATGTAACTCTGTGAGATGAATTAACAGAACACAGAGCAGTTTCTCAGAAAGCTTCTTTCCAGTTTTGAACGGAAGATATTTCCTTTTTCACCATAGCCCTCTATGGGCTTCCAAATATCCCTTTGCCAATTCCACAAGAACAGCCTTAGCGAAAGGCTTCTTGAAGGGAAAGATGTAACTCTGTGAGATGAATTAACAGAACACAGAGCAGTTTCTCAGAAAGCTTCTTTCCAGTTTTGAACGGAAGATATTTCCTTTTTCACCATAGCCCTCTATGGGCTTCCAAATATCCCTTTGCCAATTCCACAAGAACAGCCTTAGCGAAAGGCTTCTTGAAGGGAAAGATGTAACTCTGTGAGATGAATTAACAGAACACAGAGCAGTTTCTCAGAAAGCTTCTTTCCAGTTTTGAACGGAAGATATTTCCTTTTTCACCATAGACCTCTATGGGCTTCCAAATATCCCTTTGCCAATTCCACAAGAACAGCCTTAGCGAAAGGCTTCTTGAAGGGAAAGATGTAACTCTGTGAGATGAATTAACAGAACACAGAGCAGTTTCTCAGAAAGCTTCTTTCCAGTTTTGAACGGAAGATATTTCCTTTTTCACCATAGCCCTCTATGGGCTTCCAAATATCCCTTTGCCAATTCCACAAGAACAGTCTTAGCGAAAGGCTTCTTGAAGGGAAAGATGTAACTCTGTGAGATGAATTAATAGAACACAGAGCAGTTTCTCAGAAAGCTTCTTTCCAGTTTTGAACGGAAGATATTTCCTTTTTCACCATAGCCCTCTATGGGCTTCCAAATATCCCTTTTCCAATTTCACAAGAACAGAATTAGCGAAAGGCTTCTTGAAGGGAAAGATGTAACTCTGTGAGATGAATTAACAGAACACAGAGCAGTTTCTCAGAAAGCTTCTTTCCAGTTTTGAACGGAAGATATTTCCTTTTTCACCATAGCCCTCTATGGGCTTCCAAATATCCCTTTGCCAATTCCACAAGAACAGCCTTAGCGAAAGGCTTCTTGAAGGGAAAGATGTAACTCTGTGAGATGAATTAACAGAACACAGAGCAGTTTCTCAGAAAGCTTCTTTCCAGTTTTGAACGGAAGATATTTCCTTTTTCACCATAGCCCTCTATGGGCTTCCAAATATCCCTTTTCCAATTCCACAAGAACAGAATTAGCGAAAGGCTTCTTGAAGGGAAAGATGTAACTCTGTGAGATGAATTAACAGAACACAGAGCAGTTTCTCAGAAAGATTCTTTCCAGTTTTGAACGGAAGATATTTCCTTTTTCACCATAGCCCTCTATGGGCTTCCAAATATCCCTTTGCCAATTCCACAAGAACAGCCTTAGCGAAAGGCTTCTTGAAGGGAAAGATGTAACTCTGTGAGATGAATTAACAGAACACAGAGCAGTTTCTCAGAAAGCTTCTTTCCAGTTTTGAACGGAAGATATTTCCTTTTTCACCATAGCCCTCTATGGGCTTCCAAATATCCCTTTGCGAATTCCACAAGAACAGCCTTAGCGAAATGCTACTTGAAGGGACAGATGTAACTCTGTGAGATGAATTAACAGAACACAGAGCAGTTTCTCAGAAAGCTTCTTTCCAGTTTTGAACGGAAGATATTTCCTTTTTCACCATAGCCCTCTATGGGCTTCCAAATATCCCTTTGCCAATTCCACAAGAACAGCCTTAGCGAAAGGCTTCTTCAAGGGAAAGATGTAACTCTGTGAGATGAATTAACAGAACACAGAGCAGTTTCTCAGAAAGCTTCTTTCCAGTTTTGAACGGAAGATATTTCCTTTTTCACCATAGCCCTCTATGGGCTTCCAAATATCCCTTTGCCAATTCCACATGAACAGCCTTATCGAAAGGCTTCTTGAAGGGAAAGATGTAACTCTGTGAGATGAATTAACAGAACACAGAGCAGTTTCTCAGAAAGCTTCTTTCCAGTTTTGAACGGAAGATATTTCCATTTTCACCATAGCCCTCTATGGGTTTCCAAATATCCCTTTGCCAATTCCAGAAGAACAGCCTTAGCGAAAGGCTTCATGAAGGGAAAGATGTAACTCTGTGAGATGAATTAACAGAACACAGAGCCGTTTCTCAGAAAGCTTCTTTCCAGTTTTGAACGGAAGATATTTCCATTTTCACCATAGCCCTCTATGGGCTTCCAAATATCCCTTTGCCAATTCCACAAGAACAGCCTTAGCGAAAGGCTTCATGAAGGGAAAGATGTAACTCTGTGAGATGAATTAACAGAACACAGAGCCGTTTCTCAGAAAGCTTCTTTCCAGTTTTGAACGGAAGATATTTCCTTTTTCACCATAGCCCTCTATGGGCTTCCAAATATCCCTTTTCCAATTCCACAAGAACAGAATTAGCGAAAGGCTTCTTGAAGGGAAAGATGTAACTCTGTGAGATGAATTAACAGAACACAGAGCGGTTTCTCAGAAAGCTTCTTTCCAGTTTTGAACGGAAGATATTTCCTTTTTCACCATAGCCCTCTATGGGCTTCCAAATATCCCTTTGCCAATTCCACAAGAACAGCCTTATCGAAAGGCTTCTTGAAGGGAAAGATGTAACTCTGTGAGATGAATTAACAGAACACAGAGCAGTTTCTCAGAAAGCTTCTTTCCAGTTTTGAACGGAAGATATTTCCTTTTTCACCATAGCCCTCTATGGGCTTCCAAATATCCCTTTGCCAATTCCACAAGAACAGCCTTAGCGAAAGGCTTCTTGAAGGGAAAGATGTAACTCTGTGAGATGAATTAACAGAACACAGAGCAGTTTCTCAGAAAGCTTATTTCCAGTTTTGAACGGAAGATATTTCCTTTTTCACCATACCCCTCTATGGGCTTCCAAATATCCCTTTGCCAATTCCACAAGAACAGCCTTAGCGAAAGGCTTCTTGAAGGGAAAGATGTAACTCTGTGAGATGAATTAACAGAACACAGAGCAGTTTCTCAGAAAGCTTCTTTCCAGTTTTGAACGGAAGATATTTCCTTTTTCACCATAGCCCTCTATGGGCTTCCAAATATCCCTTTTCCAATTCCAGAAGAACAGCCTTAGCGAAAGGCTTCTTGAAGGGAAAGATGTAACTCTGTGAGATGAATTAACAGAACACAGAGCAGTTTCTCAGAAAGCTTCTTTCCAGTTTTGAGGGGAAGATATTTCCTTTTTCACCATAGCCCTCTATGGGCTTCCAAATATCCCTTTGCCAATTCCACAAGAACAGCCTTAGCGAAAGGCTTCTTGAAGGGAAAGATGTAACTCTGTGAGATGAATTAACAGAACACAGAGCAGTTTCTCAGAAAGCTTCTTTCCAGTTTTGAACGGAAGATATTTCCTTTTTCACCATAGCCCTCTATGGGCTTCCAAATATCCCTTTGCCAATTCCACATGAACAGCCTTATCGAAAGGCTTCTTGAAGGGAAAGATGTAACTCTGTGAGATGAATTAACAGAACACAGAGCAGTTTCTCAGAAAGCTTCTTTCCAGTTTTGAACGGAAGATATTTCCTTTTTCACCATAGCCCTCTATGGGATTCCAAATATCCCTTTGCCAATTCCACAAGAACAGCCTTAGCGAAAGGCTTCTTCAAGGGAAAGATGTAACTCTGTGAGATGAATTAACAGAACACAGAGCGGTTTCTCAGAAAGCTTCTTTCCAGTTTTGAACGGAAGATATTTCCTTTTTCACCATAGCCCTCTATGGGCTTCCAAATATCCCTTTGCCAATTCCACAAGAACAGCCTTAGCGAAAGGCTTCTTCTAGGGAAAGATGTAACTCTGTGAGATGAATTAACAGAACACAGAGCGGTTTCTCAGAAAGCTTCTTTCCAGTTTTGAACGGAAGATATTTCCTTTTTCACCATAGCCCTCTATGGGCTTCCAAATATCCCTTTGCCAATTCCACAAGAACAGCCTTAGCGAAAGGCTTCTTGAAGGGAAAGATGTAACTCTGTGAGATGAATTAACAGAACACAGAGCAGTTTCTCAGAAAGCTTCTTTCCAGTTTTGAACGGAAGATATTTCCTTTTTCACCATAGCCCTCTATGGGCTTCCAAATATCCCTTTGCCAATTCCACAAGAACAGCCTTAGCGAAAGGCTTCTTGAAGGGAAAGATGTAACTCTGTGAGATGAATTAACAGAACACAGAGCAGTTTCTCAGAAAGCTTCTTTCCAGTTTTGAACGGAAGATATTTCCTTTTTCACCATAGACCTCTATGGGCTTCCAAATATCCCTTTGCCAATTCCACAAGAACAGCCTTAGCGAAAGGCTTCTTGAAGGGAAAGATGTAACTCTGTGAGATGAATTAACAGAACATAGAGCAGTTTCTCAGAAAGCTTCTTTCCAGTTTTGAACGGAAGATATTTCCTTTTTCACCATAGCCCTCTATGGGCTTCCAAATATCCCTTTGCCAATTCCACAAGAACAGTCTTAGCGAAAGGCTTCTTGAAGGGAAAGATGTAACTCTGTGAGATGAATTAATAGAACACAGAGCAGTTTCTCAGAAAGCTTCTTTCCAGTTTTGAACGGAAGATATTTCCTTTTTCACCATAGCCCTCTATGGGCTTCCAAATATCCCTTTTCCAATTCCACAAGAACAGAATTAGCGAAAGGCTTCTTGAAGGGAAAGATGTAACTCTGTGAGATGAATTAACAGAACACAGAGCAGTTTCTCAGAAAGCTTCTTTCCAGTTTTGAACGGAAGATATTTCCTTTTTCACCATAGCCCTCTATGGGCTTCCAAATATCCCTTTGCCAATTCCACAAGAACAGCCTTAGCGAAAGGCTTCTTGAAGGGAAAGATGTAACTCTGTGAGATGAATTAACAGAACACAGAGCAGTTTCTCAGAAAGCTTCTTTCCAATTTTGAACGGAAGATATTTCCTTTTTCACCATAGCCCTCTATGGGCTTCCAAATATCCCTTTTCCAATTCCACAAGAACAGAATTAGCGAAAGGCTTCTTGAAGGGAAAGATGTAACTCTGTGAGATGAATTAACAGAACACAGAGCAGTTTCTCAGAAAGATTCTTTCCAGTTTTGAACGGAAGATATTTCCTTTTTCACCATAGCCCTCTATGGGCTTCCAAATATCCCTTTGCCAATTCCACAAGAACAGCCTTAGCGAAAGGCTTCTTGAAGGGAAAGATGTAACTCTCTGAGATGAATTAACAGAACACAGAGCAGTTTCTCAGAAAGCTTCTTTCCAGTTTTGAACGGAAGATATTTCCTTTTTCACCATAGCCCTCTATGGGCTTCCAAATATCCCTTTGCGAATTCCACAAGAACAGCCTTAGCGAAATGCTACTTGAAGGGACAGATGTAACTCTGTGAGATGAATTAACAGAACACAGAGCAGTTTCTCAGAAAGCTTCTTTCCAGTTTTGAACGGAAGATATTTCCTTTTTCACCGTAGCCCTCTATGGGCTTCCAAATATCCCTTTGCCAATTCCACAAGAACAGCCTTAGCGAAAGGCTTCTTGAAGGGAAAGATGTAACTCTGTGAGATGAATTAACAGAACACAGAGCAGTTTCTCAGAAAGCTTCTTTCCAATTTTGAACGGAAGATATTTCCTTTTTCACCATAGCCCTCTATGGGCTTCCAAATATCCCTTTTCCAATTCCACAAGAACAGAATTAGCGAAAGGCTTCTTGAAGGGAAAGATGTAACTCTGTGAGATGAATTAACAGAACACAGAGCAGTTTCTCAGAAAGATTCTTTCCAGTTTTGAACGGAAGATATTTCCTTTTTCACCATAGCCCTCTATGGGCTTCCAAATATCCCTTTGCCAATTCCACAAGAACAGCCTTAGCGAAAGGCTTCTTGAAGGGAAAGATGTAACTCTCTGAGATGAATTAACAGAACACAGAGCAGTTTCTCAGAAAGCTTCTTTCCAGTTTTGAACGGAAGATATTTCCTTTTTCACCATAGCCCTCTATGGGCTTCCAAATATCCCTTTGCGAATTCCACAAGAACAGCCTTAGCGAAATGCTACTTGAAGGGACAGATGTAACTCTGTGAGATGAATTAACAGAACACAGAGCAGTTTCTCAGAAAGCTTCTTTCCAGTTTTGAACGGAAGATATTTCCTTTTTCACCGTAGCCCTCTATGGGCTTCCAAATATCCCTTTGCCAATTCCACAAGAACAGCCTTAGCGAAAGGCTTCTTCAAGGGAAAGATGTAACTCTGTGAGATGAATTAACAGAACACAGAGCAGTTTCTCAGAAAGCTTCTTTCCAGTTTTGAACGGAAGATATTTCCTTTTTCACCATAGCCCTCTATGGGCTTCCAAATATCCCTTTGCCAATTCCACATGAACAGCCTTATCGAAAGGCTTCTTGAAGGGAAAGATGTAACTCTGTGAGATGAATTAACAGAACACAGAGCAGTTTCTCAGAAAGCTTCTTTCCAGTTTTGAACGGAAGATATTTCCATTTTCACCATAGCCCTCTATGGGCTTCCAAATATCCCTTTGCCAATTCCAGAAGAACAGCCTTAGCGAAAGGCTTCATGAAGGGAAAGATGTAACTCTGTGAGATGAATTAACAGAACACAGAGCCGTTTCTCAGAAAGCTTCTTTCCAGTTTTGAACGGAAGATATTTCCATTTTCACCATAGCCCTCTATGGGCTTCCAAATATCCCTTTGCCAATTCCACAAGAACAGCCTTAGCGAAAGGCTTCATGAAGGGAAAGATGTAACTCTGTGAGATGAATTAACAGAACACAGAGCCGTTTCTCAGAAAGCTTCTTTCCAGTTTTGAACGGAAGATATTTCCTTTTTCACCATAGCCCTCTATGGGCTTCCAAATATCCCTTTTCCAATTCCACAAGAACAGAATTAGCGAAAGGCTTCCTGAAGGGAAAGATGTAACTCTGTGAGATGAATTAACAGAACACAGAGCGGTTTCTCAGAAAGCTTCTTTCCAGTTTTGAACGGAAGATATTTCCTTTTTCACCATAGCCCTCTATGGGCTTCCAAATATCCCTTTGCCAATTCCACAAGAACAGCCTTATCGAAAGGCTTCTTGAAGGGAAAGATGTAACTCTGTGAGATGAATTAACAGAACACAGAGCAGTTTCTCAGAAAGCTTCTTTCCAGTTTTGAAGGGAAGATATTTCCTTTTTCACCATAGCCCTCTATGGGCTTCCAAATATCCCTTTGCCAATTCCACAAGAACAGCCTTAGCGAAAGGCTTCTTGAAGGGAAAGATGTAACTCTGTGAGATGAATTAACAGAACACAGAGCAGTTTCTCAGAAAGCTTATTTCCAGTTTTGAACGGAAGATATTTCCTTTTTCACCATAGCCCTCTATGGGCTTCCAAATATCCCTTTGCCAATTCCACAAGAACAGCCTTAGCGAAAGGCTTCTTGAAGGGAAAGATGTAACTCTGTGAGATGAGTTAACAGAACACAGAGCAGTTTCTCAGAAAGCTTCTTTCCAGTTTTGAACGGAAGATATTTCCTTTTTCACCATTGCCCTCTATGGGCTTCCAAATATCCCTTTTCCAATTCCAGAAGAACAGCCTTAGCGAAAGGCTTCTTGAAGGGAAAGATGTAACTCTGTGAGATGAATTAACAGAACACAGAGCAGTTTCTCAGAAAGCTTCTTTCCAGTTTTGAAGGGAAGATATTTCCTTTTTCACCATAGCCCTCTATGGGCTTCCAAATATCCCTTTGCCAATTCCACAAGAACAGCCTTAGCGAAAGGCTTCTTGAAGGGAAAGATGTAACTCTGTGAGATGAATTAACAGAACACAGAGCAGTTTCTCAGAAAGCTTCTTTCCAGTTTTGAACGGAAGATATTTCCTTTTTCACCATAGCCCTCTATGGGCTTCCAAATATCCCTTTGCCAATTCCACATGAACAGCCTTATCGAAAGGCTTCTTGAAGGGAAAGATGTAACTCTGTGAGATGAATTAACAGAACACAGAGCAGTTTCTCAGAAAGCTTCTTTCCAGTTTTGAACGGAAGATATTTCCTTTTTCACCATAGCCCTCTATGGGCTTCCAAATATCCCTTTGCCAATTCCACAAGAACAGCCTTAGCGAAAGGCTTCTTCAAGGGAAAGATGTAACTCTGTGAGATGAATTAACAGAACACAGAGCGGTTTCTCAGAAAGCTTCTTTCCAGTTTTGAACGGAAGATATTTCCTTTTTCACCATAGCCCTCTATGGGCTTCCAAATATCCCTTTGCCAATTCCACAAGAACAGCCTTAGCGAAAGGCTTCTTCAAGGGAAAGATGTAACTCTGTGAGATGAATTAACAGAACACAGAGCGGTTTCTCAGAAAGCTTCTTTCCAGTTTTGAACGGAAGATATTTCCTTTTTCACCATAGCCCTCTATGGGCTTCCAAATATCCCTTTGCCAATTCCACAAGAACAGCCTTAGCAAAAGGCTTCTTGAAGGGAAAGATGTAACTCTGTGAGATGAATTAACAGAACACAGAGTGGTTTCTCAGAAAGCGTCTTTCCAGTTTTGAACGGAAGATATTTCCTTTTTCACCATAGCCCTCTATGGGCTTCCAAATATCCCTCTGCGAATTCCACAAGAACAGCCTTAGCGAAAGGCTTCTTGAAGGGAAAGATGTAACTCTGTGAGATGAATTAACAGAACACAGAGCGGTTTCTCAGAAAGTTTCTTTCCAGTTTTGAAGGGAAGATATTTCCTTTTTCACCATAGCCCTCTATGGGCTTCCAAATATCCCTTTGCGAATTCCACAAGAACAGCCTTAGCGAAAGGCTACTTGAAGGGACATATGTAACTCTGTGAGATGAATTAACAGAACACAGAGCAGTTTCTCAGAAAGCTTCTTTCCAGTTTTGAACGGAAGATATTTCCTTTTTCACCATAGCCCTCTATGGGCTTCGAAATATCCCTTTGCCAATTCCACAAGAACAGCCTTAGCGAAAGGCTTCTTGAAGGGAAAGATGTAACTCTGTGAGATGAATTAACAGAACACAGAGCGGTTTCTCAGAAAGTTTCTTTCCAGTTTTGAAGGGAAGATATTTCCTTTTTCACCATAGCCCTCTATGGGCTTCCAAATATCCCTTTGCCAATTCCACAAGAACAGCCTTAGCGAAAGGCTACTTGAAGGGAAAGATGTAACTCTGTGAGATGAATTAACAGAACACAGAGCAGTTTCTCAGAAAGCTTCTTTCCAGTTTTGAACGGAAGATATTTCCTTTTTCACCATAGCCCTCTATGGGCTTCCAAATATCCCTTTGCCAATTCCATAAGAACAGCCTTAGCGAAAGGCTTCTTGAAGGGAAAGATGTAACTCTGTGAGATGAATTAACAGAACACAGAGCAGTTTCTCAGAAAGCTTCTTTCCAGTTTTGAACGGAAGATATTTCCTTTTTCACCATAGCCCTCTATGGGCTTCCAAATATCCCTTTGCCAATTCCACAAGAACAGCCTTAGCGAAAGGCTTCTTGAAAGGAAAGATGTAACTCTGTGAGATGAATTAACAGAACACAGAGCAGTTTCTCAGAAAGCTTCTTTCCAGTTTTGAACGTAATACATTTCCTTTTTCACCATAGCCCTCTATGGGCTTCCAAATATCCCTTTGCCAATTCCACAAAAACAGCCTTAGCGAAAGGCTTCTTCATGGGAAAGATGTAACTCTGTGAGATGAATTAACAGAACACAGAGCAGTTTCTCTGAAAGCTTCTTTCCAGTTTTGAAAGGAAGATATTTCCTTTTTGACCATAGCCCTCTATGGGCTTCCAAATATCCCTTTGCCAATTCCACAAGAACAGCCTTAGCGAAAGGCTTCTTGAAGGGAAAGATGTAACTCTGTGAGATGAATTAACAGAACACAGAGCGGTTTCTCAGAAAGCTTCTTTCCAGTTTTGAACGGAAGATATTTCCTTTTTCACCATAGCCCTCTACGGGCTTCCAAATATCCCTTTTCCAATTCCACAAGAACAGCCTTAGCGAAAGGCTTCTTGAAGGGAAAGATGTAACTCTGTGAGATGAATTAACAGAACATAGAGCGGTTTCTCAGAAAGCTTCTTTCCAGTTTTGAACGGAAGATATTTCCTTTTTCACCATAGCCCTATATGGGCTTCCAAATATCCCTTTGCCAATTCCACAAGAACAGCCTTAGCGAAAGGCTTCTTAAAGGGAAAGATGTAACTCTGTGAGATGAAATAACAGAACACAGAGCGGTTTCTCAGAAAGCTTCTTTCCAGTTTTGAACGGAAGATATTTCCTTTTTTACCATAGCCCTCTATGGGCTTCCAAATATCCCTTTACCAATTCCAAAAGAACAGCCTTAGCGAAAGGCTTCTTGAAGGGAAAGATGTAACTCCGTGAGATGAATTAACAGAACACAGAGCAGTTTCTCAAAAAGCTTCTTTCCAGTTTTGAACGGAAGATATTTCCTTTTTCACCATAGCCCTCTATGAGCTTCCAAATATCCCTTTGCCAATTCCACAAGAACAGCCTTAGCGAAAGGATTCTTGAAGGGAAAGATGGAACTCTGTGAGATGAATTAACAGAACACAGAGCAGTTTCTCAGAAAGATTCTTTCCAGTTTTGAACGGAAGATATCTCCTTTTTCACCATAGCCCTCTAAGGGCTTCCAAATATCCCTTTGCCAATTCCACAAAAACAGCCTTAGCGAAAGGCTTCTTGAAGGGAAAGATATAACTCTGTGAGATGAATTAACAGAACACAGAGCAGTTTCTCAGAAAGCTTCTTTCCAGTTTTGAACGGAAGATATTTCCTTTTTCACCATAGCCCTCTATGGGCTTCCAAATATCCCTTTGCCAATTCCACAAGAACAGCCTTAGCGAAAGGCTTCTGGAAGGGAAAGATGTAACTCTGTGAGATGAATTAAGAGAACACAGAGCAGTTTCTCAGAAAGCTTCTTTCCAGTTTTGAAGGGAAGATATCTCCTTTTTCACTATAGCCCTCTACGGGCTTCCAAATATCCCTTTGCCAATTCCACAAGAACAGCCTTAGCGAAAGGCTTCTTGAAGGGAAAGATGTAACTCTGTGAGATGAATTAACAGAACACAGAGCAGTTTCTCAGAAAGTTTCTTTCCAGTTTTGAACGAAAGATATTTCCTTTTTCACCATAGCCGTCTATGGGCTTCCAAATATCCCTTGGCCAATTCCACAAGAACAGCCTTAGCGAAAGGCTTCTTGAAGGGAAAGATGTAACTCTGTGAGATGAATTAACTAACACAGAGCAGTTTCTCAGAAAGCTTCTTTCCAGTTTTGAACGTAATACATTTCCTTTTTCTCCATAGCCCTCTAAGGGCTTCCAAATATCCCTTTGCCAATTCCACAAGAACAGCCTTAGCGAAAGGCTTCTTGAAGGGAAAGATGTAACTCTGTGAGATGAATTAACAGAACACAGAGCAGTTTCTCAGAAAGCTTCTTTCCAGTTTTGAAAGGAAGATATTTCCTTTTTCACCATAGCCCTCCATGGGCTTCCAAATATCTCTTTGCCAATTCCACAAGAACAGCCTTAGGGAAAGGCTTCTTGAAGGGAAAGATGTAACTCTGTGAGACGAATTAACAGAACACAGAGCAGTTTCTCAGAAAGCTTCTTTCCAGTTTTGAACGGAAGATATTTCCTTTTTCACCATAGCCCTCTATGGGCTTCCAAATATCCCTTTGCCAATTCCACAAGAACAGCCGTAGCGAAAGGCTTCTTCAAGGGAAAGATGTAACTCTGTGAGATGAATTAACAGAACACAGAGCAGTTTCTCAGAAAGCTTCTTTCCAGTTTTGAACGGAAGATATTTCCTTTTTCACCATAGCCCTTAATGGGCTTCCAAATATCCCTTTGCCAATTCCACAAGAACAGCCTTAGCGAAAGGCTTCTTGAAGGGAAAGATGTAACTCTGTGAGATGAATTAACAGAACACAGAGCAGTTTCTCAGAAAGCGTCTTTCCAGTTTTGAACGGATGATATTTCCTTTTTCACCATAGCCCTCTAAGGGCTTCCAAATATCCCTTTGCCAATTCCACATGAACAGCCTTATCGAAAGGCTTCTTGAAGGGAAAGATGTAACTCTGTGAGATGAATTAAGAGAACACAGAGCGGTTTCTCAGAAAGTTTCTTTCCAGTTTTGAAGGGAAGATATTTCCTTTTTCACCATAGCCCTCTATGGGCTTCCAAATATCCCTTTGCGAATTCCACAAGAACAGCCTTAGCGAAAGGCTACTTGAAGGGACAGATGTAACTCTGTGAGATGAATTAACAGAACACGGAGCAGTTTCTCAGAAAGCTTCTTTCCAGTTTTGAACGGAAGATATTTCCTTTTTCACCATAGCCCTCTATGGGCTTCCAACTATCCCTTTGCCAATTCCACAAGAACAGCCTTAGCGAAAGGCTTCTTCAAGGGAAAGATGTAACTCTGTGAGATGAATTAACAGAACACAGAGCAGTTTCTCAGAAAGCTTCTTTCCAGTTTTGAACGGAAGATATTTCCTTTTTCACCATAGCCCTCTATGGGCTTCCAAATATCCCTTTTCCAATTCCACAAGAACAGAATTAGCGAAAGGCTTCTTGAAGGGAAAGATGTAACTCTGTGAGATGAATTAACAGAACACAGAGGAGTTTCTCAGAAAGCTTCTTTCCAGTTTTGAACGGAAGATATTTCCTTTTTCACCATAGCCCTCTATGGGCTTCCAAATATCCCTTTGCCAATTCCACAAGAACAGCCTTAGCGAAAGGCTTCTTGAAGCGAAAGATGTAACTCTGTGAGATGAATTAACAGAACACAGAGCAGTTTCTCAGAAAGCTTCTTTCCAGTTTTGAACGGAAGATATTTCCTTTTTCACCATAGCCCTCTATGGGCTTCCAAATATCCCTTTGCCAATTCCACAAGAACAGCCTTAGCGAAAGGCTTCTTGAAGGGAAAGATGTAACTCTGTGAGATGAATTAACAGAACACAGAGCAGTTTCTCAGAAAGCTTCTTTCCAGTTTTGAACGGAAGATATTTCCTTTTTCACCATAGCCCTCTATGGGCTTCCAAATATCCCTTTGCCAATTCCACAAGAACAGCCTTAGCGAAAGGCTTCTTGAAGGGAAAGATGTAACTCTGTGAGATGAATTAACAGAACACAGAGCAGTTTCTCAGAAAGCTTCTTTCCAGTTTTGAACGGAAGATATTTCCTTTTTCACCATAGCCCTCTATGGGCTTCCAAATATCCCTTTGCCAATTCCACAAGAACAGCCTTAGCGAAAGGCTTCTTGAAGCGAAAGATGTAACTCTGTGAGATGAATTAACAGAACACAGAGCAGTTTCTCAGAAAGCTTCTTTCCAGTTTTGAACGGAAGATATTTCCTTTTTCACCATAGCCCTCTATGGGCTTCCAAATATCCCTTTTCCAATTCCACAAGAACAGAATTAGCGAAAGGCTTCTTGAAGGGAAAGATGTAACACTGTGAGATGAATAAACAGAACTCAGAGCAGTTTATCAGAAAGCTTCTTTCCAGTTTTGAACGGAAGATATTTCCTTTTTCACCATAGCCCTCTATGGGCTTCCAAATATCCCTTTGCCAATTCCACAAGAACAGCCTTAGCGAAAGGCTTCTTGAAGGGAAAGATGTAACTCTGTGCGATGAATTAACAGAACACAAAGCAGTTTCTCAGAAAGCTTCTTTCCAGTTTTGAACGGAAGATATTTCCTTTTTCACCATAGCCCTCTATGGGCTTCCAAATATCCCTTTGCCAATTCCACAAGAACAGCCTTAGCGAAAGGCTTCTTGAAGGGAAAGATGTAACTCTGTGAGATGAATTAACAGAACACAGAGCAGTTTCTCAGAAAGCTTCTTTCCAGTTTTGAACGGAAGATATTTCCTTTTTCACCATAGCCCTCTATGGGCTTCCAAATATCCCTTTTCCAATTCCACAAGAACAGAATTAGCGAAAGGCTTCTTGAAGGGAAAGATGTAACTCTGTGAGATGAATTAACAGAACACAGAGCAGTTTCTCAGAAAGCTTCTTTCCAGTTTTGAACGGAAGATATTTCCTTTTTCACCATAGCCCTCTATGGGCTTCCAAATATCCCTTTGCCAATTCCACAAGAACAGCCTTAGCGAAAGGCTTCTTCAAGGGAAAGATGTAACTCTGTGAGATGAATTAACAGAACACAGAGCAGTTTCTCAGAAAGCTTCTTTCCAGTTTTGAACGGAAGATATTTCCTTTTTCACCATAGCCCTCTATGGGCTTCCAAATATCCCTTTGCCAATTCCACAAGAACAGCCTTAGCGAAAGGCTACTTGAAGGGAAAGATGTAACTCTGTGAGATGAATTAACAGAACACAGAGCAGTTTCTCAGAAAGCTTCTTTCCAGTTTTGAACGGAAGATATTTACTTTTTCACCATAGCCCTCTTTGGGCTTCCAAATATCCCTTTGCCAATTCCACAAGAACAGCCTTAGCGAAAGGCTTCTTGAAGGGAAAGATGTAACTCTGTGAGATGAATTAACAGAACACAGAGCAGTTTCTCAGAAAGCTTCTTTCCAGTTTTGAACGGAAGATATTTCCTTTTTCACCATAGCCCTCTATGGGCTTCCAAATATCCCTTTGCCAATTCCACATGAACAGCCTTATCGAAAGGCTTCTTGAAGGGAAAGATGTAACTCTGTGAGATGAATTAACAGAACACAGAGCGGTTTCTCAGAAAGCTTCTTTCCAGTTTTGAACGGACGATATTTCCTTTTTCACCATAGCCCTCTATGGGCTTCCAAATATCCCTTTGCCAATTCCACAAGAACAGCCTTAGCGAAAGGCTTCTTGAAGGGAAAGATGTAACTCTGTGAGATGAATTAACAGAACACAGAGCAGTTTTTCAGAAAGCTTCTTTCCAGTTTTGAACGGAAGATATTTCCTTTTTCACCATAGCCCTCTATGGGCTTCCAAATATCCCTTTGCCAATTCCACAAGAACAGCCTTAGCGAAAGGCTTCTTGAAGGGAAAGATGTAACTCTGTGAGATGAATTAACAGAACACAGAGCAGTTTCTTAGAAAGCTTCTTTCCAGTTTTGAACGGAAGATATTTCCTTTTTCACCATAGCCCTCTATGGGCTTCCAAATATCCCTTTGCCAATTCCACAAGAACAGCCTTAGCGAAAGGCTTCTTGAAGGGAAAGATGTAACTCTGTGAGATGAATTAACAGAACACAGAGCAGTTTCTCAGAAAGCTTCTTTCCAGTTTTGAACGGAAGATATTTCCTTTTTCACCATAGCCCTCTATGGGCTTCCAAATATCCCTTTGCCAATTCCACAAGAACAGCCTTAGCGAAAGGCTTCTTCAAGGGAAAGATGTAACTCTGTGAGATGAATTAACAGAACACAGAGCGGTTTCTCAGAAAGCTTCTTTCCAGTTTTGAACGGAAGATATTTCCTTTTTCACCATAGCCCTCTATGGGCTTCCAAATATCCCTTTGCCAATTCCACAAGAACAGCCTTAGCGAAAGGCTTCTTCAAGGGAAAGATGTAACTCTGTGAGATGAATTAACAGAACACAGAGCGGTTTCTCAGAAAGCTTCTTTCCAGTTTTGAACGGAAGATATTTCCTTTTTCACCATAGCCCTCTATGGGCTTCCAAATATCCCTTTGCCAATTCCACAAGAACAGCCTTAGCAAGAGGCTTCTTGAAGGGAAAGATGTAACTCTGTGAGATGAATTAACAGAACACAGAGTGGTTTCTCAGAAAGCTTCTTTCCAGTTTTGAACGGAAGATATTTCCTTTTTCACCATAGCCCTCTATGGGCTTCCAAATATCCCTTTGCGAATTCCACAAGAACAGCCTTAGCGAAAGGCTTCTTGAAGGGAAAGATGTAACTCTGTGAGATGAATTAACAGAACACAGAGCGGTTTCTCAGAAAGTTTCTTTCCAGTTTTGAAGGGAAGATATTTCCTTTTTCACCATAGCCCTCTATGGGCTTCCAAATATCCCTTTGCGAATTCCACAAGAACAGCCTTAGCGAAAGGCTACTTGAAGGGAAAGATGTAACTCTGTGAGATGAATTAACAGAACACAGAGCAGTTTCTCAGAAAGCTTCTTTCCAGTTTTGAACGGAAGATATTTCCTTTTTCACCATAGCCCTCTATGGGCTTCCAAATATCCCTTTGCCAATTCCACAAGAACAGCCTTAGCGAAAGGCTTCTTGAAGGGAAAGATGTAACTCTGTGAGATGAATTAACAGAACACAGAGCAGTTTCTCAGAAAGCTTCTTTCCAGTTTTGAACGGAAGATATTTACTTTTTCACCATAGCCCTCTATGGGCTTCCAAATATCCCTTTGCCAATTCCACAAGAACAGCCTTAGCGAAAGGCTTGTTGAAGGGAAAGATGTAACTCTGTGAGATGAATTAACAGAACACAGAGCAGTTTCTCAGAAAGCTTCTTTCCAGTTTTGAACGGAAGATATTTCCTTTTTCACCACAGCCCTCTAAGGGCTTCCAAATATCCCTTTGCCAATTCCACAAGAACAGCCTTAGTGAAAGGCTTCTTGAAGGGAAAGATGTAACTCTGTGAGATGAATTAACAGAACACAGAGCAGTTTCTCAGAAAGCTTCTTTCCAGTTTTGAACGGAAGATATTTCCTTTTTCACCATAGCCCTCTATGGGCTTCCAAATATCCCTTTGCCAATTCCACAAGAACAGCCTTAGCGAAAGGCTTCTTGAAGAGAAAGATGTAACTCTGTGAGATGAATTAACAGAACACAGAGCAGTTTCTCAGAAAGCTTCTTTCCAGTTTTGAACGGAAGATATTTCCTTTTTCACCATAGCCCTCTATGGGCTTCCAAATATCCCTTTGCCAATTCCACAAGAACAGCCTTAGCGAAAGGCTTCTTGAAGGGAAAGATGTAACTCTGTGAGATGAATTAACAGAACACAGAGCAGTTTCTCAGAAAGCTTCTTTCCAGTTTTGAACGGAAGATATTTCCTTTTTCACCATAGCCCTCTATGGGCTTCCAAATATCCCTCTGCCAATTCCACAAGAACAGCCTTAGCGAAAGGCTTCTTGAAGGGAAACATGTAACTCTGTGAGATGAATTAACAGAACACAGAGCAGTTTCTCAGAAAGATTCTTTCCAGTTTTGAACGGAAGATATTTCCTTTTTCACCATAGCCCTCTATGGGCTTCCAAATATCCCTTTGCCAATTCCACAAGAACAGCCTTAGCGAAAGGCTGCTTGAAGGGAAAGATGTAACTCTGTGAGATGAATTAACAGAACACAGAGCTGTTTCTCAGAAAGCTTCTTTCCAGTTTTGAACGGAAGATATTTCCTTTTTCACCATAGCCCTCTATGGGCTTCCAACTATCCCTTTGCCAATTCCACAAGAACAGCCTTAGCGAAAGGCTTCTTGAAGGGAAAGATGTAACTCTGTGAGATGAATTAACAGAACACAGAGCAGTTTCTCAGAAAGCTTCTTTCCAGTTTTGAACGGAAGATATTTCCTTTTTCACCATAGCCCTCTATGGGCTTCCAAATATCCCTTTGCAAATTCCACAAGAACAGCCTTAGTGAAAGGCTTGTTCAAGGGAAAGATGTAACTCTGTGAGATGAATTAACAGAACACAGAGCGGTTTCTCAGAAAGCTTCTTTCCAGTTTTGAACGGAAGATATTTCCTTTTTCACCATAGCCCTCTATGGGCTTCCAAATATCCCTTTGCCAATTCCACAAGAACAGCCTTAGCGAAAGGCTTCTTCAAGGGAAAGATGTAACTCTGTGAGATGAATTAACAGAACACAGAGCGGTTTCTCAGAAAGCTTCTTTCCAGTTTTGAACGGAAGATATTTCCTTTTTCACCATAGCCCTCTACGGGCTTCCAAATATCCCTTTGCCAATTCCACAAGAACAGCCTTAGCGAAAGGCTTCTTGAAGGGAAAGATGTAACTCTGTGAGATGAATTAACAGAACACAGAGCAGTTTCTCAGAAAGCTTCTTTCCAGTTTTGAACGGAAGATATTTCCTTTTTCACCATAGCCCTCTATGGGCTTCCAAATATCCCTTTGCCAATTCCACAAGAACAGCCTTAGCGAAAGGCTTCTTGAAGGGAAAGATGTAACTCTGTGAGATGAATTAACAGAACACAGAGCGGTTTCTCAGAAAGCTTCTTTCCAGTTTTGAACGGAAGATATTTCCTTTTTCACCATAGCCCTCTATGGGCTTCCAAATATCCCTTTGCCAATTCCAGTAGAACAGCCTTAGCGAAAGGCTTCATGAAGGGAAAGATGTAACTCTGTGAGATGAATTAACAGAACACAGAGCCGTTTCTCAGAAAGCTTCTTTCCAGTTTTGAACGGAAGATACTTCCTTTTTCACCATAGCCCTCTATGGGCTTCCAAATATCCCTTTGCCAATTCCACAAGAACAGCCTTAGCGAAAGGCTTCTTGAAGGGAAAGATGTAACTCTGTGAGATGAATTAACAGAACACAGAGCAGTTTTTCAGAAAGTTTCTTTCCAGTTTTGAACGGAAGATATTTCCTTTTTCACCATAGCCCTCTATGGGCTTCAAAATATCCCTTTGCCAATTCCACAAGAACAGCCTTAGCGAAAGGCTACTTGAAGGGAAAGATGTAACTCTGTGAGATGAATTAACAGAACACAGAGCAGTTTCTCAGAAAGCTTCTTTCCAGTTTTGAACGGAAGATATTTCCTTTTTCACCATAGCCCTCTATGGGCTTCCAAATATCCCTTTGCCAATTCCACAAGAACAGCCTTAGCGAAAGGCTTCTTGAAGGGAAAGATGTAACTCTGTGAGATGAATTAACAGAACACAGAGCAGTTTCTCAGACAGCTACGTTCCAGTTTTGAACGGAAGATATTTCCTTTTTCACCATAGCCCTCTAAGGGCTTCCAAATATCCCTTTGCCAATTCCACAAGAACAGCCTTAGCGAAAGGCTTCTTGAAGGGAAAGATGTAACTCTGTGAGATGAATTAACAGAACACAGAGCAGTTTCTCAGAAAGCTTCTTTCCAGTTTTGAACGGAAGATATTTCCTTTTTCACCATAGCCCTCTATGGGCTTCCAAATATCCCTTTGCCAATTCCACAAGAACAGCCTTAGCGAAAGGCTTCTTGAAGGGAAAGATGTAACTCTGTGAGATGAATTAACAGAACACAGAGCTGTTTCCTAGAAAGCTTCTTTCCAGTTTTGAACGGAAGTTATTTCCTTTTTCACCATAGCCCTCTATGGGCTTCCAAATATCCCTTTGCCAATTCCACAAGAACCGCCTTAGCGAAAGGCTTCTTGAAGGGAAAGATGTACCTCTGTGAGATGAATTAACAGAACACAGAGCAGTTTCTCAGAAAGCTTCTTTCCAGTTTTGAACGGAAGATATTTCCTTTTTCACCATAGCCCTCTATGGGCTTCCAAATATCCCTTTGCCAATTCCACAAGAACAGCCTTAGCGAAAGGCTTCTTCAAGGGAAAGATGTAACTCTGTGAGATGAATTAACAGAACACAGAGCGGTTTCTCAGAAAGCTTCTTTCCAGTTTTGAACGGAAGATATTTCCTTTTTCACCATAGCCCTCTATGGGCTTCCAAATATCCCTTTGCCAATTCCACAAGAACAGCCTTAGCGAAAGGCTTCTTGGAGGGAAAGATGTAACTCTGTGAGATGAATTAACAGAACACAGAGCAGTTTCTCAGAAAGCTTCTTTCCAGTTTTGAACGGAAGATATTTCCTTTTTCACCATAGCCTTCTATGGGCTTCCAAATATCCCTTTTCCAATTCCACAAGAACAGAATTAGCGAAAGGCTTCTTGAAGGGAAAGATGTAACTCTGTGAGATGAATTAACAGAACACAGAGCAGTTTCTCAGAAAGCTTCTTTCCAGTTTTGAACGGAAGATATTTCCTTTTTCACCATAGCCCTCTATGGGCTTCCAAATATCCCTTTGCCAATTCCACAAGAACAGCCTTAGCGAAAGGCTACTTGAAGGGAAAGATGTAACTCTGTGAGATGAATTAACAGAACACAGAGCAGTTTCTCAGAAAGCTTCTTTCCAGTTTTGAACGGAAGATATTTCCTTTTTCACCATAGCCCTCTATGGGCTTCCAAATATCCCTTTGCCAATTCCACAAGAACAGCCTTAGCGAAAGGCTTCTTGAAGGGAAAGATGTAACTCTGTGAGATGAATTAACAGAACACAGAGCGGTTTCTCAGAAAGCTTCTTTCCAGTTTTGAACGGAAGATATTTCCTTTTTCACCATAGCCCTCTATGGGCTTCCAAATATCCCTTTTCCAATTCCACAAGAACAGAATTAGCGAAAGGCTTCTTGAAGGGAAAGATGTAACTCTGTGAGATGAATAAACAGAACACAGAGCAGTTTATCAGAAAGCTTCTTTCCAGTTTTGAACGGAAGATATTTCCTTTTTCACCATAGCCCTCTATGGGCTTCCAAATATCCCTTTGCCCATTCCACAAGAACAGCCTTAGCGAAAGGCTTCTTGAAGGGAAACATGTAACTCTGTGAGATGAATTAACAGAACACAGAGCAGTTTCTCAGAAAGCTTCTTTCCAGTTTTGAACGGAAGATATTTCCTTTTTCACCATAGCCCTCTATGGGCTTCCAAATATCCCTTTGCCAATTCCACAAGAACAGCCTTAGCGAAAGGCTTCTTGAAGGGAAAGATGTAACTCTGTGAGATGAATTAATAGAACACAGAGCAGTTTCTCAGAAAGCTTCTTTCCAGTTTTGAACGGAAGATATTTCCTTTTTCACCATAGCCCTCTATGGGCTTCCAAATATCCCTTTTCCAATTCCACAAGAACAGAATTAGCGAAAGGCTTCTTGAAGGGAAAGATGTAACTCTGTGAGATGAATTAACAGAACACAGAGCAGTTTCTCAGAAAGCTTCTTTCCAGTTTTGAACGGAAGATATTTCCTTTTTCACCATAGCCCTCTATGGGCTTCCAAATATCCCTTTGCCAATTCCACAAGAACAGCCTTAGCGAAAGGCTACTTGAAGGGAAAGATGTAACTCTGTGAGATGAATTAACAGAACACAGAGCGGTTTCTCAGAATGCTTCTTTCCAGTTTTGAACGGAAGATATTTACTTTTTCACCATAGCCCTCTATGGGCTTCCAAATATCCCTTTGCGAATTCCACAAGAACAGCCTTAGCGAAAGACTTCTTGAAGGGAAAGATGTCACTCTGTGAGATGAATTAACAGAACACAGACCGGTTTCTCAGAAAGTTTCTTTCCAGTTTTGAAGGGAAGATATCTCCTTTTTCACCATAGCCCTCTATGGGCTTCCAAATATACCTTTGCGAATTCCACAAGAACAGCCTTAGCGAAAGGCTACTTGAAGGGACAGATGTAACTCTGTGAGATGAATTAACAGAACACAGAGCGGTTTCTCAGAAAGCTTCTTTCCAGTTTTGAACGGAAGATATTTCCTTTTTTACCATATCCCTCTATGGGCTTCCAACTATCCCTTTACCAATTCCACAAGAACAGCCTTAGCGAAAGGCTTCTTGAAGGGAAAGATGTAACTCTGTGAGATGAATTAACAGAACACAGAGCAGTTTCTCAGAAAGCTTCTTTCCAGTTTTGAACGGAAGATATTTCCTTTTTCACCATAGCCCTCTATGGGCTTCCAAATATCCCTTTGCCAATTCCACAAGAACAGCCTTAGCGAAAGGCTTCTTGAAGGGAAAGATGTAACTCTGTGAGATGAATTAACAGAACACAGAGCAGTTTCTCAGAAAGCTTCTTTCCAGTTTTGAACGGAAGATATTTCCTTTTTCACCATAGCCCTCTATGGGCTTCCAAATATCCCTTTGCCAATTCCAGTAGAACAGCCTTAGCGAAAGGCTTCATGAAGGGAAAGATGTAACTCTGTGAGATGAATTAACAGAACACAGAGCCGTTTCTCAGAAAGCTTCTTTCCAGTTTTGAACGGAAGATACTTCCTTTTTCACCATAGCCCTCTATGGGCTTCCAAATATCCCTTTGCCAATTCCACAAGAACAGCCTTAGCGAAAGGCTTCTTGAAGGGAAAGATGTAACTCTGTGAGATGAATTAACAGAACACAGAGCAGTTTTTCAGAAAGTTTCTTTCCAGTTTTGAACGGAAGATATTTCCTTTTTCACCATAGCCCTCTATGGGCTTCAAAATATCCCTTTGCCAATTCCACAAGAACAGCCTTAGCGAAAGGCTACTTGAAGGGAAAGATGTAACTCTGTGAGATGAATTAACAGAACACAGAGCAGTTTCTCAGAAAGCTTCTTTCCAGTTTTGAACGGAAGATATTTCCTTTTTCACCATAGCCCTCTATGGGCTTCCAAATATCCCTTTGCCAATTCCACAAGAACAGCCTTAGCGAAAGGCTTCTTGAAGGGAAAGATGTAACTCTGTGAGATGAATTAACAGAACATAGAGCAGTTTCTCAGACAGCTACGTTCCAGTTTTGAACGGAAGATATTTCCTTTTTCACCATAGCCCTCTAAGGGCTTCCAAATATCCCTTTGCCAATTCCACAAGAACAGCCTTAGCGAAAGGCTTCTTGAAGGGAAAGATGTAACTCTGTGAGATGAATTAACAGAACACAGAGCAGTTTCTCAGAAAGCTTCTTTCCAGTTTTGAACGGAAGATATTTCCTTTTTCACCATAGCCCTCTATGGGCTTCCAAATATCCCTTTGCCAATTCCACAAGAACAGCCTTAGCGAAAGGCTTCTTGAAGGGAAAGATGTAACTCTGTGAGATGAATTAACAGAACACAGAGCTGTTTCCTAGAAAGCTTCTTTCCAGTTTTGAACGGAAGTTATTTCCTTTTTCACCATAGCCCTCTATGGGCTTCCAAATATCCCTTTGCCAATTCCACAAGAACCGCCTTAGCGAAAGGCTTCTTGAAGGGAAAGATGTACCTCTGTGAGATGAATTAACAGAACACAGAGCAGTTTCTCAGAAAGCTTCTTTCCAGTTTTGAACGGAAGATATTTCCTTTTTCACCATAGCCCTCTATGGGCTTCCAAATATCCCTTTGCCAATTCCACAAGAACAGCCTTAGCGAAAGGCTTCTTCAAGGGAAAGATGTAACTCTGTGAGATGAATTAACAGAACACAGAGCGGTTTCTCAGAAAGCTTCTTTCCAGTTTTGAACGGAAGATATTTCCTTTTTCACCATAGCCCTCTATGGGCTTCCAAATATCCCTTTGCCAATTCCACAAGAACAGCCTTAGCGAAAGGCTTCTTGGAGGGAAAGATGTAACTCTGTGAGATGAATTAACAGAACACAGAGCAGTTTCTCAGAAAGCTTCTTTCCAGTTTTGAACGGAAGATATTTCCTTTTTCACCATAGCCCTCTATGGGCTTCCAAATATCCCTTTTCCAATTCCACAAGAACAGCCTTAGCGAAAGGCTTCTTGAAGGGAAAGATGTAACTCTGTGAGATGAATTAACAGAACACAGAGCAGTTTCTCAGAAAGCTTCTTTCCAGTTTTGAACGGAAGATATTTCCTTTTTCACCATAGCCCTCTATGGGCTTCCAAATATCCCTTTGCCAATTCCACAAGAACAGCCTTAGCGAAAGGCTACTTGAAGGGAAAGATGTAACTCTGTGAGATGAATTAACAGAACACAGAGCAGTTTCTTAGAAAGCTTCTTTCCAGTTTTGAACGGAAGATATTTCCTTTTTCACCATAGCCCTCTATGGGCTTCCAAATATCCCTTTGCCAATTCCACAAGAACAGCCTTAGCGAAAGGCTTCTTGAAGGGAAAGATGTAACTCTGTGAGATGAATTAACAGAACACAGAGCGGTTTCTCAGAAAGCTTCTTTCCAGTTTTGAACGGAAGATATTTCCTTTTTCACCATAGCCCTCTATGGGCTTCCAAATATCCCTTTTCCAATTCCACAAGAACAGAATTAGCGAAAGGCTTCTTGAAGGGAAAGATGTAACTCTGTGAGATGAATAAACAGAACACAGAGCAGTTTATCAGAAAGCTTCTTTCCAGTTTTGAACGGAAGATATTTCCTTTTTCACCATAGCCCTCTATGGGCTTCCAAATATCCCTTTGCCCATTCCACAAGAACAGCCTTAGCGAAAGGCTTCTTGAAGGGAAACATGTAACTCTGTGAGATGAATTAACAGAACACAGAGCAGTTTCTCAGAAAGCTTCTTTCCAGTTTTGAACGGAAGATATTTCCTTTTTCACCATAGCCCTCTATGGGCTTCCAAATATCCCTTTGCCAATTCCACAAGAACAGCCTTAGCGAAAGGCTTCTTGAAGGGAAAGATGTAACTCTGTGAGATGAATTAATAGAACACAGAGCAGTTTCTCAGAAAGCTTCTTTCCAGTTTTGAACGGAAGATATTTCCTTTTTCACCATAGCCCTCTATGGGCTTCCAAATATCCCTTTTCCAATTCCACAAGAACAGAATTAGCGAAAGGCTTCTTGAAGGGAAAGATGTAACTCTGTGAGATGAATTAACAGAACACAGAGCAGTTTCTCAGAAAGCTTCTTTCCAGTTTTGAACGGAAGATATTTCCTTTTTCACCATAGCCCTCTATGGGCTTCCAAATATCCCTTTGCCAATTCCACAAGAACAGCCTTAGCGAAAGGCTACTTGAAGGGAAAGATGTAACTCTGTGAGATGAATTAACAGAACACAGAGCGGTTTCTCAGAATGCTTCTTTCCAGTTTTGAACGGAAGATATTTACTTTTTCACCATAGCCCTCTATGGGCTTCCAAATATCCCTTTGCGAATTCCACAAGAACAGCCTTAGCGAAAGACTTCTTGAAGGGAAAGATGTCACTCTGTGAGATGAATTAACAGAACACAGACCGGTTTCTCAGAAAGTTTCTTTCCAGTTTTGAAGGGAAGATATCTCCTTTTTCACCATAGCCCTCTATGGGCTTCCAAATATACCTTTGCGAATTCCACAAGAACAGCCTTAGCGAAAGGCTACTTGAAGGGACAGATGTAACTCTGTGAGATGAATTAACAGAACACAGAGCGGTTTCTCAGAAAGCTTCTTTCCAGTTTTGAACGGAAGATATTTCCTTTTTTACCATATCCCTCTATGGGCTTCCAACTATCCCTTTACCAATTCCACAAGAACAGCCTTAGCGAAAGGCTTCTTGAAGGGAAAGATGTAACTCTGTGAGATGAATTAACAGAACACAGAGCAGTTTCTCAGAAAGCTTCTTTCCAGTTTTGAACGGAAGATATTTCCTTTTTCACCATAGCCCTCTATGGGCTTCCAAATATCCCTTTGCCAATTCCACAAGAACAGCCTTAGCGAAAGGCTTCTTGAAGGGAAAGATGTAACTCTGTGAGATGAATTAACAGAACACAGAGCAGTTTCTCAGAAAGCTTCTTTCCAGTTTTGAACGGAAGATATTTCCTTTTTCACCATAGCCCTCTATGGGCTTCCAAATATCCCTTTGCCAATTCCACAAGAACAGCCTTAGCGAAAGGCTTCTTGAAGGGAAAGATGTAACTCTGTGAGATGAATTAACAGAACACAGAGCAGTTTCTCAGAAAGCTTCTTTCCAGTTTTGAACGGAAGATATTTCCTTTTTCACCATAGCCCTCTATGGGCTTCCAAATATCCCTTTGCCAATTCCACAAGAACAGCCTTAGCGAAAGGCTTCTTGAAGGGAAAGATGTAACTCTGTGAGATGAATTAACAGAACACAGAGCAGTTTCTCAGAAAGCTTCTTTCCAGTTTTGAACGGAAGATATTACCTTTTTCACCATAGCACTCTATGGGCTTCCAAATATCCCTTTACCAATTCCACAAGAACAGCCTTAGCGAAAGGCTACTTGAAGGGAAAGATTTAACTCTGTGAGATGAATTAACAGAACACAGAGCTGTTTCTCAGAAAGCTTCTTTCCAGTTTTGAACGGAAGATATTTCCTTTTTCACCATAGCCCTCTATGGGCTTCCAAATATCCCTTTGCCAATTCCACAAGAACAGCCTTAGCGAAAGGCTTCTTGAAGGGAAAGATGTAACTCTGTGAGATGAATTAACAGAACACAGAGCAGTTTCTCAGAAAGCTTCTTTCCAGTTTTGAACGGAAGATATTTCCTTTTTCACCATAGCCCTCTATGGGCTTCCAAATATCCCTTTGCCAATTCCACAAGAACAGCCTTAGTGAAAGGCTTCTTCAAGGGAAAGATGTAACTCTGTGAGATGAATTAACAGAACACAGAGCGGTTTCTCAGAAAGCTTCTTTCAAGTTTTGAACGGAAGATATTTCCTTTTTCACCATAGCCCTCTATGGGCTTCCAAATATCCCTTTGCCAATTCCACAAGAACAGCCTTAGCGAAAGGCTTCTTCAAGGGAAAGATGTAACTCAGTGAGATGAATTAACAGAACACAGAGCGGTTTCTCAGAAAGCTTCTTTCCAGTTTTGAACGGAAGATATTTCCTTTTTCACCATAGCCCTCTATGGGCTTCCAAATATCCCTTTGCCAATTCCACAAGAACAGCCTTAGCGAAAGGCTTCCTGAAGGGAAAGATGTAACTCTGTGAGATGAATTAACAGAACACAAAGCGGTTTCTCAGAAAGCTTCTTTCCAGTTTTGAACGGAAGATATTTCCATTTTCACCATAGCCCTCTATGGGCTTCCAAATATCCCTTTGCCAATTCCACAAGAACAGCCTTAGCGAAAGGCTACTTGAAGGGAAAGATGTAACTCTGTGAGATGAATTAACAGAACACAGAGCGGTTTCTCAGAATGCTTCTTTCCAGTTTTGAACGGAAGATATTTACTTTTTCACCATAGCCCTCTATGGGCTTCCAGATATCCCTTTGCCAATTCCACAAGAATAGCCTTAGCGAAAGGCTTGTTGAAGGGAAAGATGTAACTCTGTGAGATGAATTAACAGAACACAGAGCAGTTTCTCAGAAAGCTTCTTTCCAGTTTTGAACGGAAGATATTTCCTTTTTCACCATAGCCCTCTAAGGGCTTCCAAATATCCCTTTGCCAATTCCACAAGAACAGCCTTAGCGAAAGGCTTCTTGAAGGGAAAGATGTAACTCTGTGAGATGAATTAACAGAACACAGAGCAGTTTCTCAGAAAGCTTCTTTGCAGTTTTGAACGGAAGATATTTCCTTTTTCACCATAGCCCTCTATGGGCTTCCAAATATCCCTTTGCCAATTCCACAAGAACAGCCTTAGCGAAAGGCTTCTTGAAGGGAAAGATGTAACTCCGTGAGATGAATTAACAGAACACAGAGCAGTTTCTCAGAAAGCTTCTTTCCAGTTTTGAACGGAAGATATTTCCTTTTTCACCATAGCCCTCTATGGGCTTCCAAATATCCCTTTGCCAATTCCACAAGAACAGCCTTAGCGAAAGGCTACTTGAAGGGAAAGATGTAACTCTGTGAGATGAATTAACAGAACACAGAGCTGTTTCTCAGAAAGCTTCTTTCCAGTTTTGAACGGAAGATATTTCCTTTTTCACCATAGCCCTCTATGGGCTTCCAAATATCCCTTTGCCAATTCCACAAGAACAGCCTTAGCGAAAGGCTTCTTGAAGGGAAAGATGTAACTCTGAGAGATGAATTAACAGAACACAGAGCAGTTTCTCAGAAAGCTTCTTTCCAGTTTTGAACGGAAGATATTTCCTTTTTCACCATAGCCCTCTATTTGCTTCCAAATATCCCTTTGCCAATTCCACAAGAACAGCCTTAGTGAAAGGCTTCTTCAAGGGAAAGATGTAACTCTGTGAGATGAATTAACAGAACACAGAGCGGTTTCTCAGAAAGCTTCTTTCCAGTTTTGAACGGAAGATATTTCCTTTTTCACCATAGCCCTCTATGGGCTTCCAAATATCCCTTTGCCAATTCCACAAGAACAGCCTTAGCGAAAGGCTTCTTCAAGGGAAAGATGTAACTCTGTGAGATGAATTAACAGAACACAGAGCGGTTTCTCAGAAAGCTTCTTTCCAGTTTTGAACGGAAGATATTTCCTTTTTCACCATAGCCCTCTATGGGCTTCCAAATATCCCTTTGCCAATTCCACAAGAACAGCCTTAGCGAAAGGCTTCTTGAAGGGAAAGATGTAACTCTGTGAGATGAATTAACAGAACAAAGAGCGGTTTCTCAGAAAGCTTCTTTCCAGTTTTGAACGGAAGATATTTCCATTTTCACCATAGCCGTCTATGGGCTTCCAAATATCCCTTGGCCAATTCCACAAGAACAGCCTTAGCGAAAGGCTTCTTGAAGGGAAAGATGTAACTCTGTGAGATGAATTAACTAACACAGAGCAGTTTCTCAGAAAGCTTCTTTCCAGTTTTGAACGTAATACATTTCCTTTTTCTCCATAGCCCTCTAAGGGCTTCCAAATATCCCTTTGCCAATTCCACAAGAACAGCCTTAGCGAAAGGCTTCTTGAAGGGAAAGATGTAACTCTGTGAGATGAATTAACAGAACACAGAGCAGTTTCTCAGAAAGCTTCTTTCCAGTTTTGAAAGGAAGATATTTCCTTTTTCACCATAGCCCTCCATGGGCTTCCAAATATCTCTTTGCCAATTCCACAAGAACAGCCTTAGGGAAAGGCTTCTTGAAGGGAAAGATGTAACTCTGTGAGACGAATTAACAGAACACAGAGCAGTTTCTCAGAAAGCTTCTTTCCAGTTTTGAACGCAAGATATTTCCTTTTTCACCATAGCCCTCTATGGGCTTCCAAATATCCCTTTGCCAATTCCACAAGAACAGCCGTAGCGAAAGGCTTCTTCAAGGGAAAGATGTAACTCTGTGAGATGAATTAACGGAACACAGAGCAGTTTCTCAGAAAGCTTCTTTCCAGTTTTGAACGGAAGATATTTCCTTTTTCACCATAGCCCTTAATGAGCTTCCAAATATCCCTTTGCCAATTCCACAAGAACAGCCTTAGCGAAAGGCTTCTTGAAGGGAAAGATGTAACTCTGTGAGATGAATTAACAGAACACAGAGCAGTTTCTCAGAAAGCGTCTTTCCAGTTTTGAACGGATGATATTTCCTTTTTCACCATAGCCCTCTAAGGGCTTCCAAATATCCCTTTGCCAATTCCACATGAACAGCCTTATCGAAAGGCTTCTTGAAGGGAAAGATGTAACTCTGTGAGATGAATTAACAGAACACAGAGCGGTTTCTCAGAAAGTTTCTTTCCAGTTTTGAAGGGAAGATATTTCCTTTTTCACCATAGCCCTCTATGGGCTTCCAAATATCCCTTTGCGAATTCCACAAGAACAGCCTAAGCGAAAGGCTACTTGAAGGGACAGATGTAACTCTGTGAGATGAATTAACAGAACACAGAGCAGTTTCTCAGAAAGCTTCTTTCCAGTTTTTAACGGAAGATATTTCCTTTTTCACCATAGCCCTCTATGGGCTTCCAACTATCCCTTTGCCAATTCCACAAGAACAGCCTTAGCGAAAGGCTTCTTCAAGGGAAAGATGTAACTCTGTGAGATGAATTAACAGAACACAGAGCAGTTTCTCAGAAAGCTTCTTTCCAGTTTTGAACGGAAGATATTTCCTTTTTCACCATAGCCCTCTATGGGCTTCCAAATATCCCTTTTCCAATTCCACAAGAACAGAATTAGCGAAAGGCTTCTTGAAGGGAAAGATGTAACTCTGTGAGATGAATTAACAGAACACAGAGCAGTTTCTCAGAAAGCTTCTTTCCAGTTTTGAACGGAAGATATTTCCTTTTTCACCATAGCCCTCTATGGGCTTCCAAATATCCCTTTGCCAATTCCACAAGAACAGCCTTAGCGAAAGGCTTCTTGAAGCGAAAGATGTAACTCTGTGAGATGAATTAACAGAACACAGAGCAGTTTCTCAGAAAGCTTCTTTCCAGTTTTGAACGGAAGATATTTCCTTTTTCACCATAGCCCTCTATGGGCTTCCAAATATCCCTTTGCCAATTCCACAAGAACAGCCTTAGCGAAAGGCTTCTTGAAGGGAAAGATGTAACTCTGTGAGATGAATTAACAGAACACAGAGCAGTTTCTCAGAAAGCTTCTTTCCAGTTTTGAACGGAAGATATTTCCTTTTTCACCATAGCCCTCTATGGGCTTCCAAATATCCCTTTGCCAATTCCACAAGAACAGCCTTAGCGAAAGGCTTCTTGAAGGGAAAGATGTAACTCTGTGAGATGAATTAACAGAACACAGAGCAGTTTCTCAGAAAGCTTCTTTCCAGTTTTGAACGGAAGATATTTCCTTTTTCACCATAGCCCTCTATGGGCTTCCAAATATCCCTTTGCCAATTCCACAAGAACAGCCTAAGCGAAAGGCTACTTGAAGGGAAAGATGTAACTCTGTGAGATGAATTAACAGAACACAGAGCTGTTTCTCAGAAAGCTTCTTTCCAGTTTTGAACGGAAGATATTTCCTTTTTCACCATAGCCCTCTATGGGCTTCCAAATATCCCTTTGCCAATTCCACAAGAACAGCCTTAGCGAAAGGCTTCTTGAAGGGAAAGATGTAACTCTGTGAGATGAATTAACAGAACACAGAGCAGTTTCTCAGAAAGCTTCTTTCCAGTTTTGAACGGAAGATATTTCCTTTTTCACCATAGCCCTCTATGGGCTTCCAAATATCCCTTTGCCAATTCCACAAGAACAGCCTTAGCGAAAGGCTTCTTCAAGGGAAAGATGTAACTCTGTGCGATGAATTAACAGAACACAAAGCAGTTTCTCAGAAAGCTTCTTTCCAGTTTTGAACGGAAGATATTTCCTTTTTCACCATAGCCCTCTATGGGCTTCCAAATATCCCTTTGCCAATTCCACAAGAACAGCCTTAGCGAAAGGCTTCTTGAAGGGAAAGATGTAACTCTGTGAGATGAATTAACAGAACACAGAGCAGTTTCTCAGAAAGCTTCTTTCCAGTTTTGAACGGAAGATATTTCCTTTTTCACCATAGCCCTCTATGGGCTTCCAAATATCCCTTTTCCAATTCCACAAGAACAGAATTAGCGAAAGGCTTCTTGAAGGGAAAGATGTAACTCTGTGAGATGAATTAACAGAACACAGAGCAGTTTCTCAGAAAGCTTCTTTCCAGTTTTGAACGGAAGATATTTCCTTTTTCACCATAGCCCTCTATGGGCTTCCAAATATCCCTTTGCCAATTCCACAAGAACAGCCTTAGCGAAAGGCTTCTTGAAGGGAAAGATGTAACTCTGTGAGATGAATTAACAGAACACAGAGCAGTTTCTCAGAAAGCTTCTTTCCAGTTTTGAACGGAAGATATTTCCTTTTTCACCATAGCCCTCTATGGGCTTCCAAATATCCCTTTGCCAATTCCACAAGAACAGCCTTAGCGAAAGGCTACTTGAAGGGAAAGATGTAACTCTGTGAGATGAATTAACAGAACACAGAGCAGTTTCTCAGAAAGCTTCTTTCCAGTTTTGAACGGAAGATATTTACTTTTTCACCATAGCCCTCTTTGGGCTTCCAAATATCCCTTTGCCAATTCCACAAGAACAGCCTTAGCGAAAGGCTTCTTGAAGGGAAAGATGTAACTCTGTGAGATGAATTAACAGAACACAGAGCAGTTTCTCAGAAAGCTTCTTTCCAGTTTTGAACGGAAGATATTTCCTTTTTCACCATAGCCCTCTATGGGCTTCCAAATATCCCTTTGCCAATTCCACATGAACAGCCTTATCGAAAGGCTTCTTGAAGGGAAAGATGTAACTCTGTGAGATGAATTAACAGAACACAGAGCGGTTTCTCAGAAAGCTTCTTTCCAGTTTTGAACGGACGATATTTCCTTTTTCACCATAGCCCTCTATGGGCTTCCAAATATCCCTTTGCCAATTCCACAAGAACAGCCTTAGCGAAAGGCTTCTTGAAGGGAAAGATGTAACTCTGTGAGATGAATTAACAGAACACAGAGCAGTTTTTCAGAAAGCTTCTTTCCAGTTTTGAACGGAAGATATTTCCTTTTTCACCATAGCCCTCTATGGGCTTCCAAATATCCCTTTGCCAATTCCACAAGAACAGCCTTAGCGAAAGGCTTCTTGAAGGGAAAGATGTAACTCTGTGAGATGAATTAACAGAACACAGAGCAGTTTCTTAGAAAGCTTCTTTCCAGTTTTGAACGGAAGATATTTCCTTTTTCACCATAGCCCTCTATGGGCTTCCAAATATCCCTTTGCCAATTCCACAAGAACAGCCTTAGCGAAAGGCTTCTTGAAGGGAAAGATGTAACTCTGTGAGATGAATTAACAGAACACAGAGCAGTTTCTCAGAAAGCTTCTTTCCAGTTTTGAACGGAAGATATTTCCTTTTTCACCATAGCCCTCTATGGGCTTCCAAATATCCCTTTGCCAATTCCACAAGAACAGCCTTAGCGAAAGGCTTCTTCAAGGGAAAGATGTAACTCTGTGAGATGAATTAACAGAACACAGAGCGGTTTCTCAGAAAGCTTCTTTCCAGTTTTGAACGGAAGATATTTCCTTTTTCACCATAGCCCTCTATGGGCTTCCAAATATCCAATTGCCAATTCCACAAGAACAGCCTTAGCGAAAGGCTTCTTCAAGGGAAAGATGTAACTCTGTGAGATGAATTAACAGAACACAGAGCGGTTTCTCAGAAAGCTTCTTTCCAGTTTTGAACGGAAGATATTTCCTTTTTCACCATAGCCCTCTATGGGCTTCCAAATATCCCTTTGCCAATTCCACAAGAACAGCCTTAGCAAAAGGCTTCTTGAAGGGAAAGATGTAACTCTGTGAGATGAATTAACAGAACACAGAGTGGTTTCTCAGAAAGCTTCTTTCGAGTTTTGAACGGAAGATATTTCCTTTTTCACCATAGCCCTCTATGGGCTTCCAAATATCCCTTTGCGAATTCCACAAGAACAGCCTTAGCGAAAGGCTTCTTGAAGGGAAAGATGTAACTCTGTGAGATGAATTAACAGAACACAGAGCGGTTTCTCAGAAAGTTTCTTTCCAGTTTTGAAGGGAAGATATTTCCTTTTTCACCATAGCCCTCTATGGGCTTCCAAATATCCCTTTGCGAATTCCACAAGAACAGCCTTAGCGAAAGGCTACTTGAAGGGAAAGATGTAACTCTGTGAGATGAATTAACAGAACACAGAGCAGTTTCTCAGAAAGCTTCTTTCCAGTTTTGAACGGAAGATATTTCCTTTTTCACCATAGCCCTCTATGGGCTTCCAAATATCCCTTTGCCAATTCCACAAGAACAGCCTTAGCGAAAGGCTTCTTGAAGGGAAAGATGTAACTCTGTGAGATGAATTAACAGAACACAGAGCAGTTTCTCAGAAAGCTTCTTTCCAGTTTTGAACGGAAGATATTTACTTTTTCACCATAGCCCTCTATGGGCTTCCAAATATCCCTTTGCCAATTCCACAAGAACAGCCTTAGCGAAAGGCTTGTTGAAGGGAAAGATGTAACTCTGTGAGATGAATTAACAGAACACAGAGCAGTTTCTCAGAAAGCTTCTTTCCAGTTTTGAACGGAAGATATTTCCTTTTTCACCACAGCCCTCTAAGGGCTTCCAAATATCCCTTTGCCAATTCCACAAGAACAGCCTTAGCGAAAGGCTTCTTGAAGGGAAAGATGTAACTCTGTGAGATGAATTAACAGAACACAGAGCAGTTTCTCAGAAAGCTTCTTTCCAGTTTTGAACGGAAGATATTTCCTTTTTCACCATAGCCCTCTATGGGCTTCCAAATATCCCTCTGCCAATTCCACAAGAACAGCCTTAGCGAAAGGCTTCTTGAAGGGAAAGATGTAACTCTGTGAGATGAATTAACAGAACACAGAGCAGTTTCTCAGAAAGATTCTTTCCAGTTTTGAACGGAAGATATTTCCTTTTTCACCATAGCCCTCTATGGGCTTCCAAATATCCCTTTGCCAATTCCACAAGAACAGCCTTAGCGAAAGGCTACTTGAAGGGAAAGATGTAACTCTGTGAGATGAATTAACAGAACACAGAGCTGTTTCTCAGAAAGCTTCTTTCCAGTTTTGAACGGAAGATATTTCCTTTTTCACCATAGCCCTCTATGGGCTTCCAAATATCCCTTTGCCAATTCCACAAGAACAGCCTTAGCGAAAGGCTTCTTGAAGGGAAAGATGTAACTCTGTGAGATGAATTAACAGAACACAGAGCAGTTTCTCAGAAAGCTTCTTTCCAGTTTTGAACGGAAGATATTTCCTTTTTCACCATAGCCCTCTATGGGCTTCCAAATATCCCTTTGCCAATTCCACAAGAACAGCCTTAGTGAAAGGCTTGTTCAAGGGAAAGATGTAACTCTGTGAGATGAATTAACAGAACACAGAGCGGTTTCTCAGAAAGCTTCTTTCCAGTTTTGAACGGAAGATATTTCCTTTTTCACCATAGCCCTCTATGGGCTTCCAAATATCCCTTTGCCAATTCCACAAGAACAGCCTTAGCGAAAGGCTTCTTCAAGGGAAAGATGTAACTCTGTGAGATGAATTAACAGAACACAGAGCGGTTTCTCAGAAAGCTTCTTTCCAGTTTTGAACGGAAGGTATTTCCTTTTTCACCATAGCCCTCTACGGGCTTCCAAATATCCCTTTGCCAATTCCACAAGAACAGCCTTAGCGAAAGGCTTCTTGAAGGGAAAGATGTAACTCTGTGAGATGAATTAACAGAACACAGAGCAGTTTCTCAGAAAGCTTCTTTCCAGTTTTGAACGGAAGATATTTCCTTTTTCACCATAGCCCTCTATGGGCTTCCAAATATCCCTTTGCCAATTCCACAAGAACAGCCTTAGCGAAAGGCTTCTTGAAGGGAAAGATGTAACTCTGTGAGATGAATTAACAGAACACAGAGCGGTTTCTCAGAAAGCTTCTTTCCAGTTTTGAACGGAAGATATTTCCTTTTTCACCATAGCCCTCTATGGGCTTCCAAATATCCCTTTGCCAATTCCAGTAGAACAGCCTTAGCGAAAGGCTTCATGAAGGGAAAGATGTAACTCTGTGAGATGAATTAACAGAACACAGAGCCGTTTCTCAGAAAGCTTCTTTCCAGTTTTGAACGGAAGATACTTCCTTTTTCACCATAGCCCTCTATGGGCTTCCAAATATCCCTTTGCCAATTCCACAAGAACAGCCTTAGCGAAAGGCTTCTTGAAGGGAAAGATGTAACTCTGTGAGATGAATTAACAGAACACAGAGCAGTTTTTCAGAAAGTTTCTTTCCAGTTTTGAACGGAAGATATTTCCTTTTTCACCATAGCCCTCTATGGGCTTCAAAATATCCCTTTGCCAATTCCACAAGAACAGCCTTAGCGAAAGGCTACTTGAAGGGAAAGATGTAACTCTGTGATATGAATTAACAGAACACAGAGCAGTTTCTCAGAAAGCTTCTTTCCAGTTTTGAACGGAAGATATTTCCTTTTTCAACATAGCCCTCTATGGGCTTCCAAATATCCCTTTGCCAATTCCACAAGAACAGCCTTAGCGAAAGGCTTCTTGAAGGGAAAGATGTAACTCTGTGAGATGAATTAACAGAACACAGAGCAGTTTCTCAGACAGCTACGTTCCAGTTTTGAACGGAAGATATTTCCTTTTTCACCATAGCCCTCTAAGGGCTTCCAAATATCCCTTTGCCAATTCCACAAGAACAGCCTTAGCGAAAGGCTTCTTGAAGGGAAAGATGTAACTCTGTGAGATGAATTAACAGAACACAGAGCAGTTTCTCAGAAAGCTTCTTTCCAGTTTTGAACGGAAGATATTTCCTTTTTCACCATAGCCCTCTATGGGCTTCCAAATATCCCTTTGCCAATTCCACAAGAACAGCCTTAGCGAAAGGCTTCTTGAAGGGAAAGATGTAACTCTGTGAGATGAATTAACAGAACACAGAGCTGTTTCCTAGAAAGCTTCTTTCCAGTTTTGAACGGAAGTTATTTCCTTTTTCACCATAGCCCTCTATGGGCTTCCAAATATCCCTTTGCCAATTCCACAAGAACCGCCTTAGCGAAAGGCTTCTTGAAGGGAAAGATGTACCTCTGTGAGATGAATTAACAGAACATAGAGCAGTTTCTCAGAAAGCTTCTTTCCAGTTTTGAACGGAAGATATTTCCTTTTTCACCATAGCCCTCTATGGGCTTCCAAATATCCCTTTGCCAATTCCACAAGAACAGCCTTAGCGAAAGGCTTCTTCAAGGGAAAGATGTAACTCTGTGAGATGAATTAACAGAACACAGAGCGGTTTCTCAGAAAGCTTCTTTCCAGTTTTGAACGGAAGATATTTCCTTTTTCACCATAGCCCTCTATGGGCTTCCAAATATCCCTTTGCCAATTCCACAAGAACAGCCTTAGCGAAAGGCTTCTTGGAGGGAAAGATGTAACTCTGTGAGATGAATTAACAGAACACAGAGCAGTTTCTCAGAAAGCTTCTTTCCAGTTTTGAACGGAAGATATTTCCTTTTTCACCATAGCCCTCTATGGGCTTCCAAATATCCCTTTTCCAATTCCACAAGAACAGAATTAGCGAAAGGCTTCTTGAAGGGAAAGATGTAACTCTGTGAGATGAATTAACAGAACACAGAGCAGTTTCTCAGAAAGCTTCTTTCCAGTTTTGAACGGAAGATATTTCCTTTTTCACCATAGCCCTCTATGGGCTTCCAAATATCCCTTTGCCAATTCCACAAGAACAGCCTTAGGGAAAGGCTACTTGAAGGGAAAGATGTAACTCTGTGAGATGAATTAACAGAACACAGAGCAGTTTCTCAGAAAGCTTCTTTCCAGTTTTGAACGGAAGATATTTCCTTTTTCACCATAGCCCTCTATGGGCTTCCAAATATCCCTTTGCCAATTCCACAAGAACAGCCTTAGCGAAAGGCTTCTTGAAGGGAAAGATGTAACTCTGTGAGATGAATTAACAGAACACAGAGCGGTTTCTCAGAAAGCTTCTTTCCAGTTTTGAACGGAAGATATTTCCTTTTTCACCATAGCCCTCTATGGGCTTCCAAATATCCCTTTTCCAATTCCACAAGAACAGAATTAGCGAAAGGCTTCTTGAAGGGAAAGATGTAACTCTGTGAGATGAATAAACAGAACACAGAGCAGTTTATCAGAAAGCTTCTTTCCAGTTTTGAACGGAAGATATTTCCTTTTTCACCATAGCCCTCTATGGGCTTCCAAATATCCCTTTGCCCATTCCACAAGAACAGCCTTAGCGAAAGGCTTCTTGAAGGGAAACATGTAACTCTGTGAGATGAATTAACAGAACACAGAGCAGTTTCTCAGAAAGCTTCTTTCCAGTTTTGAACGGAAGATATTTCCTTTTTCACCATAGCCCTCTATGGGCTTCCAAATATCCCTTTGCCAATTCCACAAGAACAGCCTTAGCGAAAGGCTTCTTGAAGGGAAAGATGTAACTCTGTGAGATGAATTAATAGAACACAGAGCAGTTTCTCAGAAAGCTTCTTTCCAGTTTTGAACGGAAGATATTTCCTTTTTCACCATAGCCCTCTATGGGCTTCCAAATATCCCTTTTCCAATTCCACAAGAACAGAATTAGCGAAAGGCTTCTTGAAGGGAAAGATGTAACTCTGTGAGATGAATTAACAGAACACAGAGCAGTTTCTCAGAAAGCTTCTTTCCAGTTTGGAACGGAAGATATTTCCTTTTTCACCATAGCCCTCTATGGGCTTCCAAATATCCCTTTGCCAATTCCACAAGAACAGCCTTAGCGAAAGGCTACTTGAAGGGAAAGATGTAACTCTGTGAGATGAATTAACAGAACACAGAGCGGTTTCTCAGAATGCTTCTTTCCAGTTTTGAACGGAAGATATTTACTTTTTCACCATAGCCCTCTATGGGCTTCCAAATATCCCTTTGCGAATTCCACAAGAACAGCCTTAGCGAAAGACTTCTTGAAGGGAAAGATGTCACTCTGTGAGATGAATTAACAGAACACAGACCGGTTTCTCAGAAAGTTTCTTTCCAGTTTTGAAGGGAAGATATCTCCTTTTTCACCATAGCCCTCTATGGGCTTCCAAATATACCTTTGCGATTCCACAAGAACAGCCTTAGCGAAAGGCTACTTGAAGGGACAGATGTAACTCTGTGAGATGAATTAACAGAACACAGAGCGGTTTCTCAGAAAGCTTCTTTCCAGTTTTGAACGGAAGATATTTCCTTTTTTACCATATCCCTCTATGGGCTTCCAACTATCCCTTTGCCAATTCCACAAGAACAGCCTTAGCGAAAGGCTTCTTGAAGGGAAAGATGTAACTCTGTGAGATGAATTAACAGAACACAGAGCAGTTTCTCAGAAAGCTTCTTTCCAGTTTTGAACGGAAGATATTTCCTTTTTCACCATAGCCCTCTATGGGCTTCCAAATATCCCTTTGCCAATTCCACAAGAACAGCCTTAGCGAAAGGCTTCTTGAAGGGAAAGATGTAACTCTGTGAGATGAATTAACAGAACACAGAGCAGTTTCTCAGAAAGCTTCTTTCCAGTTTTGAACGGAAGATATTTCCTTTTTCACCATAGCCCTCTATGGGCTTCCAAATATCCCTTTGCCAATTCCACAAGAACAGCCTTAGCGAAAGGCTTCTTGAAGGGAAAGATGTAACTCTGTGAGATGAATTAACAGAACACAGAGCAGTTTCTCAGAAAGCTTCTTTCCAGTTTTGAACGGAAGATATTTCCTTTTTCACCATAGCCCTCTATGGGCTTCCAAATATCCCTTTGCCAATTCCACAAGAACAGCCTTAGCGAAAGGCTTCTTGAAGGGAAAGATGTAACTCTGTGAGATGAATTAACAGAACACAGAGCAGTTTCTCAGAAAGCTTCTTTCCAGTTTTGAACGGAAGATATTACCTTTTTCACCATAGCACTCTATGGGCTTCCAAATATCCCTTTACCAATTCCACAAGAACAGCCTTAGCGAAAGGGTACTTGAAGGGAAAGATGTAACTCTGTGAGATGAATTAACAGAACACAGAGCTGTTTCTCAGAAAGCTTCTTTCCAGTTTTGAACGGAAGATATTTCCTTTTTCACCATAGCCCTCTATGGGCTTCCAAATATCCCTTTGCCAATTCCACAAGAACAGCCTTAGCGAAAGGCTTCTTGAAGGGAAAGATGTAACTCTGTGAGATGAATTAACAGAACACAGAGCAGTTTCTCAGAAAGCTTCTTTCCAGTTTTGAACGGAAGATATTTCCTTTTTCACCATAGCCCTCTATGGGCTTCCAAATATCCCTTTGCCAATTCCACAAGAACAGCCTTAGTGAAAGGCTTCTTCAAGGGAAAGATGTAACTCTGTGAGATGAATTAACAGAACACAGAGCGGTTTCTCAGAAAGCTTCTTTCAAGTTTTGAACGGAAGATATTTCCTTTTTCACCATAGCCCTCTATGGGCTTCCAAATATCCCTTTGCCAATTCCACAAGAACAGCCTTAGCGAAAGGCTTCTTCAAGGGAAAGATGTAACTCTGTGAGATGAATTAACAGAACACAGAGCGGTTTCTCAGAAAGCTTCTTTCCAGTTTTGAACGGAAGATATTTCCTTTTTCACCATAGCCCTCTATGGGCTTCCAAATATCCCTTTGCCAATTCCACAAGAACAGCCTTAGCGAAAGGCTTCCTGAAGGGAAAGATGGAACTCTGTGAGATGAATTAACAGAACACAAAGCGGTTTCTCAGAAAGCTTCTTTCCAGTTTTGAACGGAAGATATTTCCATTTTCACCATAGCCCTCTATGGGCTTCCAAATATCCCTTTGCCAATTCCACAAGAACAGCCTTAGCGAAAGGCTACTTGAAGGGAAAGATGTAACTCTGTGAGATGAATTAACAGAACACAGAGCGGTTTCTCAGAATGCTTCTTTCCAGTTTTGAACGGAAGATAATTACTTTTTCACCATAGCCCTCTATGGGCTTCCAGATATCCCTTTGCCAATTCCACAAGAATAGCCTTAGCGAAAGGCTTGTTGAAGGGAAAGATGTAACTCTGTGAGATGAATTAACAGAACACAGAGCAGTTTCTCAGAAAGCTTCTTTCCAGTTTTGAACGGAAGATATTTCCTTTTTCACCATAGCCCTCTAAGGGCTTCCAAATATCCCTTTGCCAATTCCACAAGAACAGCCTTAGCGAAAGGCTTCTTGAAGGGAAAGATGTAACTCTGTGAGATGAATTAACAGAACACAGAGCAGTTTCTCAGAAAGCTTCTTTCCAGTTTTGAACGGAAGATATTTCCTTTTTCACCATAGCCCTCTATGGGCTTCCAAATATCCCTTTGCCAATTCCACAAGAACAGCCTTAGCGAAAGGCTTCTTGAAGAGAAAGATGTAACTCTGTGAGATGAATTAACAGAAAACAGAGCAGTTTCTCAGAAAGCTTCTTTCCAGTTTTGAACGGAAGATATTTCCTTTTTCACCATAGCCCTCTATGGGCTTCCAAATATCCCTTTGCCAATTCCACAAGAACAGCCTTAGCGAAAGGCTTCTTGAAGGGAAAGATGTAACTCCGTGAGATGAATTAACAGAACACAGAGCAGTTTCTCAGAAAGCTTCTTTCCAGTTTTGAACGGAAGTTATTTCCTTTTTCACCATAGCCCTCTATGGGCTTCCAAATATCCCTTTGCCAATTCCACAAGAACAGCCTTAGCGAAAGGCTACTTGAAGGGAAAGATGTAACTCTGTGAGATGAATTAACAGAACACAGAGCTGTTTCTCAGAAAGCTTCTTTCCAGTTTTGAACGGAAGATATTTCCTTTTTCACCATAGCCCTCTATGGGCTTCCAAATATCCCTTTGCCAATTCCACAAGAACAGCCTTAGCGAAAGGCTTCTTGAAGGGAAAGATGTAACTCTGAGAGATGAATTAACAGAACACAGAGCAGTTTCTCAGAAAGCTTCTTTCCAGTTTTGAACGGAAGATATTTCCTTTTTCACCATAGCCCTCTATTTGCTTCCAAATATCCCTTTGCCAATTCCACAAGAACAGCCTTAGTGAAAGGCTTCTTCAAGGGAAAGATGTAACTCTGTGAGATGAATTAACAGAACACAGAGCGGTTTCTCAGAAAGCTTCTTTCCAGTTTTGAACGGAAGATATTTCCTTTTTCACCATAGCCCTCTATGGGCTTCCAAATATCCCTTTGCCAATTCCACAAGAACAGCCTTAGCGAAAGGCTTCTTCAAGGGAAAGATGTAACTCTGTGAGATGAATTAACAGAACACAGAGCGGTTTCTCAGAAAGCTTCTTTCCAGTTTTGAACGGAAGATATTTCCTTTTTCACCATAGCCCTCTATGGGCTTCCAAATATCCCTTTGCCAATTCCACAAGAACAGCCTTAGCGAAAGGCTTCTTGAAGGGAAAGATGTAACTCTGTGAGATGAATTAACAGAACAAAGAGCGGTTTCTCAGAAAGCTTCTTTCCAGTTTTGAACGGAAGATATTTCCATTTTCACCATAGCCCTCTATGGGCTTCCAAATATCCCTTTGCCAATTCCACAAGAACAGCCTTAGCGAAAGGCTACTTGAAGGGAAAGATGTAACTCTGTGAGATGAATTAACAGAACACAGAGCGGTTTCTCAGAATGCTTCTTTCCAGTTTTGAACGGAAGATATTTACTTTTTCACCATAGCCCTCTATGGGCTTCCAAATATCCCTTTGCCAATTCCACAAGAACAGCCTTAGCGAAAGGCTTGTGGAAGGGAAAGATGTAACTCTGTGAGATGAATTAACAGAACACAGAGCAGTTTCTCAGAAAGCTTCTTTCCAGTTTTGAACGGAAGATATTTCCTTTTTCACCATAGCCCTCTAAGGGCTTCCAAATATCCCTTTGCCAATTCCACAAGAACAGCCTTAGCGAAAGGCTTCTTGAAGGGAAAGATGTAACTCTGTGAGATGAATTAACAGAACACAGAGCAGTTTCTCAGAAAGCTTCTTTCCAGTTTTGAACGGAAGATATTTCCTTTTTCACCATAGCCCTCTATGGGATTCCAAATATCCCTTTGCCAATTCCACTAGAACAGCCTTAGCGAAAGGCTTCTTGAAGAGAAAGATGTAACTCTGTGAGATGAATTAACAGAACACAGAGCAGTTTCTCAGAAAGCTTCTTTCCAGTTTTGAACGGAAGATATTTCCTTTTTCACCATAGCCCTCTATGGGCTTCCAAATATCCCTTTGCCAATTCCACAAGAACAGCCTTAGCGAAAGGCTTCTTGAAGGGAAAGATGTAACTCTGTGAGATGAATTAACAGAACACAGAGCAGTTTCTCAGAAAGCTTCTTTCCAGTTTTGAACGGAAGATATTTCCCTTTTCACCATAGCCCTCTATGGGCTTCCACATATCCCTTTGCCAATTCCACAAGAACAGCCTTAGCGAAAGGCTTCTTGAAGGGAAAGATGTAACTCTGTGAGATGAATTAACAGAACACAGAGCGGTTTCTCAGAAAGCTTCTTTCCAGTTTTGAACGGAAGATATTTCCTTTTTCACCATAGCCCTCTATGGGCTTCCAAATATCCCTTTGCCAATTCCAGAAGAATAGCCTTAGCGAAAGGCTTCATGAAGGGAAAGATGTAACTCTGTGAGATGAATTAACAGAACACAGAGCAGTTTCTCAGAAAGCTTCTTTCCAGTTTTGAACGGAAGATACTTCCTTTTTCACCATAGCCCTCTATGGGCTTCCAAATATCCCTTTGCCAATTCCACAAGAACAGCCTTAGCGAAAGGCTTCTTGAAGGGAAAGATGTAACTCTGTGAGATGAATTAACAGAACACAGAGCAGTTTCTCAGAAAGTTTCTTTCCAGTTTTGAACGGAAGATATTTCCTTTTTCACCATAGCCCTCTATGGGCTTCCAAATATCCCTTTTCCAATTCCACAAGAACAGAATTAGCGAAAGGCTTCTTGAAGGGAAAGATGTAACTCTGTGAGATGAATTAACAGAACACAGAGCAGTTTCTCAGAAAGCTTCTTTCCAGTTTTGAACGGAAGATATTTCCTTTTTCACCATAGCCCTCTATGGGCTTCCAAATATCTCTTTGCCAATTCCACAAGAACAGCCTTAGCGAAAGGCTACTTGAAGGGAAAGATGTAACTCTGTGAGATGAATTAACAGAACACAGAGCAGTTTCTCAGAAAGCTTCTTTCCAGTTTTGAACGGAAGATATTTCCTTTTTCACCATAGCCCTCTATGGGCTTCCAAATATCCCTTTGCCAATTCCACAAGAACAGCCTTAGCGAAAGGCTTCTTGAAGGGAAAGATGTAACTCTGTGAGATGAATTAACAGAACACAGAGCGGTTTCTCAGAAAGCTTCTTTCCAGTTTTGAACGGAAGATATTTCCTTTTTCACCATAGCCCTCTATGGGCTTCCAAATATCCCTTTTCCAATTCCACAAGAACAGAATTAGCGAAAGGCTTCTTGAAGGGAAAGATGTAACTCTGTGAGATGAATTAACAGAACACAGAGCGGTTTCTCAGAAAGCTTCTTTCCAGTTTTGAACGGAAGATATTTCCTTTTTCACCATAGCCCTCTATGGGCTTCCAAATATCCCTTTGCCAATTCCACAAGAACAGCCTTAGCAAAAGGCTTCTTGAAGGGAAAGATGTAACTCTGTGAGATGAATTAACAGAACACAGAGTGGTTTCTCAGAAAGCGTCTTTCCAGTTTTGAACGGAAGATATTTCCTTTTTCACCATAGCCCTCTATGGGCTTCCAAATATCCCTTTGCGAATTCCACAAGAACAGCCTTAGCGAAAGGCTTCTTGAAGGGAAAGATGTAACTCTGTGAGATGAATTAACAGAACACAGAGCGGTTTCTCAGAATGTTTCTTTCCAGTTTTGAAGGGAAGATATTTCCTTTTTCACCATAGCCCTCTATGGGCTTCCAAATATCCCTTTGCGAATTCCACAAGAACAGCCTTAGCGAAAGGCTACTTGAAGGGACAGATGTAACTCTGTGAGATGAATTAACAGAACACAGAGCAGTTTCTCAGAAAGCTTCTTTCCAGTTTTGAACGGAAGATATTTCCTTTTTCACCATAGCCCTCTATGGGCTTCCAACTATCCCTTTGCCAATTCCACAAGAACAGCCTTAGCGAAAGGCTTCTTCAAGGGAAAGATATAACTCTGTGAGATGAATTAACAGAACACAGAGCAGTTTCTCAGAAAGCTTCTTTCCAGTTTTGAACGGAAGATATTTCCTTTTTCACCATAGCCCTCTATGGGCTTCCAAATATCCCTTTTCCAATTCCACAAGAACAGAATTAGCAAAAGGCTTCTTGAAGGGAAAGATGTAACTCTGTGAGATGAATTAACAGAACACAGAGCAGTTTCTCAGAAAGCTTCTTTCCAGTTTTGAACGGAAGATATTTCCTTTTTCACCATAGCCCTCTATGGGCTTCCAAATATCCCTTTGCCAATTCCACAAGAACAGCCTTAGCGAAAGGCTTCTTGAAGGGAAAGATGTAACTCTGTGAGATGAATTAACAGAACACAGAGCGGTTTCTCAGAAAGCTTCTTTCCAGTTTTGAACGGAAGATATTTCCTTTTTCACCATAGCCCTCTATGGGCTTCCAAATATCCCTTTGCCAATTCCAGTAGAACAGCCTTAGCGAAAGGCTTCATGAAGGGAAAGATGTAACTCTGTGAGATGAATTAACAGAACACAGAGCCGTTTCTCAGAAAGCTTCTTTCCAGTTTTGAACGGAAGATACTTCCTTTTTCACCATAGCCCTCTATGGGCTTCCAAATATCCCTTTGCCAATTCCACAAGAACAGCCTTAGCGAAAGGCTTCTTGAAGGGAAAGATGTAACTCTGTGAGATGAATTAACAGAACACAGAGCAGTTTTTCAGAAAGTTTCTTTCCAGTTTTGAACGGAAGATATTTCCTTTTTCACCATAGCCCTCTATGGGCTTCAAAATATCCCTTTGCCAATTCCACAAGAACAGCCTTAGCGAAAGGCTACTTGAAGGGAAAGATGTAACTCTGTGAGATGAATTAACAGAACACAGAGCAGTTTCTCAGAAAGCTTCTTTCCAGTTTTGAACGGAAGATATTTCCTTTTTCACCATAGCCCTCTATGGGCTTCCAAATATCCCTTTGCCAATTCCACAAGAACAGCCTTAGCGAAAGGCTTCTTGAAGGGAAAGATGTAACTCTGTGAGATGAATTAACAGAACACAGAGCAGTTTCTCAGACAGCTACGTTCCAGTTTTGAACGGAAGATATTTCCTTTTTCACCATAGCCCTCTAAGGGCTTCCAAATATCCCTTTGCCAATTCCACAAGAACAGCCTTAGCGAAAGGCTTCTTGAAGGGAAAGATGTAACTCTGTGAGATGAATTAACAGAACACAGAGCAGTTTCTCAGAAAGCTTCTTTCCAGTTTTGAACGGAAGATATTTCCTTTTTCACCATAGCCCTCTATGGGCTTCCAAATATCCCTTTGCCAATTCCACAAGAACAGCCTTAGCGAAAGGCTTCTTGAAGGGAAAGATGTAACTCTGTGAGATGAATTAAACAGAACACAGAGC